>NC_140004.1:14044527-14644527 GCF_964263955.1 Coregonus lavaretus
TAAGATCTTATCAATTTTTGCTAACTTTCTATTAAAATTTATTGAAGTGAGATCATTTATTTCCTTTGGGATATGTATTCCGAGTATATCCACATCACCATCAGACCATTTTATTGGTAAACTACATGGTAATGTAAAAATTGTATTTTTTAGTGATCCAATACGTAATATAGTACATTTGTCATAATTTGGTTTTAATCCAGAGAGGTTAGAAAATGTATCTAGATCCTCTATGAGGCTGTGGAGGGATTCTAGTTGTGGATCTAAAAGAAAACATGAATCATCTGCGTACAATGACACCTTTGTTTTTAAGCCCTGTATTTCTAATCCTCTGATATTATTATTGGATCTGATTTTAATAGCTAACATCTCGATGGCCACAATAAATAGATATGCCGATAGTGGACAACCTTGTTTCACTCCTCTTGACAGTTTGAAACTTTCTGAGAAATAGCCATTATTTACTATTTTACACCTAGGGTTACTATACATGATTTTGACCCATTTTATAAGAGATTCTCCAAAATTGAAATGCTCCAGGCATTTATATATGAATTCCAGTCGAACTTTATCAAATGCCTTTTCGAAGTCTGCTATGAATAGCAGCCCTGGTTTCCCATATTTTCCATAGTGTTCTATTGTTTCCAATACTTGCCTTATATTGTCTCCAATGTATCTTCCATGTAAAAAACCTGTCTGATTAGAATGAATAATATCCGACAATACCTTTTTAATTCTATGCGCTATACATTTTGCTAGGATTTTTGCATCACAACACTGAAGTGTAAGGGGCCTCCAATTTTGTAAATGGACTGGATCTTTATATTTTCCACTTGTATCCTGTTTCAGTAATAATGAGATCAGACCTTCTTCTTGAGTGTCAGATAATCTACCATTTACATAGGAGTGGTTAAAACATGCTAATAACGGTCCTCTTAGTATTTCAAAAAAGGTTTGGTATACCTCGATTGGTATGCCATCCAACCCTGGAGTTTTCCCGGACTTAAAGTCTTTAATTGCATCCAGAAGTTCCTCCTCTGTAATTTCACCTTCACATGAGTATTTCTGTGTGGCTGTTAATTTGACATTATCAATAGGAAAAAAATCTCTACAATTAGCTTCAGTTAGAGGAGATGGAGGCGACTGAAAAGAAAACATATGCTTAAAATACTTTGTTTCTTCCTTCAAAATATCATTAGGTGAATTATGGGTGACTCCGTCAATTGTAACCAGTTTCATTAAGTTCTTTTTGGTAGCATTCCTATGTTGAAGATTAAAAAAGAATTTTGTGCATTTTTCCCCATATTCCATCCAGTTTGCTTTATTTTTATAATATATTACACTTGATCTTTCTTGAATAAGTTTTTCCATTTCTTTTTGTTTTTCCTCTAATTTATTCTGAGCCTCTATGTTACAGTTTTTATTGCCATCTATCTGTTCTGTTAGACTTTCTATTTCCTTTCTTAGTATAAACTCTTTTGACCTAAATTGCTTTTGTTTTCGAGATGAGTACTGAATTGCATGGCCTCTAAAGGCACATTTAAAGGTGTCCCATACAATAAGGGGATTCGCTGTACCTAAGTTATGTTGGAAAAAGTCAGTTATAAATTCCTTTGTTCTAATTATAAATAAATTATCATCTAATAGGCTTTGATTAAATTTCCAATATCCTCGCCCACGTGGAAATTCAGTCAGAGTAATGTATATGCCTATTATATGATGGTCTGACCGCATTCTGTCCCCTATCAACACTTTTTTTACTTTTGGTGCCAACGAGAATGAGATAAGAAAGAAGTCAAGACGACTAGCTTGATTCAGTCTCCGCCATGTATATCTCACTAGATCAGCATATTTAAGCCTCCATATATCTACTAGTTCTAATGTATCCATGACATTCACAATTTCCTTAAGAGCATGTGGGTGATTGTTTGTGGTGTGATTTCCTTTTCGGTCCATTGAGCTATTTAAAACAGTATTATAATCCCCCACCATAATAATATTGTCTTGAGTTGCTTGCAGGCTTGATAATTTATTATATATATTGTCAAAGAATTGTGGATCATCATTATTTGGTCCGTAAAGGTTAATGAGCCATATCTGTTTATTGTCCAATACCATATTTAAAATAATCCATCTACCTTGCGTATCTATTTGGACAATTTGCACATTCGGATCGAAATTACTATTAATTAATATCATCACCCCTTTTGAATTTCTTTGCCCATGCTAGCTGTGTTACTAAAAGTCGTATTGAAACATATACTCAGAAGGTTATTTACCTTAGAACCAATGGGGAAACAAAAAACGTACATTCCAACAACTTCCAAGGAACCAAATGTGCTAACTTGGTAGCTTCTTAGCAAGAGCAATTTCTCAAGCAAGAATTTTGAAAGGACTGTCTGGAAGTGGTCTGACTGGGGAGGGGAAAATTGAAAAATAGCTGTTATTGGCAGTGAGGTTTGGAACTCTCTTTCTTATTACTTTGGTGACTAGTAAGCGGGTTGACGTTTATTGGGATAAGTCTTGTCCTGGAGGCAAAATTGGCTATATTGTAAAAATTCATGAAAACAAAAATGTGCTTTTTGCTCTTAATTTAAGGTTGGGGTTAAGCATTTGGGTTAGCAGTGTGGTTAAGGTGAGGGTTAAGATTAGGGTTAGGTTTAAAATCAGATTGTATGACTGTGGCTGTGCCAGCTAGTGACCACTCTGCAGAGATTAATGACGGAAAACGCTAACTTGCGACTATTATTTTTTTAAACCTCCGCTTTGGGCTTGATGTGTCAATGTGTAGTTCATTCATGCATAATCTTTGAGCAGCATTACTGTTTTACCTCAATTAGCAATTAAATCCCTATTTTGAAAGCAACTGTTTTCTGGAAGCTGTGCGGAGCCATTTTCCCCACATTTACCCCCACGTGGGCAAGCCCCCTAGCAATTTGAGTTTCAGACAATGAGCTTCAGCCCCTTGCCATTTGAGTGGCAGCTAGCAAGACAAACACACAGTAGAGCGAGGGAGAGAGCAATGACGTGGTGCACATATCTGCACATTTGTGACATGTACGTAATTTTTGGGGACCATTTTTGGCTCGTGGGCGCCACTTTCAGAACTACTGGCTAAAAAGTACAAAAGTACCGGATAATATTTTTTACTAATTTACCGCCTGGTGATGTCACCAGCAGGCCAAAACTCCATCCCACCAAAACAGGCAGATATGACATAGATACAGAAAGTAAACAGGATTATTTAAATATAATAATAAATAAAATAAATAAATATTAGGATAGTGGGTCAATTTCCGTAACAACTAAGAGCGTTGAAGCTCGAGGCTCAACTTCTTGGCTGTTTTGGTGCCTTGGCTAGCACGCTGAAACAGTGGAAGCGAACGCATGCACATGCACAGATACTGTGGTGCTGATCGTGGCAACGTCATTTCGCTAAATCTACCTTTAAACTGTAATTTATGTTGATATATAAGGGGTTAACTATTATCTGGAAAAAAAAATGTTAAAAAAGGTGGTTTGGCCAAATAGCCAACGTTTTTGTAGCCACAATAGGGTGTTCAGCCATAAGCACTTACTCAATCACTTCAGCACCTGTTTTGTCCAGGTAGTCGGCATCAAACACTTCCAAAAGCAAAATAATGCTTCTATTGTGAATCAGATTAGGCATATACAAAAGTAACATTTAATATTTCTAGCTTGAGCTGCTCAATCAAAACACAAAAGCATTACAGAACTTGAGTGCATCCAAGTCACAAGTATACTGAACAAAAATATAAATGCAACATGCAACAATTTCAAAGATTTTACTGAGTTACAGCTCATATAAGGAAATCAGTCAATTGAAATAAATCCTAATCTATGGATTTCACATGACTGGGCAGGGGTGCACCATGGGTGCGCCTTGGAGGGCATAGGCCCACTCACTGGGGAGCCTGGACCAGCCAATCAGAATTAGTTTTTCCCCACAAAATGGCTTTATTACAGACAGAAATACTCCTCAGCACACCCCCTCAGACGATCCAGTTGGTGAAGAAGCCGGATGTGGAGGTCCTGGGCTGGTGTGGTTACACGTGGTCTGCGGTTGTGAGGACGGTTGGACGTACTGCCAAATTCTCTAATAAGCCCCTGGTTCACCTGGAGAAGATTGACCCCAACAGACACATGTTAGAAGGGGTGTGTTATGAGGAGCCTCTGTTGGCTGTCAGGGACAAAGTGGAGTTGGATGCAGCTTATGGTAGAGAAATGAAAATTAAATTATCTGGCAACCGCTCTGGTGGACATTCCTGCAGTCTGCATGCCAATTGCACACTCCCTCAAAACATGAGACATCTGTGGCATTGTGTTGTGTGACAAAACTGCACTTTTTAATGTGGCTTTTTGTCCTCAGCACAAGGTGCACCTGTCTAATGATAATTCTGTTTAATCAGCTTCTTGATATGCTACACCTGTCAGGTGGATGGATTATCTTGGCAAAGGAGAAATGCTCACTAACCGGGATGTAAACAACATTTGAGAGAAATAAGCTTTTTTGTGCATATGGAAAACTTTAGGGATTTTTAAATTCAGCTCATGAAACCAACACTTTACATGTTGCGTTTTACATTTGTGTTCAGTGTATTTATTCTGGGCTTGCATTGAAAGTTTCCTCTCGCGTCCTCTACAAGCCAGAACACACTGGACACAGACGTCAGTTCAACGTCTAGTTTTGATTTACGTTTTGGTTGAGTTGTCAACTAATGTGAATTCCATGTGAAATCAACAAAAAATACCATGTCATTGGACTTAGGTTAAAAGTTTGGTGAAAAAAGACTAAATTCCCTTGTGTTGACGTTTTTAAAAATCCAATCAGTTTTCCACATTGTTTCAACGTAATCCCTTTTTATTTTTTATTTTATGATGTGGAAACAACGTTGATTCAACCAGTTTTTGTCCAGCGGGAATGCTGAACACAATTTTATTTTAACTTAATTGGTTGTCGATGCGGTTGGTCCTTTTGCAGGTAGGAATGTGAGACAGGTAGTGTGCACAGATTTCAATTACGACACGCGTGCATACTTGCGAGCTCGTGCACGTGTTTACATGGTTCTGCGCACGCTTCAGGTGATAGAAATCTGAACACACTACCAGCACTTTGATAAGGGGATTTAATTATACTTTCCTGTGTATATATTGTTTCGCATTCCTACCGTCAAAAGGACCAACAGTGGTAACAGCCAGTAGAGGGTGTTTAAATGTAATTTTGTTCAACATGCTTGTAAAGGTTGTGAGAGGAAACTTTCCTGATCCAAACACTCATTTTTGCCCGACGTAGAATTCAATGCAATGCAACGTCAGGTTTCCAGGCAACTTCTGGGCATATCAGGAAATGTTTTAAGTCGCAGAGATGGTTGTGAAACAACTTGCCAAACAATATATGATGCCCTTTATAATAATAATAACATGCCATTTAGCAGACGCTTTTATCCAAAGCGACTTAGTCATGTGTGCATACATTTTTACGTATGGGTGGTCCCGGGGATCGAACCCACTACCCTGGCGTTACAAGCGCTATGCTCTACCAATTGAGCTACAGAGGACTACATAACCGTGAGCTTTCACATTAGCCTACTTTTGGAGTAAACAGATTGTTTGATCGCATTTGTGAGTCAATTACCCTACATCATGTGTCAAACTCACTCCACAGAGGGCCGAGTGTCTGCGGGTTTTCACTCCTCCCTTGTACTTGATTGATGAATTAAGGTCACTAATTAGTAAGGAACTCCCCTTACATGGTTGTCTAGGTCTTAATTGAAAGGAAAAACCAAAGACCAGCAGACACTAAGCCCTCCTTGGAATGAGTTTCACACGCCTGTGCCTACATTGTGAGCCATATTGCAGTGCATGAACCGTTAGCAGAATTGTTGATTAGATTGTGCTGGTATAGCCCAACAGCTGCCAAACCTTATGTCATTTGGTCATCATCACCAAGGGATAGGACATGGAAAATTCAATCCAGCTCGCATTCGTTTTTGCTTTCATAATAGCATATTTTAGGAATTTGCATTGCCATATCAAATCAAATCAAATCAAATTGTTTTGGCCACATGCGCCGAATACAACAGGTGCAGACATTACAGTGAAATGCTTACTTACAGCCCTTAACCAACAGTGCATTTATTTTTAACAAAAAAGTAAAAATAAAACAACAACAAAAAAAGCGTTGAGAAAAAAAGAGCAGAAGTAAAATAACAGTAGGGAGGCTATATATACAGGGGGGTACCGGTGCAGAGTCAATGTGCGGGGGCACCGGCTAGTTGAGGTAGTTGAAGTAATATGTACATGTGGGTAGAGTTAAAGTGACTATGCATAAATCATTAACAGAGTAGCAGCAGCGTAAAAGGATGGGGTGGGGGGGCAGTGCAAATAGTCCGGGTAGCCATGATTAGCTGTTCAGGAGTCTTATGGCTTGGGGGTAGAAGCTGTTGAGAAGTCTTTTGGACCTAGACTTGGCACTCCGGTACCGCTTGCCGTGCGGTAGCAGAGAGAACAGTCTATGACTAGGGTGGCTGGAGTCTTTGACAATTTTGAGGGCCTTCCTCTGACACCGCCTGGTATAGAGGTCCTGGATGGCAGGAAGCTTGGCCCCAGTGATGTACTGGGCCGTACGCACTACCCTCTGTAGTGCCTTGCGGTCGGAGGCCAAGCAGTTGCCATACCAGGCGGTGATGCAACCAGTCAGGATGCTCTCGATGGTGCAGCTGTAGAATTTTTTTAGGATCTGAGAACCCATGCCAAATCTTTTCAATCTCTTGAGGGGGATTAGGCTTTGTCGTGCCCTCTTCACGACTGTCTTGGTGTGTTTGGACCATGATAGTTCGTTGGTGATGTGGACACCAAGGAACTTGAAGCTCTCAACCTGTTCCACTACAGCCCCGTCGATGAGAATGGGGGCGTGCTCAGTCCTCTTTTTTTTCCTGTAGTCCACAATCATCTCCTTTGTCTTGGTCACGTAGAGGGAGAGGTTGTTATCCTGGCACCACACGGCCAGGTCTCTGACCTCCTCCCTATAGGCTGTCTCATCATTGTCGGTGATCAGGCCTAACACTGTTGCGTCGTTGGAAAACTTAATGATGGTGTTGGAGTCGTGCCTGGCCATGCAGTCATGGGTGAACAGGGAGTACAGGAGGGGACTGAGCACGCACCCCTGAGGGTCCCCCGTGTTGAGGATCAGTGTGGCAGATGTGTTGTTACCTACCTTTACCACCTGGGGGCGGCCCGTCAGGAAGTCCAGGATCCAGTTGCAGAGGGAGGTGTTTAGTCCCAGGATCCTTAGCTTAGTGATGAGCTTTGAGGGCACTATGGTGTTGAATGCTGAGCTGTAGTCAACGAATAGCATTCTCACGTAGGTGTTCCTCTTGTCCAGGTGGGAAAGGGCAGTGTGGAGTGCAATAGAGATTGCATCATCTGTGGATCTGTTGGGGCGGTATGCAAATTGGAGTGGGTCTAGGGTTTCTGGGATAATGCTGTTGATGTGAGCCATGACCAGCCTTTCAAAGCACTTCATGGCTACAGACGTCAGTGCTACGGGTCGGTAGTCATTTAGGCAGGTTATCTTAGAGTCCTTGGGCACGGGGACTATGATGGTCTGCTTGAAACATGTTGGTATTACAGACTCAGTCAGGGACATGTTGAAAATGTCAGTGAAGACACTTGCCAGTTGGTCAGCACATGCTCGGAGTACACGTCCTGGTAATCCGTCTGGCCCTGCGGCCTTGTGAATGTTGACCTGCTTAAAAGTCTTACTCACATCGGCTATGGAGAGCGTGATCACATAGTCATCCGGAACAGCTGGTGCTCTCATGCATGCTTCAGTGTTGCTTGCCTCGAAGCGAGCATAGAAGTGGTTTAGCTCGTCTGGAAGTCTTGTGTCACTGGGCAGCTCGCAGCTGTGCTTCCCTTTGTAGTCTGTAATAGTTTTCAAGCCCTGCCACATCCGACGAGCGTCAGAGCCAGTGTAGTACGATTCAATCTTAGTCCTGTATTGACTCTTTGCCTGTTTGATGGTTCGTCGGAGGGCATAGCGGGATTTCTTATAAGCGTCCGGTTTAGAGTCCCGCTCCTTGAAAGCGGCAGCTCTACCCTTTAGCTCAGTGCGGATGTTTCCTGTAATCCATGGCTTCTGGTTGGGGTATGTACGTACTGTCACTGTGGGGACGACATCATAGATGCACTTATTGATGAAGCCAGTGACTGATGTGGTGTACTCCTCAATGCTGTGTTCCAGTCTGTGCTAGCAAAACAGTCCTGTAGCTTAGCATCTGCGTCATCTGACCACTTTTTTATTAACTGAGTCACTGGTGCTTCCTGCTTTAGTTTTTGCTTATAAGCAGGAATCAGGAGGATAGAGTTATGGTCAGATTTGCCAAATGGAGGGCGAGGGAGAGATTTGTATGCATCTCTGTGTGTGGAGTAAAGGTGGTCTAGAGTTTTTTTTCCTCTGGTTGCACATTTAACATGCTGGTAGAAATTAGGTAGAACGGATTTAAGTTTCCCTGCATTAAAGTCCCCGGCCACTAGGAGCGCTGCATCTGGATGAGCGTTTTCCTGTTGACTTATGGCCTTATACAGCTCATAGGTCAACAGCTCATAAGTCAAAGTTCATCATAGCAGCTGTGTATTATGATGGGTTGGTGTCTCTGAAGTTTATTCCATGACTATTTATCAGCTTTTTTAGAGCAGTTTGCTGCAAGACATATGAGTTATGAAATAAAACATGAAATCTGTAGACAAGATTATTCCTATGCAGTGTAGGTTGTGTTTAGTGCATGTGGTGACTGATGCCCATCAGATAAATAAAAGACCTCTTCACATTTTCACCTTCTGACATTTTCTCATTTCTAGGTTAGATTTTCATAATGCTGCCTTCTCTTATATTCCTTGGCTTAGCTTATTGTCCATTATCATTTCACAGTTGCAGAAAGAATCCTTTTCAGATGGATACAACACAGACAGTGTGATCAGACCTCGCGCCATACAAAGTAAAATTTCCCCCTAGATTAATCCTGGTTTTATTCTGTCTCCTGAAGGGCCTTACAGGCAAACACAAGATGCAGTCTATAACAGTCAGGAAAAAAAAGATTTTCTCAGTATTGCCTTTTCAACTTCGACAGTTCATAATCAAAATCCAGGTTCAGTTTTCAGATAAGAAATGTGGGGTTTTCCTCACTGAAAATGTATCCTATTTTGTGATCAGCTTTGTATGGCTGTTTGTTATGCCCATTATGAAAATAAATGCAGTTGGCAGTGGGGTGGGTTGGTTTGTTAGTGGAAAATGTACTTGGTGCACACTGCCATCTACTGTTTTAAATAGACCAATTGTAAATGTCCACTCAATACACACAGGTCATGTCCTCGGTTTACATTTCTAGTATGTCTGAAATGTTTTCTTATCTGACATACAGTACCAGTCAAAAGTTTGGACACACCTACTCATTCAAGGGTTTTTCTTTATTTTTACTATTTTCTACATTGTAGAATAATAGTGAAGACATCAAAACTATGAAATAACACATGTAATCATGTAGTAACCAAAAATGTTAAACAAATCAAAATATATTTTATATTTGAGATTCTTCAAATAGCCACCCTTTGCCTTGATGACAGCTTTGCACACTCTTGGCCTTCTCTCAACCAGCTTCACCTGGAATGCTTTTCCAACAGTCTAGAAGGAGTCATCCCAAACCATCTCAATTGGGTGGAGGTCGGGTGATTGTGGAGGCCAGGTCATCTGATGCAGCACTCCATCACTCTCCTTCTTGGTAAAATAGCCCTTACACAGCCTGGAGGTGTTGGGTCATTGTCCTGTTGAAAAACAAATGATAGTCCCACTAAGCCCAAACCAGATTAATTTTAAATAAATCAGTGTCACCAGCAAAGCACCCCCACACCATAACACCTCCTCCTCCATGCTTTACAGTGGGAACAACACATGCGGAGATCATCCGTTCACCCACACTGCGTCTCACAAAGACACAACGGTTGTAACCAAAAATCTCAAATTTGGACTCCAGACCAAAGGACACATTTCCACCGGTCTAATGTCCATTGCTCGTGTTTCTTGGCCCAAGCAGGTCTCTTCTTCTTATTGGTGTCCTTTAATAGTGGTTTCTTTGCAGCAATTCGACCATAAAGGCCTGATTCACACAGCCCCCTCTGAACAGTTCATGTTGAGATGTGTCTGTGACTTGAACTCTGTGAAGCATTTATTTGGGCTGCAATTTCTGAGGCTGGTAACTGCTGCAGAGGATAAGTTCATTAGAGGTAACTCTGGGTCTTCCATTCCTGTGGTGGTCCTCATGAGAGCCAGTTTCATCATAGCGCTTGATGGTTTTTGCGACTGCACTTGAAGAAACTTTCAAAGTTCTTTACATTTTCCAGATTGACTGACCTTCATGTCTTAAAGTAACGATGGACTGTCGTTTCTCTTTGCTTATTTGAGCTGTTCTTGCCATAATATGGACTTGGTCTTTTACCAAATAGGGCTATCTTCTGTATACCCACCCCTACCTTGTCACAACACAACTGATTGGCTCAAACGCATTAAGAAGGAAAGAAATTCCACAAAGTATCTTTTCAGAAGGCACACCTGTTAATTGAAATGCATTCCAGGTGACTACCTCATGAAGCTGGTTGAGAGAATGCCAAGAGTGCGCAAAGCTGTCATCAAGGCAAAGGGTGGCTATTTGAAGAATCTAAAATTTTAAATATATTTTGATTGTTTAACAATTGTTTGGTTACTACATGATTCCATATGTGTTATTTCATAGTTTTATATAAATAAATTATATGCCATTTAGCAGACGCTTTTATCCAAAGCGACTTACAGTCATGCGTGCATACATTTTTGTGTATGGGTGGTCCCGGGGATCGAACCCACTACCTTGGCGTTACAAGCGCCGTGCTCTACCAGCTGAGCTACAGAGGACCAGATGTCTTCACTATTATTCTATAATGTAGAAAATAGGAAAAATAAAGAAAAACCCTTGAATGAGTAGGTGTGTCCAAACTTTTAACTGTTAGTGTATAAATGAACCTTCCAAGTCCCACTTTATGAATCAAAAGCATAAAGGCTAATATGGGTTACATTTATTGTTATAGAAGAATAAGACCTAATACATTTCAAGTTTGTTATGAAACATGGGCGGGTGTTGCTACAGTACACTGTCTGTTCAGAGAAGTTGTGCTAGGCCCACTGCACACCCTTGACTGTAAACTTGCACTGCTGTAAATGTGTCAGACATTGCATTCTTCCTGAATTGCATGAAGCTTATGCTATGATTGACTTCCTAACTGTTAATGATTATATTACTGAACAAAAATATAAACGCAACATTCAATTTCAATGATTTTACTGAGTTAAAGTTCATAGAAGGAAATCAGTCAATTGAAATAAATTCATTAGGCCCTAATCTATGGATTACACATGGCTGGGCAGGGGCACAGCCATGGGTGGGCCTGGGAGGGCATAGACCCACCCACTGGCGAGCCATGCCCAGCCAATCAGAATGAATTCTCCCCCCACAAAAGAGCTTACTGTCCCCCTCTCCTCCTCAGACGGATGTTCAGGTCTTGAGCTGGCGTGGTTACACGTGGTCTGAGTTGTGAGGCCGGTTGGACGTACTGCCAAATTCTCTAAAACGACATTGCTTATGGTCGAAAAATGAACATTCAATTCTCTGGTAACCGCTCTGTTGGTCATTCCTGCAGTTAGCATGCCAAATGCACACTCCCTCAAAACTTGAGACCTCTGTGGCATTGTGTTGTGTGACAAAACTGCACATTTTAGAGTGGCCTTTTATTGTCCCGAGAACAAGGTGCACCTGTGTAATTATCTTGCTGTTTAAACAGCTTCTTGATATGTCACACCTGTCAGGTGGATGGATTATCTTGACAAAGGAGAAATGCTCACTAACAGGAATGTAAACAAATTTGTGCACAATATTTGAGAGAAATAAGCTTTTTGTGCGTATGGAACATTTCTGGGATCTTTTATTTCAGCTCATGACACATGGGAGCAACACTTTACACACTTTACAGACGTTAAGCAGAGGCGTCAAACTCATTCCATGGAGGGCCTAATGTCTGCTGGTTTTTGTTTTTTCCTTTCAATTAAGACCTAGACAACCAGGTGAGGGGAGTTCCTTACTCATTAGTGACATTAATTCATCAATCAAGTACAAAGGAGGAGCGAAAACCCTCCGTGGAATGAGTTTGACACGTGGGGTTAAGAATGAACAAAAATTCAGGCGAAAAGACCAGACTTGAACGTAACACTTAACTAGTTGCCTTGAACGCAGCTCCCTAGCAACTCAACAAGCACCAGCTGGTAATCATTGCCAGTCAGCCTCAACTATGTTTTTGTAACACTTAACTTGTTGCCTTGAACGTAACTCCTCAAACAAGCTCCAGCTTCTACTAACTGCTAATCAGCCTCTACACCTGTTCTCACTCTCCTTAATCACCACTACCACCCTACTTAAACCTGACCAAACAGACAGTCCTCCTCTCTGTTTTGAAGGAATTGCCTTCACCACAGCAGCCTAATGACCACCGCCTGACGGTGAAGTCTACCTGAGACGCCAAACTATACAGAGTCAACCGCTCCGGCTCCTTCATCTGCAGCCCATGGCTTCATCCGGTCCATTCTCATTTCCCCACTGAATTCTTGTTCTCACATCCTTTCCATTTCCTCAATAAATATTCTAAACCCATTTCAAGTCTGGTCCTTAACCTCATGAAATGCATTGTATTTATTTTGCAGTGTCAAGATGAAGATAGCTGTTTTTTGAGCCACTGGACAGACAGGGCAGTATCTGGTGAACCAGGTGCTACAACAGGGTCGCTGTCACTGCCATCGTCAGTAACCCAGCAAAACTGACAGTGCAACATGAGAAATTATAGGTCAATAATCTAATGTCTTGTCTGAGTACCAGTTGTATGCTTTTTACATTTCTCTGTCTTGCATGCAGCAGCACTGTTTTTGTTAGAGGTTTCATAAAATGTGAACCTGGGCCTGACAGCCTACCATAAAATTGCTTTTTTCTCTATTATGTCAGGTGGTTAGTGAACCACATAGAGTGAGGGAAAAAAGTATTTGATCCCCTGCTGATTTTGTACGTTTATCCACTGACAAAGACATGATCAGTCTATAATTTTAATGGTAGGTGTTTTTGAACAGTGAGAGACAGAATAACAACAAAAAAATCCAGAAAAAAACGCATGTCAAAAATGTTATAAATTGATTTGCATTTTAATGAGGGAAATAAGTATTTGACCCCTCTGCGCAAAACATGACTTAGTACTTGGTGGCAAAACCCTTTTTGGCAATCACAGAGGTCAGATGTTTCTTGTAGTTGGCCACCAGGTTTGCACACATCTCAGGAGGGATTTTGTCCCACTCCTCTTTGCAGATCTTCTCCAAGTCATTAAGGTTTCGAGGCTGACGTTTGGCAACTCGAATCTTCAGCTTCCTCCACAGATTTTCTATGGGATTAAGGTCTGGAGACTAGGCCACTCCAGGACCTTAATGTGCTTCTTCTTGAGCCACTCCTTTGTTGCCTTGGCCGTGTGTTTTGGATCATTGTCATGCTGGAATGCCCATCCACGACCCATTTTCAATGCCCTGGCTGAGGGAAGGAGGTTCTCACCCAAGATTTGACGGTACATGGCCCTGTCCATCGTCCCTTTGATGCGGTGAAGTTGTCATGTCCCCTTAGCAGAAAAACACCCACAAAGCATAATGTTTCCACCTCCATGTTTGACGGTGGGGATGGTGTTCTTGGGGTCATAGGCAGCATTCCTCCTCCTCCAAACACAGCGAGTTGAGTTGATGCCAAAGAGCTCCATTTTGGTCTCATCTGACCACAACACTTTCACCCAGTTCTCCTCTGAATCATTCAGATGTTCATTGGCAAACTTCAGACGGGCCTGTATATGTGCTTTCTTGAGCAGGGGGACCTTGAGGGCGCTGCAGGATTTCAGTCCTTCACGGCGTAGTGTGTTACCAATTGTTTTCTTTGTGACTATGGTCCCAGCTGCCTTGAGATCATTGGCAAGATCCTCCCGTGTAGTTCTGGGCTGATTCCTCACCGTTCTCATGATCATTGCAACTCCACGAGGTGAGATCTTGCATGGAGCCCCAGGCCGAGGGAGATTGACAGTTCTTTTGTGTTTCTTCCATTTGCGAATAATCGCACCAACTGTTGTCACCTTCTCATTCCAGCCTTGTGTAGGTCTACAATCTTGTCCCTGACATCCTTGGAGAGCTCTTTGGTCTTGGCCATGGTGGAGAGTTTGGAATCTGATTGATTGATTGCTTCTGTGGACAGGTGTCTTTTATACAGGTAACAAGCTGAGATTAGGAGCACCCCCTTTAGTTACCTTAAATGTATTTAGACTGGATTCAACCAAATGTTTCAATGTTTTTATTCACACAATTAATCCATTTGTGATGTGCAGCATAGTTTGTTTATTTGACCCTATAAAGACACAAGCTACATTTGGGTGAGTTGAATTAAGCAAATATTTAAAATGGTAGAATGAGTCATTGAAGGTATAGGGCTAGGGTGTCAAACATAAGGCCCGCAGGCCGAATCAATCAATCCATAATTGTCATAAATGATTGTTATAAAATAAAGTTGCACTCTCTAAATATGATCCCAACAATTTAATGGGTATAACCAACGTTCCGCCACGCAGTGCCTTCTTCAGAGTTGTAATTATTTTTACACAGTTTACTTACTTTAGTCAGCACCTCTTCAAAAAAAATATGGGTGTGCATCAGCATATTATTTTTACTAGAATCAATGATTGTTACCACATGGGGGCATTACAGTATCATAAACTGTAAATAATATGTGTGTACAAGTTTTTCATATGGAGTAAAATAGATGTTCTATTTTGCAGTTATTCATTAATGATAGTCAGCTATTATTAATTCAATGATTAATTGAATACTGTAATACGTAAACACATTTTGAACATAATAATGAACAAATGTTAACCAAAGTAGGTCAGCATTCTGCAGTGTGTAGTTGACTGAAGGTTCTTACTATAGTCCTTTTTTTCTTGAGATGGGAAAACTAGTTTTTTTATTAAGTTGAACATGTGCTCTTTATGACAGAATGTGAAAATTAGTAACCAAAAAGTAACCAAAAAAGTGTTAAACAAATAAAAAAGATATCTTATATTTGAGATTCTTCAAATAGCCACCCTTTGCCTTGATGAGAGCTTTGCACACTCTTGGCATTCTCTCAACCAGCTTCACCTGGAATGCTTTTCCAACAGTCTTGAAGGAGTTCCCACATATGCTGAGCACTTGTTGGCTGCATTTCCTTCACTCTGCGGTCCGACTCATCCCAAACCATCTCAATTGGGTGGAGGTCAGGGGATTGTGGAGGCCAGGTCATCTGATGCAGCACTCCATCATTCTCCTTCTTGGTAAAATAGCCCTTACACAGCCTGGAGGTTTGTTGGGTCATTGTCCTGTTGAAAACAAATGATAGTCCCACTAAGCCCAAACCAGATGGGATGGTGTATCACTGCAGAATGCTGTGGTAGCCATGCTAGTTAAGTGTGCCTTGAATTCTAAATAAATCACAGACAGTGTCATCAGCAAAGCACCCCCACACCATAACACCTACTCCTCCACACTTTACGGTGGGAAATACACATGCGGAGATCATCCGTTCACCCACACTGCGTCTCACAAAGACACAGCGGTTTGAACCATAACTCTCCAATTTGGACTCCGGACCAAAGGACAAATTTCCACCGATCTAATGTCCATTGTTTGTGTTTCTTGGCCGAAGCAAGTCTCTTCTTCTTATTGGTGTTCTTTAGTAGTGGTTTCTTTGCAGCAATTCGACCATTAAGGCCTGATTCACACAGTCTCCTCTGAACAGTTGATGTTGAGATGTGTCTGTTACTTGAACTCTGTGAAGCATTTATTTGGGCTGCAATTTCTGAGGCTGGTAACTCTAATGAACGTATCCTCTGCAGCAGAGGTAACTCTGGGTCTTCCATTCCTGTGGCGGTCCTCATGAGAGACAGTTTCATCATAACGGGTTGATGGTTTTTGCGACTGCACTTGAAGACATTTTCAAAGTTCTTGAAATGTTCCGTATTGATTGACCTTCATGTCTTAAAGTAATGATGGACTGTTGTTTCTCTTTGCTTATTTGCCATAATATGGACTTGGTCTTTTACCAAATTGGGCTATCTTCTGTATATCACCCCTACCTTGTCACAACACAACTGATTGGCTCAAACACATTAAGAAGGAATGAAATTTCACAATTTAACTTTTAAGAAGGCACACCTGTTAATTGAAATGCATTCCAGGTGACTACCTCATGAAGCTGGTTGAGAGAATGCCAAGAGTGTGCAAAGCTGTCATCAAGGCAAACGGTGGCTATTTTAAGAATCTCAAATATAAAATATATTTTGATTTGTTTAACACTTTATTGGTTACTACATGATTCCATAAGTGTTATGTCATAGTTTTGATGTCTTCACTATTATTCTACAATGTAGAAAATAGTAAAAAAGAAAGAAAGATCCTTGAGTGAGTAGGTGTGTCCAAACTTTTGACTGGTACTGTGTGTCAGATAAGGTATTTCTGTTTTTTCTTTTTAATAAATTTGCAAAAATGTTAAAAACCAGTTTTCACGTTGTCAATATGGGGTATTGTGTGTAGATTGATGAAGATTATTATTTTTTAAATCCATTTTAGAATAAGGCTGTAACGTAACAAAATGTGGAAAAGGGGAAGGGTCCTGAATACTCTGCCAACGGTGCTTCAACAAAGTACTGAGTAAAGGGTCTGAATACTTATAGAAATTTGATATTTCAGTGTTTAATTTTTTATAATTTTGCAAAAATTAATAAAAACCTGTTTTTGCTTTGTCACTATGGGGTATTGTGTGTAGATTGATGAGAGAGAAAAACAACAATTTACTCCATTTTAGAATAAGGCTGTAACGTAACAAAATGTGGAAAAAGTCAAGGGGTCTGAATATTTTCCGAATGCACTGTATGTAGCTAGCTCAGCAGAACCTCCGATGGTAATTATATTTCCGGAGTATAAAGCCTCTTCACAAATGGTTTCTATCAAGTCATAGCTGTCACATCACTGGCACTGTTCTCTGATGAGGAGATTCGTAATTGCTGTTCCAGTGAAACAACAGACACTAACTTGGACAGCAGCAAGTAAGGTGCATGTAAGATACTACCAAAGTTACTTTTATTGTCCAGAACAGCTTGATGGCTTTAAATCCTTTCTGATTTTATTGATCATGTTCATTTAACACATACACATTTACATTTTAATATTTCTTAATGTACACGGAAAAGCATTGGGTAAAATTCAAACAAATGTATTAGTGTATCACCCATGTTATTGTGATTCAAAGTAGTATTTTTATGAAATCACTTGACAAACATAACAATGATAAAATCATTTGTTTCGATATCATTGTCCTTTACTTAAAATGATGTGTACAATATAGCATTGCTAAATGATTGCCCTTGGTATGTCTTTAGATTCTCCTGGAACATGTTGAGAGAACATAAGTGTTTTTTTGCAAACATGTTCATATATTTTACAAATAATAAACAAAAAAGCCTATGACAGTGATACGACTTTGACATTTTCGCTATGGTTGCAATTACAGTTCCTTTTTGCAGAGTAGCTTACCAGAAGCACAAACTGCTTGCACAGTCGTGGACACTAGATTTGGCGATGATGATTATACGGTATATTTACAAAAAAGTGCTAATATCATTGCTGTGTAATCTTATGTACATAAAAACAGCTTAAATATTGATATGGAGCAGATGCACTTAATAGGTCAATAACTACAACAGTCCAATGTTCTCCAGTCCTTTTTGAGTCCCTCTGTTATTCTTGTGCCATTCCATAAATAGCGTTGATTTTCTCCTGGAACATTTTGACAACAACCCCCCTCTTTAGTTTCATGGTAGGTCCTGGAGAGAATATAGAAGAAGGAAATGATATTCAATCAGACTTAACGTGCTCTCAAAATGAGTGTCCTCTTTTTCTTGTGCTCCAATCACATTTGACATACTCAACAGCATGGAAGAAAGATGATATCATGCAATGGTATCCAGAGGAATGTTGTTTAGTATGAAACAGTCACAAGACTGCCTTGTCAGATACTATACGTGATGAACATTACTGGCAAAACATTTACTTCACTCTCAGAGTTCTTTGTAAAAGTGTGTCAAATTATGAAAAAGCTAATTATCTATTGAAAATTACATACAGTAACGTCACAAAACTAGCTTTAGTTTAGCAAACTAGCTTTAATTTAATAAAAATATATTTTTCACACTGATTGACTCACCCAGTTCTCCCCCGGATATGGAGAAATCTCTGTCCAAAATAAACCACTTCTGGACCCTCTGGGCGTTGGAGGGGGCCTTAGCGTTCACGCGCTCTATGCCCTCCTGAATGGCCTTGTAAATAGCTGGCTCCTTACTGGCTATAATCTCAGAGGCCTTGGTTGCCACGACGCCACGCTGCTGGCAGAACGCCAAGGCCTCTGGGGTCAGCTCGTCCGTCGGATCGCCATTGTCGTCGACTACACACTACGGAGGGAGAGTGGGGTCAAAGGTTAGGAGTGATCCAGGAGTCTTTCTGAACAGAGCCTGGATCCAGATCTGTTTGTGCTGTATAATTCTATTCTAATTGCTTAATAATTCTAAAGCAATAATTCTAAAGCATGCCAATGAACATAGGAGTTGGCAATACAGTCCACATCTAACGTTTGAGGCCTTACTTTGAGCGTGAGCATCATGGAGAGGAATTTCAGCTTGTCTCCGAGCAACATGGCGTTGCTGATGATGGCAGTCTCTGCTTTCACTGCATCCTCAATGGGCACAGGTGGAATATTCTCCCCTCCTGCTGTTATGATCAGCTCTGCAGGACAAGATATGTCATACTTAGCTAGATATTTAGATCATAGATCTACATGATGTTCAACTATGATTATCTTGTATATCCAGGCTCAAGGTAGAAGTTACCCTTAGGCACAGACTTAGGATCAGGGGAAGGTACACAAAATTGACCTTAGATCAGTGTCTAGGAGAAACAGCATCTTACTCCCATCGACACCCAACACTGGCAGCCATGTTGTGTAGTGGCTATATACTGTACATCTAGAAAATAAACTATAAATAAGTACTATACCCTTTATCCTCCCTGTGATGAACAGGAAGTTGTCCTTGTCGTGCTTGCCCAGGTCTCCAGAGTGCAGCCAGCCCTCCTGGTCCAGGGCCTCCTCAGTCTTTTCTGGCTCGTTCAGGTAGCCCATGAACACATGACGCCCCCAGAAACAGATCTCACCATTCCCATTCTCGTCTGGCTTGTCTAACTTTGTCTGGCAGCCAATCACCACTTTTCCACAGCTGAGGACAACATCATGATATTTTCTGTCAATTCTTTATACAGTGAGACCGCAAAGCAAGGTATTAAATGTCACTTTTATATCTGATGGCTTATCGGTATCAATTCATGTTTTGCTATTACAATGATAGTTTTGTCAACTACAAATTAATGAATGTAAACAGTCATTAAAAATGGCAGTGGACATCCTAGTTTTCTAGTTGCTGACCTCATGATCTTGAAGTTATTCTCCCAGGAGATGGTGTGAGGGCCGGTGCTTTCACTCATCCCATAAAGCTCATACAAGGGGAGGCTAAGGCTCATGAAGTACTCCAGGGTCTCCTTAGTGATGGGTGCTGCTCCTGTTAAGCAGTTCCTGCAGCGGTCCAGGCCCATGGCCCAGCGAACCTTCTTAAACACCAGGTTGTTTGCCAGCATGAAGCCCCAGGGCACCAGGTTCTCACTGGAATCCACAACAAACAGGGAGGAATAACACACATGGTGTAAAAGATTAACGAGATTCTCTGTTACTTTTGTATACTTTTAAGCCAGTAGTTCTGAAAGTGGCACTCACGAGCCAAAGGCGGTCCCTGAAAATTAGGTACTACATCACACATGTGCAGATATGTGCACCACTGTCTCTCGCTCTGCTGTGTGTGCATCTTGCTAGCTGTCACTCAAATGGTGAGGGGCTGATTGGCTGGAACTCTAATTGCTAGGGGGCTGGCCCATGTGGTGGAAAATGTAGGGGAAATGGTGCCGCACAGCTTCTAGTAAACAAACTAGGGGTTTCCTGGCTAATTGAGGTAAGACAGTAATTCTGCTCACAGATTATGCATGAATGAAAAAAACACATTGACACATCCAGCCCAAAGCGGGAGGTTAAAAAATACTTACTAGTCGCCAAACTTGGCTGGAATTGAATCTAGTTAAGAATACAAAAAATGCTATTTGGGCGTGAGTGAGGATACATGGTTTTATTTTATTGTTGTTGATAAGATCATGTCTATGGGTGAAATTTGATGCACTGAAAATCTGCATTATTTCTGAAGTGTGGGTTTGATTGAACAACAAGAACCTGAGATAAATCCTTACCCATTCATGGCACTGTAGCTGGCTTGCAATCCGATGGATTTAGCCCAGTCTGCCACTCTTTTCCTCATACCAGAGGACTTGGCACCAATGGCTTTCATCTTCTCCTGCATCTTCTCCCACACACGGGGAACTCCCAGGAAACTGGTGGGGCGCACCTCTTTCAGTGTATTCCCCAAAGAGCCCTATGAAATCATCAAGTTACATCCCGTTACTCCAGTCCCACCCTTCCCAACCAAGTGAAAACCAAACCACTACACCTCAATCAATTGTTCTCATTGTAAATAGCATTTTGAAAGGAAAGTAATGCACAGCATCATTATCTGTAGTATAATAGTTAGGGATTCTGACCTTCAGGGCGTCTGGTTCTGCGAAATACGTCGCCCCTGCGAATCTCATGGCGATCCACATGTCGTTGACCTGGGCAGCTACATGGCTCAGGGGCAGGTAGCTCACCACCACCTCCTCACCATGTTTCAGATCTGGCATGGTGCCCGCCGCATTTGAAGTCCAGGTGATCTGAGGAGAGAGTCGGTCACCACTTAGAGGAAAAACTATAAGCTACGTTTTTGTTTGTCCTTGCCGTGAACAATACATGGACAAAATTGTGACTCTTTCACATACTGTATCCGGTGCCCAGTGGCCCCAGAGCTATCTCCACCATATAGTACTAATGTAATGTGTCTGAGGGAGCCACCACATCCTGTGAGGATGAAGGGGGAGCCAGCTGGATACTGCAGTACAGTAAATGTACATGTCAATATAGAGCTTTTTCCTCAATAGCCTATTTTTATTGTCATGTCATTGTCATTACTCACATTGTCATGACTCAGCATGACCCCTTTGGGTTTGCCTGTGGTTCCAGAGGTGTAGATGAGCGTACAACACTGGTTAGCCCTCTGACTGTCCACCACAGCATTCAGCTGTTCATCAGACACCTCTTCACCCAGCTTCATAAACTCAGCCCACTGTAGGAGGACAGAGGTTGAGTCAGTAACGCCTGGTTCACATTATAGATCCAATCCGAATCGTACTGTGCTGGCTTGGATATTTTCTTTTCACATTATCCTTTCCAACAACTATGGTGGATGTGTAGCAAAGCCAGCCCAGTTCAGCTCGACTTGGCTCAGTTTTCTCAGTAATGTGAATGGATTAACAGTCTCACAGTTACAGTGTAGGACATGAAAAATTATAGAAAATACTGTGTGCTACTAACATTGCTATCTATTATGCAAATAAATAATGTTTTTTTCCAGCTGGCTAAACTTGATCTTGCTTATAGATATTCTTTCGATGCAAACTTACAGTGTACAAGTTTGGCAGCTTCTGTTGCAGTTCATCCTTGTACTGAACGATAGCTTTCAAGTGTGGAAGCTGGTCCTTAATCTGAAAGGTATGGACAAAGTAGGAATTTTAGAATTAATCATTTTGGCACAAAAACAAGAAACATATTCACTTGATCGACTTACAAATAAAACAGAGCGCAGTATTGGATTCATACTTTTTTTAAATTCTTTTTTTCATAATTCTGGATGGATGTTTGCATAATTCTGTGCATAGGTTCTATGGCTATTGGCATTTTTTAGTTTTCTCTATATATTATTCTATACGCATTTGTCTCACCCGTTTTTAAAATCTATTGCACACCTATATTACTTGACATGGATAAACAAACCAAAATGTATTAATGTTTTTCTTTATGTCTACTGTGTAATATTTATTTTGATGTTAATGTGTCATATGTATTCAATTGACTGGATATAGTCAATTGACCAGATGTACATACCTCTAGAGGTTATTTAAGTAGGTGTATTTCACAGTGGTGTATGACCTGACGAAGATCCAACTCAGATCGAAACTTATTTTTTCTGCGTCTAATTAAATCACCAGAGTTGTAGACATTTCTATTTTATTTTATTGGCAGACACAACCAGGGCAACAGTATAGTTCAGTATGTGTTATGGGGTCTCACCTGGAGGATTTTGAGGAGTTGTTTGTGGTTCTCCACCACAAGGACGTTGGCCTCACAGTTGTCTGCTACATACAGACATGCCTCGGGGGAGTTGGTGGTGTAGATGCCGGCAGCAAAGCCCCTGGCACACAACACACATCAGATCAGACAACTTTCTTATTGAGGTGGTTTAGACTGTGATTGCTGTGTGGGATGAATACTTTCTATGAGGAAGCAGCTGGTTGTCCAAGTCTCACAGCATTTACAGTATGAACAATAGTGCAGGGTAGTGCATGGTAAGATAGTGCATGCTAGATGTATAATAATAGGGGCGGCAGGTAGCCTAGCGGTTAGAGAGGCGAGCCAGTAACCGGAGAGTTGCAAGTTCGAATCCCGGGTCTGATGGGGAAAAACATTGGCCTGCCGTTGTGCCCTTGAGCACCTCTCCAAAAACCTGTGTGTGTCTTTCAGAGGGGTTGGGTTAAAAGCGGATGTCACATTTCGGTTGGACAATTGACCAATAAAGTGATCTTAATCATGTTAAAAGTTTGTTATCATTACCCAGCCAGTATACAGCCAATGTCTGAGATGAACCACTCTGGAGAGTTAAAGCCCAGAATACCGACACCATGGTAACGCTCCAGTCCCAACTACAGTAGAGGGAGGAAGAGAAAGAGTCCGAAAGAAACATTTATAATCAATAAGAATGTGGCACACTGCCTCATTTACTGTTGACCTACATGATGCTTTGAAAACTACTCCACTTCATCGCCTCTCCTTGACACTGGAGATGTAACTTAAGCTTTGAATCTAACACACCCAAGTGTTTTGTTTTTCACCAGCACCATTCTTACAAGGAGACAGAAATGACAATGGGAGAACAAGGAAATTATTTCTGATGTGTAAACATTCATAATCCCCTTTCTCTTGAGGTCAAATTCTAAATAGCCCATAGTCCAGGGATCATCAGCTAGATTCAGCCGCGGGACGATTTTTTTATTGAGCGGATGGTCTGGGGCTGGAACATAATTAAGCAATAAGGCCCTTAGCCGTGGTATATTGGCCATATACACTACCGGTCAAAAGTTTTAGAACACCTACTCATTCAAGGGTTTTTCTTTATTTTTTACTATTTTCTACATTGTAGAATAATAGTGAAGACATCAAAACGATAAAATAACACATGGAATCCCATAGTAACCAAAAAAGTATTAAACAAATCAAAATATATTTTATATTTGAGGTTCTTCAAATAGCCACCCTTTGCCTCGATGACAGCTTTTCACACTCTTGGCATTCTCTCAATGTCACGCCCTGGCTCTGGGGACTCTTAAATGTTGAGCCAGGGTGTGGATTTTTCTATGTTTAGTTTTCTATGTTTTTGTTCTAGATCGTGTTGATCTATGTTGGCCAGGGTGGTTCCCAATCAGAGACAGCTGTAGCTCGTTGTCTCTGATTGGGGACCATACTTAGGCAGCCTGTTGGCACCAGTTAGTTTGTGGGATCTTGTTCCGTAAAGGTTTGTGTTGTGTAACTTCAGGACTTCACGTATCGTTTTGTTGTTTTGTTTGTGTGTTGTGTACGAAATAAAATGTACGCTTATCACGCTGCGCCTTGGTCCGTCTCTTCCTGTAACGATCGTGACACTCAACCAGCTTCACCTAGAATGATTTTCCAACAGTCTTGAAGGAGTTCCCACATATGCTGAGCACTTGTTGGCTGCTTTTCCTTCACTCTGCGGTCCGACTCATCCCAAACCATCTCAATTTTGTTGTGGTCGGGGAATTGTGGAGGCCAGGTAATCTGATGCAGCATTCCATCACTCTCCTTCTTGGTAAAATAGCCCTCTTCTGTATACCCACCCTACCTTGTCACAACACAACTAATTGGCTCAAATGCATTAAGAAGGAAATAAATTCCACAAATTAACTTTTAAGAAGGAACACCTGTTAATTGAAATGCATTCCAGGTGACAACCTCATGAAGCTGGTTGAGAGAATGTCAAGAGTGTGCAAAGCTCTCATCAAGGCAAAGGGTGGCTATTTGAAGAATCTCAAATATAAAATATATTTTGATTTGTTTAACACTTTTCTGGTTACTACATGATTGCATATGTGTTATTTCATAGTTTTGATGTCTTCACTATTATTCTACAATGTAGAAAATAGTAAAAAAAAATAAGAAAAACCCTTGAATTAGTAGTTGTTCTAAAACTTTTGACCAGTAGTGTACAACAAACCCTGAGGTGCCTTATTGCTATTATAAACTGGTTACCAACATAATTAGAGCACTGATAATAAATGTTTTGTCATACCCATGGTATACGGTCTGATATACCACGGCTGTCAGCCAATCAGCATTCAGGGCTCGAACCACCCAGTTTATAATGAAAAGTATGAAAATGTATGCACTCACTACTGTACGTCGCTCTGGATAAGAGCGTCTGCTAAATGACTAAAATGTCAAATGTAAAAAATGTATAATTACAAATCATTTGTAGACCACAAATTGACTGCAAGAATCCCAAACAGATATCTTTGACTAAAACATAATCATTTCAAACCTTACTTACATTTGAATATGATCATGCATCTCTCTATTATCCGTGGGAGTACTTGGGAACAGATTTCTTAAGTTAAAATCACTTGGCGCTAATTTCCTGGAGTTTTTTCAGTCTTATTTCCAACAATGAAAAAAGGTAGTAATAATAATAATAATCTATATATAATTTTATTTTGCTCCGAAAATTTTGGGGGCCAAATAAAACCACCCACGGGCCAAATTCGGCTCGTGGGCCGCCAGTTGGGGAACCCTGCCATAGCCTATTTGAAGATGATTTTCAGTGATGTTAACAGATCTGCATTATAGTTAATTAGAATTCACTGACAAAGTTGAAAAATACTGCTACGTGTCTATATAGAGCAACTAAAAAATGCAGAACACATCCTGGTACAAAAAGTACATCATAACATACTGTAGATAGAGCAACGGAAAAACTTTGAGAGATCATTTTCGATTAAATTCCACTTAAGCATAGAACAGAGAGCAACTAAAGAGCACAGACACTGGCACAACAACTACATCAATAAACAGACCTTGAGGAAGCTCTTGGCCGCCACTCGGCACTGCTGGTAATAGTCCCTCCAGGTCATGGTGACCCACTGCCCGTCTTTCTTAGATGCCAGTGCAGGCAGGTCTCCATAGCTCTCCACCGTCTCCAGGAACATCTGGTGGACGGTCATGGGGGCCTCGGAGCCAGGCCCTGTCTCGGTCATCCTCAGCTTGACCGCCTGGTCCCTGGAGGTGCACCAGAGCTGCTCCGCTGGGGCCAGAGACACATCCGACAGCTTCAGGGGCACCGAGGCACCTGTAGTACGAGGACAGCAGGGGCAGCAGTTGCCTGCCATCAGTGGTAGTTTATGGAGTAATCTCAGACTAGTATTCCCTTTCCCTGTTCCCACAAGAACGCAGTGGACCGCAGGTAGGTACAGAATGAGAATGTGTTCTCAGTCAACTTACCTGGTAAAATAAGGGTTAAATAAAACAGAAGTCAGGGGGTGTGGCTATGTCTGAGAATCAGACTGGACTATCACTACCACACCCTCATTCGCTGTCTCAGTGAGAAGTATAACCATTTGAACCCTCTTAACTAGAACTGAGCTGCCTGTATCATGTTGATTCTGAGAATAGAGGAAGCTATGGAATGTCACTGCCTACCCACCAATTAGGTTTGAGTGGTGAAACTGGCTCTGATTAAATAGAAAAGGTCAAAAACATGCAAAGGGGGACAGGTTAAAAATTTTCTTCCTCATAGATTAAATAACATGTTTCCTCGAAGACCAGAATAACTGTAACCCTGAACTGATTATGCTTTTAGGCACATTTCTGTCAAACTGTTCCACAAGTTTCTTTATAACTGCTGAATTATGAACTACAAAACATAATCATGTTCGTCTTACATGCGATAAAACATCTGATCTGCTTCAGTTAAATTGAGTCCATCTCCTACATAAAAAAACTCTTAGCCCTACCTATGATCACCATAAACTGCGATTACCTGAGAGAGGATCCCATTGAGGTCCCTCTAGTCCAGGTGATCTGGGTGGTTTGGCTGGTACTTCAGGTATGCTTGATGGGGTTATCACTGCAGGTTCTACAGCAGCTGTCTCCTGGCTGTCTTTGCACTCTCCATCTGACTCTGACTCAGAGTTTGGCTGTGGATGGTCCACTACTCCACCATTGATGAGGGGACTCGAGTGGTTTCTGTTCTGTTGGAGTTTGGCGACTGGTGGTAACTGTTCGGTTTCGCCAAGAGGAATGTCACTCACACAACTAGAATGAAGCATATGAAAATAAAAGATGCTTAAATAAACACTCAGTCATAAAACACTGTACCATTATTTGGTGAATATTCAGCAATAATAAACTGGTACTTCAGCATAGAAGGTTACTATAAGTCCACATACCTCTCAGAACTCTTCTCTACGACAGGAACCCCATTGGTAACAATGGAATCCTCTTGTTCAGACATCTTGTAAATGCTTAAATAAAATACGTCAAATATCTACATTAGATGTGCAGAAACCACTTGATCATGATCAACGAGCTATAAATATCAAATGAATAAAATCTCTAAATAGTTTGTGCAAAGGCTCCTGATATTCTACTAATTCAAGAGAAAAAGTATACCCTCCTGGATCCTTATATGAGTGGGTATTGCAACATGACAGCGTCAGGGGTTGTGTCAATAGCTGCTTAGCTCGATTGATAACGAATGGCGAAATTAAAGGGTTTGTGCCAAAAACTTGTAACCATTTGCAGAGCTTTTTCCAATCTTTCACTTAAATATAGTAGGTTACACAAAGACGGTTGACTTTTAACTAAGAAAGTGACACTGAGAAAGAGCACGTATTTATGCTGAAAAACCTTTTTTGTCCTACTTCAAAGGCAGATCTCAGTCAAGGTTCTGTACAGTTGTTATCTCCATAGACACACATAGTAAATATGTTGGTTATTACATGTCTCAAATACAACATAGGCCCAAAGCATGTAGTGAAGTGCACATAAAGTAACATGTTGGGTTACTTGACCATCATACCTCATACCTCATCATTATCTCTGACATGAAGTCAATCAGCCTATGATGAAAAATGTCAGTGAAATTATGCCATCTAGTGTTTGTATCTTGAAATTGAAGACAATTTTCACACGGCTCTGCTATCGTTTAGCTATGACAGTCATAATGATGACATGCCTTGAGTATACAATTTTGCCAAGAAGCTGCTAAACATGAATGGAGAGAGAAAGGTGGATGGTGTCACTTGACTGCAGTTCAAATTCCAAACGAGCAGTTAAAATATTGAGACATAGCTCATAACAGTGATAGAAAATGCTAATCTGGTTCATGAGGACATTGTTTTGTTTCACCACTTCAACAAGAAAAGAACAGAAGATCCGACCAGATAGATCAGATAACTACGGTCAAAATGTCTCTAGGGCAAAGTTCATCATAATTGCAAAACAATTGCCTAAGTTATGTGGCAAAGTAAACACTGAACTTTTGCACAGAATGATGCAAACATTAGTGCTTACTGACATTTCTGCAAAAAAACGATGAACTGTAATACATAAATTGGATAGAATCTCTATGCTCTCTTAACCCTCCCGTTGTCCTAGGGTCAAAATGACCCGCCACTGTGTTGAACCAACTTTATTTAATTATTATATTTTTGGGATCATTTGTGAGAAGGAGGCAGTGAGACTTTAAAGAAAGTATCACTGCCTCCTTCTCACAAATGATCCAAAAAATATAATAATTAAATAAAGTTGGTTCAACACAGTGGCGGGTCATTTTGACCCTAGGACAACGGGAGGGTTAAGAGAGCATAGAGATTCTATCCAATTTATGTATTACAGTTCATCGTTTTTTTGCAGAAAAGGACCGATGCAGATGTTTTTATCTCAATATCAAATCATTTCTGGGTAACAATTAAGTACCTTACTGGGATTGTTTTAAATTAAAAATTGTAAAAAAGAAACTAAAATAGCTTCTTAGCTAGAACAATTTCTCAAGCAAGAATTTTGCTAGGACTGTCTGGGAGTGGTCTAAGTGGGAGGGGAAAACTAAAAACTAGCTGTTATTAGCAGAGAGGATTGGAACTATTTCTTATTGGTCTGTTTACTGCCTGGTGATGTCACCAGAGCAGGCAGGTCAAAACTCTATCCCACCAAAACAGGCTGAAATTTCAGGCGGTCTTTTCAAACAACTCATACACTAAAAGGGCATATCATCAATTTCACAATTTCACTGTATTATTCCAACCTCATAGTGTGGAAATATATATACAATCTAGTTTTGGACTGCACTGGGCCTTTAACAGATTACCTCTAAACAGGAAGCAGGTTGACACAAAAAAAAGACAATTCTGTATCTATGTTCCTACATGAGCAAGGCTCAACCCATCAAGTAATGAGTTGTCCAAGCAGGCTTTAACAAGACACATCATAGCAGGAGACAATAAAGAATAAGCCTGAGCCTGTTGGCAAAACAATAAAACACGAGGAACCTGCTTGGTTGAGTTTAGTTTGACCATGTTTTTTGCATGCATGTCCTGAGATCTAGGCTAGGTCATGTTTGTTTGTTTGCTTTGAACACATGTATCTATCTATATATAGCTTAGGCAACCAACGCATGCAACTATTATAGGCTACTGGTCAAATTTTTTCACTCTGAACATGCCTTTGCCACTGAAATTCAAACATTACATTGGATATATACTGTGAAAGCTACTGTATCAGTACCAGAAAGCAATCTAAAGGTCAAAATCACAGTTACTCTTGGTTTTAATGGTTAGACAATTACATGCAATTATAGGCAACTTAACACCTCCCAGTATCAGTCAATGCTTTGCTGTAGATGCTGTACAAATAATCCTAAATATTCAGAGGTTAATAATGCAAGAACTGTCCAACTGTTTCAAATGTATTTCACAAACCAAGACAGATGGACAAATGAATTCCAAGACAGACGGACACAGACAAACTGACAGACAGACAGAGACAGACAATTGACCCCCGTTCACCACTCTGACAGGTGAGCAAGGACTGTAGGAACATGTTGCAAGAGCTGTCTGTGATTTGTAGATTGACGTGGTGGTCTGGCACATGAAAAAAATAGCCTATCGTGAAAGAATCCAAGCACACATAAAGAAATTGATGAATTCATTCCAGAGTGGTAATATTCAGCAGACAATTATAATACCATTCTATTGAATAAAGACAGAGCAAATATCCTACCTTGTTCAGAGACTTTGTTCAGACAGGGACAGACAGAGGCAGGTGCTATAGGACATCAACTTGGCAGGAGAGAGCGCAGGGAAAACCTGAATGGACCTCGACGTGATGTGCACAACGTGGGACTGTCACCCAGGACAGCAGCTGATAAGCTGTATGGGGGACAGTACTGTCCAACTCAGGTCTTTCTGCTCTCTTACGTAATTTCCCCCATACCTGAGGGTCAAATTGCTAGTTAACGATCCACCAGTAGACTTGAACAAAGGTTACCTTCTGCAGCAGTAGGTGCTGGAAACTGACAAGGAGCTGTGTGGGGGGTAGCATACTACATTAGAGCCTAGGGATCTAAATTAAGCCAGTGTTGACATTGCTGTGCCTATTTAAGTTAATGTTAAACAGTTTTAAGACACATTTCATTAGAAATATATTTCTGATTCTAAGAATATGAAGTAAAACTATCACTTTAGGTCAAGACACTGGTCATTTTGACTGGACTAAAGCAAGTTATTGTGTCAGCCCTTATCGGTTCTAAATCGTGGGGATATAACATTAATTGATAAAGCAAGATAACTTCTGACAGTTTATGAGGAAAGAGGATACTTTGACCCACAATACACAGATCTTTAATCTGTGGAACAAACATTGTGTAACAACAACTTGTTGTAATTTGAAACACCTCTGCATTGAAATAAGTGTAACAAATCAATGTAAACTATATTGTTATTGACCTGTATTTAATCTCTGGTGGTTAAATTCTGCATTTTAGGTCAAAGTATCATTCTTATGTTATGTCTTGAGGGGTGTTGGATTGTGTGAGTTGAGAACTGCAATAGTCTGAAGCTGGACATGGTGTTTTAGTAAATGCAGGTGAGAGTTCAACCATGTGCTCCAGATATTCTGGGCACCAAGGTCATTTAGTCATACCACCAGTCACACCACACCTGCCCTCAGTTATCATTGCCGCAGCAAGTCTCTGGAGATATGACAGAAATATTAACAAGGCTACAATATCAAAATAGCAACAACAATATATAGGCCAAACTTTTTAGAAATTGTCTATGAAATTGGGTCCTGCTTGTGACATCTCGAAAACATTTGCTTTAATTTGAGAGAAAAAAAGAACATAAAAAATATTATTGTTTAAATCGTTCACAGAACTTTGTTTATTTAAAAAAAATTACATAAAGGACAACTGTACAATTACATCAATCAACATATCAATCAAAGATGGCTGACTGAACACAGTGTAGATCACCTCAAGATAAAAACGTAATATTCAATATCTGTAAATTAGACTAAATATTAGCATTTCACATACTGGTGGGTAATAACCTTCAATCTGGATAACAACACAAAACAAATCATAAGACTAGAGAAATGTATCGACAAATATTACGAAAACAAGCAACACCCAAACATGACGAGAGTAAACAAGGACATCCAAAAGAAAACGTGACTCCTCAACTGACAGAGTAAGGGTGGAAACCGATCTGTTAAAATCAATAAATGACAAACTGGGCATACTTGAATTAGTCAATAAAGATATAAAGGAGTTGAAGGCGAGCCTCGAGATGAATGACGAAAAAGCTGCGACAATAGAGAAAGAAAAGAACAAGCTAAAAGGGACAGTCAATCAGAATTAAATGCACGTTAATGAACATAAAAAGGATAATATATTTCTGAGAGAAGCCTTACTTGACATACAGACTAGATCTATGAGAGAAAATCTGGTCATTACTGGTATCCAAGAGAAAGAAGGAGAAGTTCCTGAGGGTGTAGTGAGGGAGTTCCTCCTTACAGCGCTTCAGATCCCACGCGAAGCTGTCGACAAAATCCAACTCGAACATGTACACCATTTCGGGACAGAGATCTGAGCGCCCAGTCGCTGCCAAATGTCTTTCTTTAAAGATAAAATAATGGATAAAAGCCTTGGTAAAGGACTTGCTGGCATGAATGATCAGTTCACAAAAGAAATTGCAGAACGGCGCAAAGTTCTGTACCCAGTCTTCAAGGAGAATATATTAAAAGGGAAACGTGTAGCTCTAGTAGTCGATAAACTGTATATTGATAACCAAATGTTCAGAGACACAAAGACTACTCCATTGCCTTTCTAAATATTACAAAGTTCCCATAGAGGATTCAAATAATGGAACACCCAATACTAGCCATGGTAGGGATTGTAATAAAACCATATATAGAAAAGCAATAAAATAATAACAATTGTTAAAGAAATAAACTACACTATACCATTCTAGATAGGGAATGTTGTAAAATGATTAGTATTAGACTTTCCATTATAATATTTCATAATTTGATAAGACAGCATTAGAAGAAAGGATCATTAGCAAAATAATACAACTTCAAATATAAGGAAACTAAAGTACTCAAATCAACATAGTGGAGATAAAACACAACAAACAGAGGACATAGAAGGCACAGTATGTGGGTATGTGCGGATGTATTGTGATGGAATGTGGGGTGTGTGTTTTTGTGTTAGGAAAAGTGTGGAGTTAAGTGAGTGAAAAAGGATAATGGTTGCAAATCCCAGAGCCCATGTGTGTTTATGAGCAGGGGATGTGAGAGAGCTTTCAATTTTGTGCCGATATGGGATATACATTTTAAAATAAATTATAAATATAGTTTATTTATTGTCCTATCATGATGGAATGGTCCCCATCCCTATACACCTACCTGAGCGACCCATACACTAAGGATAAGTCCTTATCTGTTTTATGGGCCTACTGTAAGTAGCCTATACGCAGCCAAATCACAACCGTGAAGCACGGGGGTGGCAGCATCATGCTGTGGGGGTGCTTTGCTGCAGGAGGGACTGGTGCACTTCACAAAATAGATGGCACCATGAGGAAGGAAAATTATGTGGATATATTGAAGCAACATCTCAAGACATCAGTCAGGAAGTTAAATTTGCTTGGTCGCAAATGGGTCTTCCAAATGGACAATGACCCCAAGCATACTTCCAAAGTTGTAGCAAAATGGCTTAAGGACAACAAATTCAAGGTATTGGAGTGGCCATCACAAAGCCCTGACCTCAATCCTATAGAAAATGTGAAGGCAGAACTAAAAATGCGTGTGCGAGCAAGGAGACATTTCACATTCTTAAAATAAAGTGGTGATCTTAACTGACCTAAGACAGGGAATTTTTACTAGGATTAAATGTCAGGAATTGTGAAAAACTGAGTTTAAATGTATTTGGCTAAGGTGTATGTAAACTTCCGACTTCAACTGTATCTGTGACCAACAGACGCATATCTGTATTCCAAGTCATGTGAAATCCATAGATTAGGGCCTAATTAATGTATTTCAATTGACTGATTTCCTTATATGATCTATAACTCAGTAAAATCTTAGAAATTGTTGTGTTTATATTTTTGTTCAATATATTTTATTTAATTATAAATACGGCATTAAAATTTTGAAAATCTGATTCCCCCTAGCTGATCATTGTCTGCAGCCGGCTCTGATCGTAGTGTAGGCCTAATGAAACAGGCAGGGAGAGTGAGCTAGTCAGTGATGGCTGGTGAACACTCAACCTTCTGGCCCGTAGCCCTGTGTGGCATCGACTGTGCCACAAAAGTATGCTGAAGTGGCAAAGTCGATATCCGCGTTTATAAACACAGGGTCGTACAGTTATTGTCGTTTCTGGTCGTAAAAACAGTATTTTTAGTTAATTCTAGGGGATGGTGTGCAATTGTTTTTTTTTTCAGTACAAGGGGAGGGTTATGTGAAAATATTTGTTATGATGGGGAGGGTTGTGCATTTTTTTATGACTCCTTGAGTTGGACCAACTGTAACAACAATACTGTAACAACACAGAATAAAGCAATTAATAAAAGTCCAAAGATTTACATTTACGTCATTTAGTAGAAGCTCTTATCCAGAGCGACTTACAGGAGCCATTAGGGTTAAGTGCCTTGCTTAAGGACACATCGACAGATTTTTCACCTAGTCGGCTCGTGGATTAGAACCAGCGACCTTTCAGTTACTGACACAACGCTCTTACAGTGAGGGAAAAAAGTATTTGATCCCCTGCTGATTTTGTACGTTTGCCCACAGACAAAGAAATGATCAGTCTATAATTTTTATGGTAGGTTTATTTGAACAGTGAGAGACAGAATAACAACAACAAAATTCTGAAAAACGCATGTCAAAAATGTTATAAATTGATTTGTATTTTAATGAGGGAAAAAAGTATTTGTACTTGGTGGCAAAACCCTTGTTGGCAATCACAGAGGTCAGATGTTTTTTGTAGTTGGCCACCAGTTTTGCACACATCTCAGGAGGGATTATGTCCCACTCCTCTTTGCAGATCTCCTCCAAGTCATTAAGGTTTCGAGGCTGACGTTTGGCAACTCAAACCTTCAGCTCCCTCCACAGATTTTCTATAGGATTAAGGTCTGGAGACTGGCTAGGCCACTCCAGGACCTTAATGTGCTTCTTCTTGAGCCACTCCTTTGTTGCCTTGGCTGTGTGTTTTGGGTCATTGTCATGCTGGAATACCCATCCACGACCCATTTTCAATGCCCTGGCTGAGGGAAGGTGGTTCTCACCCAATATTTGACGATACATGGCCCCGTCCATCATCCCTTTGATGCGGTGAAGTTGTCCTGTCCCCTTAGCAGAAAAACACCCCCAAAGCATAATGTTTCCACCTCCATGTTTGACGGTGGGGATGGTGTTCTTGGGGTCATAGGCAGCATTCCTCCTCCTCCAAACACGGCGAGTTGAGTTGATGCCAAAGAGCTCAATTTTGGTCTCATCTGACCACAACACTTTCACCCAGTTCTCCTCTGAATCATTCAGATGTTCATTGGCATACTTCAGACGGGCATGTATATGTGCTTTCTTGAGCAGGGGGACCTTGCGGGCGCTGCAAGATTTCAGTCCTTCACGGCGTAGTGTGTTACCAATTGTTTTCTTGGTGACTATGGACCCAGCTGCCTTGAGATCATTGACAAGATCCTCCCGTGTAGTACTGGACTGATTCCTCACCATTCTCATGATCATTGCAACTCCACGAGGTGAGATCTTGCATGGAGCCCCAGGCCAAGGGTGATTGACAGTTACAGTGGGGGGAAAAAGTATTTAGTCAGCCACCAATTGTGCAAGTTCTCCCACTTAAAAAGATGAGAGAGGCCTGTAATTTTCATCATAGGTACACGTCAACTATGACAGACAAAATGAGAAAAAAAATCCAGAAAATCACATTGTAGGATTTTTTATGAATTTATTTGCAAATTATGGTGGAAAATAATTATTTGGTCAATAACTAAAGTTTCTCAATACTTTGTTATATACCCTTTGTTGGCAATGACACAGGTCAAACGTTTTCTGTAAGTCTTCACAAGGTTTTCACACACTGTTGCTGGTATTTTGGCCCATTCCTCCATGCAGATATCCTCTAGAGCAGTGATGTTTTGGGGCTGTCGCTGGGCAACACAGACTTTCAACTCCCTCCAAAGATTTTCTATGGGGTTGAGATCTGGAGACTGGCTAGGCCACTCCAGGACCTTGAAATGCTTCTTACGAAGCCACTCCTTCGTTGCCCGGGCGGTGTGTTGGGGATCATTGTCATGCTGAAAGACCCAGCCACGTTTCCTCTTAAATGCTCTTGCTGATGGAAGGAGGTTTTCACTCAAAATCTCACGATACATGGCCCCATTCATTCTTTCCTTTACACAGATCAGTCGTCCTGGTCCCTTTGCAGAAAAACAGCCCCAAAGCATGATGTTTCCACCCCCATGCTTCACAGTAGGTATGGTGTTCTTTGGATGCAACTCAGCATTCTTTGTCCTCCAAACACGACAAGTTGAGTTTTTACCAAAAAGTTATATTTTGGTTTCATCTGACCATATGACATTCTCCCAATCCTCTTCTGGATAATCCAAATGCACTCTAGCAAACTTCAGACGGGCCTGGACACGTCTGGCACTGCAGGATTTGAGTCCCTGGCGGCGTAGTGTGTTACTGATGGTAGGCTTTGTTACTTTGGTCCCAGCTCTCTGCAGGTCATTCACTAGGTCCCCCCGTGTGGTTCTGGGATTTTTGCTCACCGTTCTTGTGATCATTTTGACCCCACGGGGTGAGATCTTGCGTGGAGCCCCAGATCGAGGGAGATTATCAGTGGTCTTGTATGTCTTCCACTTCCTAATAATTGCTCCCACAGTTGATTTATTCAAACCAAGCTGCTTACCTATTGCAGATTCAGTCTTCCCAGCCTAGTGCAGGTCTAAAATTTTGTTTCTGGTGTCCTTTGACAGCTCTTTGGTCTTGGCCATAGTGGAGTTTGGAGTGTGACTGTTTGAGGTTGTGGACAGGTGTCTTTTATACTGATAATAAGTTCAAACAGGTGCCATTAATACAGGTAACGAGTGGAGGACAGAGGAGCCTCTTACAGAAGAAGTTACAGGTCTGTGAGAGCCAGAAATCTTGCTTGTTTGTAGGTGACCAAATACTTATTTTCCACCATAATTTGCAAATAAATTCATTAAAAGTCCTACAATGTGATTTTCTGGATTTTTTTTCCTCAATTTGTCTGTCACAGGCCTCTCTCATCATTTTAAGTGGGAGAACTTGCACAATTGGTGGATGACTAAATACTTTTTTTCCCCACTGTATTTTGTGTTTCTTCCATTTACGAATAATCGCACCAACTGTTGTCACCTTCTCACCAAGCTGCTTGGCGATGGTCTTGTAGCCCATTCCAGCCTTGTGTAGGTCTACAACCTTGTCCCTGACATCCTTGGAGAGCTCTTTGGTCTTGGCCATGGTGGAGAGTTTGGAATCTGATTGATTGATTGCTTCTGTGGACAGGTGTCTTCTATACAGGTAACAAATTGAGATTATGAGCACTCCCTTTAAGAGTGTGCTCCTAATCTCAGCTCGTTACCTGTATAAAAGACACCTGGGAGCCAGAAATCTTTCTGATTGAGAGGGGGTCAAATACTTATTTCCCTCATTAAAATGCAAATCAATATATAACATTTTTTACATGCGTTTTTCTGGATTTTTTTGTTGTTATTCTGTCTCTCACTGTTCAAATAAACCTACCATTAAAATTATAGACTGATCATTTCTTTGTCAGTGGGCAAACTTACAAAATCAGCAGGGGATCAAATACGTTTTCCCCTCACTGTACCCACTAAGCTACCTGCCGCCCAATGATGGTAGTGACTGCCCGTTACTGCTTAACACTTATTAACCATCATTTATTCACATTACATTACAAACAAGAATACAGTGGTTGACAAATTAGCAGCTTGCAAAAATGTTACATTAGTTTCTGTATTGATCCTTAAAGCGTCAGCATGCTTCATTTGGGCTGGCGAACCGAACTAATGTGCTTGGATACTCCCTTAAAAAAAACGAGAAAAGAGTGCCGTTGCTCTTGCTCAACAAAAAATGTATTCTGTGTCATCACAACTTTTGGAAATATTTCAACAAAACAATTGAGGTAAGTTGATCTAATGTGTAGAAATGTTGAAAATGTTGTAGATATATTCCAATGAAGTTAGATCTATAATTACATTTTAAATATACAAGTAGGAACGCCTTAAGATAAATAATCCACTTGTTTAGAGAGAAAAATGTAGATAATCTTTGATTCAAGTAGTAATATGTTGGATGAGTGTGGGGGCAACTCGCCCCTCCCCTACTAGGGGGTAACTGGCCCCTGGGGGCTAGTTACCCCTTTATGGTTATGAATGTGTTTCTACCTGTCATTTACACAATGACTAGCCCAGTTAACGCTAGTTTATGCTAACTTGCTAGCTAGCAACTTCACTAGCAGTAAATGCTAGCCAGCTAGCTAGTTAGCATAAGCTGCTTGGAGTGCTAGCTAGCAACCTTACTACCAGATCGTCTGAGGTAAAATACATTGAAAAGGTAACGTAACTTAATTGTAGTTGTAAATGTTTCCACTAGTGACTGATAGCGTTACAGTTAATGTTACTTTACAGCCTTTTAGCTATTTTACACAACATGTTATGTCATATACAGTGCATTCGGAATGTATTCAGACCCCTTGACTTTTTCCACATTTTGTTACATTACAGCCTTATTCTACAATTGATTAAATCGTTTTTTTCCCTCATCAATCTACACACAATACCCATATTGACAAAGCAAAAACAGGTTTTTAGAAATGTTTGCAAATGTATTAAAAATAAACTGAAATATAACATTTACATAAGTATTCAGACCCTTTACTCAGTACTTTGTTGAAGCAACTTTGGCAGCGATCACAGCCTTGATTCTTCTTGGGTAAGACACTACAAGCTTGGCACACCTGTATTTGGGGAGTTTCTCCCATTCTTCTCTGCAGATCCTCTGAAGCTCTGTCAGGTTGGATGGGGAGCGTCGCTGCACAGCTATTTTCAGGATTCTCCAGAGATGTTCGATCGGGTTCATGTCCGGCCTCTGGATGGGCCACTCAAGGACATTCAGAGACTTGTCCCGAAGCCACTCCAGCGTTGTCTTGGCTGTGTGCTTAGGGTCATTGTCCTGTTGGAAGGTCAACCTTCACCCCAGTCTGAGGTCCTGAGCACTCTGGAGCAGGTTTTCATCAAGGATCTCTCTGTACTTTGCTACTTTCATCTTTCCCTCGATCCTGATTAGTCTCCCAGTCCCTGCCACTGAAAAACATCCCCACAGCATGATGCTGCTACCACCATGCTTCACCGTAGGGATGGTGCCATGTTTCCTCCATACGTGACGCTTGGCATTCAGGCCAAAGAGTTCACTCTTGGTTTAATCAGACCAGAGAATCTTGTTTCTCATGGTCTGAGAGTCTTTAGGTGCGTTTTAGCAAACTCCAAGAGGGCAGTCGTGCATTTTACTGAGGAGTGGCTTCCGTCTGGCCACTCTACCATTAAGGCTTGATTGGTGGGATCTGCAGAGATGGTTGTCCTTCTGGCAGGTTCTCCCATCTCCATAGATGAACTCTGGAGCTCTGTCAGAGTGACCATCGGGTTCTTGGTCACCTCCCTGACCAAGGTCCTTCTCCCGCGATTGCTCAGTTTGGCCGGGCGGCCAGCAATAGGAAGAGTGTTGGTGGTTCCAAAGTTTTTCCATTTAAGAATGATGGAGGCCACTCTTCTTGGGGACCTTCAATGCTGCAGAAATGTTTTGGTACCCTTCCCCAGATCTGTGCCTCGACACAATCCTGTCTTGGAGCTCTACGGACAACTCCTTCGACCTCATGGCTTAGTTTTTGCTCTAACATGCACTGTCAACTGTGGGACCTTATATAGACAGGTGTGTGCCTTTCCAAATCATGTTCAATCAATTGAATTGACCACAGGTGGACTCCAATAAAGTTGTAGAAACATCTCAAGGATGATCAATTGAAACAGGATGCACCTGAGCTCAATTTCGAGTCTCATAGCAAAGGGTCTGAATTAGACTGTTTTTGCTTTGTCATTATGGGGTATTGTGTGTAGATTGAAGAAAAAAAAATAAGTAATCAATTTTAGAATAAGGCTGTAACGTAACAAAATTTAAAAAAAAGTCAAGGGATCTGAATACTTTCCGAATGCACTGTAGCTAGATAGCTAGCTACGTTTTTAAGAGAGAGCTTTTCAATTTGCATCTCTCCCCGTTTTCAGTCACAGGTGGGGACTGGATTAGGTGTGAGCAGTGCAGGAGGTGGGCTCATGAGTTGTGCTACAATTTTACTGGGGATAGCTTTATGTGTGACCTATGTACAAATTAGAATTCTTATTCTTATTAAAATGTTATATTCCAATGTTATTAGTTATATTCCATTCCAATATTAGAGTCCAATTAATATTTATTTTTGTATGAATAACAAAGAACTATTGAAAACGTTTTGCTCCTGAATGTCATTTTAAAAACTGCTGGGATTTAAAATCTAGCATTATTCAAATAATATTTAGTGCAATTGTACATAATGGATTGTATGGAAAAGGAACAACAAAGAAATAACAAATAATTCATGTGCAGGTGAGTTAAAAAGAGGGACTTTACATCAAATCTCCTCAGTGCTGATATTAATGGTGACATGTGCAACACCATTTCCCCCCATATTTAATTAAATAATTAAAATAAGACAACTAGACTTAGCTTTTAAGTATTACTTACTAAATAATTTCTAAATCAAACTGATTAAATGGATTTTAACACACTTGTGTGAAACCCTATGCCATGATCTTCTACCGGGGTAACTGACACAACCCGGGGGCCAGTTACCCCATGGGGGAGGACCGTACTTTAAAAAAACACCCCTTTTCTAAAAACAACATTTAATGAAATAACAAAACAATAAAGTGTATTTCCCTTTATAGTTCATTCGCTTAAGCATTACCTTCATTCACATACTATTTTTTTTCTCCAAATGTTGCTTTTTTTGTCAGCAATTAGACTTTGTCCATTTTGGGATGCCCCTAGCCAGTATTCCTCAAAATAGTCAGAATGAATCTAAGATAACTCAACAAATGTCATTAATTTTGACGTTTTTGCCGAGGAGCTCTTAGACGCGCAATTTTTACATATAACTACGATGTTTGGTGCAGTATTACTCAATGAAAACAATTGCATGAAAACGAGTCGTCTTTCGTTGAATGACAACAAAGACTCCCTACAGTTGACCAATCACGGACGAAGCGTCGTAGACTTCGGCTCCCGAACTTCGACTGACCTTGAGAAAAAAATGTGTGTGACCGAACAGCCTAAAAAACCCTTACCGAAGTCCAAAACGTTGTCATAATATACGCACGAACTCTTCCGAACTGTTTCGGCTGGGAAGCACGCGGACGCCAAGAAGGCATGATATTGCAAACACTGCAGTGGCAGTGGAAAACGTCCATGAACCATTCTAACAACCCCAACCTCTTGGTGAGGACACATTTTCCCATGATCATTGCGCTCTACGTCAGTAAAAAAATGCCGACTACTAAGATTAAAACAATTAGATTTATTCTCAGAATAGCTACCTCAGCTCGGCATGCAGTGCGCGAATGGCAAACACTTGTCCTGAAGCATTGTACCCGCGAAAATTATATTAGTGCACGCTGTGCAAATTCAGTTTGGAGAATAGCTATTCAAACGGATATGATGTCTGCACTGCACTTGAGGATGAAGTTGTATTCAAGAATCAAAACGTTGTTTCAAAACTGTAACATTTTAAAAATCGTGCCTTCCATGATTGGTGTAAAATGTTGTAAACATAACATTTTCGATTAGAATAACCATTCCATTTATAGCATACAGACACCAGTGGCCCAGACACTCGAATAGTATTTCACCCCTCCACGTGGTGGCGATATTCCGCGTTTGAGGAGGTTGCACGAGATGCACAGAAGAAGAACTCGCATTAGCAACAAACATGGCGGCGCTTATACAGTTGCCTTTACAGTAATTAATTCATAAAAATTGACTTGTGTTTAGAAGCAACCGGATCGTTGATACAAAGAACTACCTGATAAGCTCATCGTGGAAGAGACCAAGGATTCGGCGCCTGCCACTCAGAATGCATCATCCACCATTGACAAATGTATTTGCTGACATCTGTTCCAATGTCAGCAATTCAATTTACAAGAGAACTGGTACATGAATAAACGTCAACCGTTCTTGCAAAGGGAACAAAAACATATTATGTGGCACCTTTTCTGAGAAACCTGGGGTCTGGACTCACGCACACTATGGCCAAACACAACCCTGTACTGCAGCTGTCAAGTTTAGGTAAACCATTTATTCGTTAATTTATTCATAATCACCCCCAAACCCACCCTCAGTCCAAGGCATGATATGTAAGCATTAACAAGTCATCACTGGCACTAGCTCAATTATATTTAAGAGGAAGTTGAGTCATAGTCAGTCTTTTGCATAGCAGAGACTGTCTCATCTAACATCACTCTGTTGTTTAGATCTTGACCCTCAGGTAAACTTCTACTGGATGAGAGGACAGAGGACCTTTCCAAGGGGACATCAGGGTGGCCGCGGCAAGCCAATCAGATTCCAGATTGACGATAAACCACACAGTCAGATAAGGATACCTCAACAACTTCCACAGGTACTACATACACAGCAACAGTGATGCAAAACTCAGTGATTATCAAGTTATTATCTAGCCCATGATCATTACTCTCAGTTCCATTCCATTACACATAAGAGTAATTGGACAAAGGCGTCTTCTGTACGGGGGAGTTTTGTTAAGAGCCCCTACGCTCAAACTGTACATTAACGCATCGCTTGCGGTGTGGTTTTGGAAGCATAAGGACCTTATTTTTAATATCTACGAGAAATAAACGAAAAGGTTAAATTGATACACACCTTGATAGTGTTCCCACACGGCCATATCTCCATGTTACAGCACTTGTTTACGGAAAACAGACGGAAGACAAGAGGCGACCACCTGTGCTAATTAGCTATCTAGTTTGTTCCGAACACCTGTGTGTAAGCGTAACTCGGGAAGTGTAGCTGAAGTGTAGTTTTGTTGGATGAAGGCACCCATAGCTGTATGGATCAGTGCAAAACTGCTACAGTAAGTGTATCTTTTTTATTTGAAGGATTCTTTCTCGCTGATGAAAGATAAGGGCCATATGTTTCGAAAGCCGTATCGCAAGCAATGTTATTGATGTTTCTAAACGTTAAAATACAGAATGGGGATTGTAGTTCACATGAGCCAGTTGGGGGCAAAGCTAATGGCTGAAAACTGTAGGGAGAAGGCAGAATGCCGCCTAGAGTTTTAGAGAGCTAGCTATTATCATATGTCAAACATTGACGTCAATTCGTCAAGCTGGGTTTTGGCCAAACTGTTTTTTGGGGATGGAATTAGACCTACATTAGAGTGCGAGTCGTTTGCAAATTGATCTCCATGGACCATCTCTTCCAGTTTGTCTCCCTTGAGGCAGCGATTTCTGCTGATGACCTAGAGATAAAGTGTGCCCCAGACCTGCTTCCCATGTTCAGGAGACAGTATGAGAACAACATCTTCACAGGTAATAATGGAGTTGGCTCTGGATGTAAAATGAGTGTCACAAGGTTTTGGTTGTTAATCTAGTAATATTGATCAATATGTTTGCGCTAGCCTGGAACCGGTCTGTTTCCTCTTTAGCCATTTACTTTGTCATTCTCATAGGTGGCACATCAACTAACCACACATTGTTTCCACTAGTGGTGGTGGTATCAATGTATTCTGTGTAGGTGTCTATTTTAACATGGATATTTTTCTCTCTTTGCTTTCCCAGGAGCCAAGGTTCCTGACCCAGGGTGTTATGGCCACACCCAGTTCCACCTGGTCCCTGATAGGTACCGCAGGGACAAAATGGCCAAACGGAACCTGACTGACCAGATCGCGGTCTACCTGAGAGCTAATGGCATTGCCAGTCAAGGTGTGTAGAGTCATTACTTGAAAATCAGGTGTTATTCTCCTTACCATCCTGAGCATTAGTAACTTTTCATTCATTTTACCATTCAGCTGTTTTCTCTGACTGCTCTTGAATAAATGTATTCTTGATGTATTTTAGTTGTGAATACCACCATTTGTTGTTAAAGCACATTTGTAATCTTGAACAAAACATAACCAGGTTTCTGGAGCCACGAGGATGAGGATGTGACCAGGCCCTTTGTGTCCCAGGCTGGGATCACTGATGGCCAGTACTTCTCCTTCTTCTGTTACCAGCTCAACACCCTGGCCCTGTCCATGGAGACGGATGCTGTTAACCCCAGGAAGAACTTGTGCTGGGGGACAGACAGTATTTGTCTGTATGAGGTGAAGGATGTTGTTGTGGTGGGGCTGGATGACAGGGTCCTCAAGCTCCTGGTCTGGTTCCTACTGGGCAGGTCAGGTGGACATGTAGGGTAAAATAAGTGTTTTTGTTGAACTGTTTCCATCTGGATTCAACAGTGGCAAATGTCAATTCATGGACACTGAACATGTACAGTATGTATGTGTATATATACCGTACATCTCTGGTATGATCTGGCAGAATGTATTAATGTGGGGTAAAAAATAAGGAAAACAACAGTTGCATACAGGGTTGATTGGTGTCGACATCACTAAGGACCTATCATGGTCCAAGCACACCAAATAGTAGTGAACTGGGCACAACAATGCCTCTTCCCCCTCAGGAGGCTGAAAATATTTGGCATGGGCCCCTCAGTTCCTCAAAAAGTTGCATCATTGAGAGCATCTTGACTGGCTGCATCACCGCTTGGTATGGCAACTGCTCGGCATCCGACCGCAAGGCACTGCAGAGGGTAGTGGGTGCGTACGGCCCAGTACATCACTGGGGCCGAGATCCCTACCATCCAGGACCTCTATACCAGGCGGTGTCAGAGGAAGGCCCTACAAATTGTCAGACTCCAGACACCCAAGTCATAAACTGTTTCAATGGGGAAAGATTGGCTCATACCCCGCTTCGGTGATTATTGTTGAACACCCTGCTTCTGGTGTTCTGCTATTTGCCATTAGGTGTCACTTAGTCAATGTGGAAAAACGGCACAGCCACAGGTGGAACAAGTTGCCAGATGTATAAATCTGAAGCATCCGGTTAGAATTTCCACTACCCACCAAATATGGTGAGGAGAGGAAGCCCAGTGGGAGAGTATGGAGCGAGATGGAACTGGGCCGACATTCTGCTGATATTTCTCATAGAAGAAAAGCCCGATCTCAATACAGTTATCTGTTCCCAAAACTAGAATCGGTTACAAACAGAGTGCACTACGTTTTGTAGATGTGACCCTTTGCCAAAGTTTCCTAATGGAAATATGCAAATTAATGCTAGAACGCGCCAATAGGATCTTGGTAGCTTGTGCTTGGCTCTGCCCACTATGCTTAATTTGCTCCCATTAAAAACTACACAGATGAACTATCTTGTTAGTTATAAATATATTTGCCACAACTATTTATCAGGGATACTGACAAAGATGATCCATCATTAGGATTTTTATTTACCATTCATATACAACAGGAAAGTTACATCTGAGTTAGGACAACAATAATATAGCATTTTAAAATGTATATTAAAGGCACACGGCTTTAACACTGACAGATAATGTAAAATAAACGTCATATGGGACTTCAAGGGATTAATTATATCAGCAAAGCAGAGAATGTACTTGTTTGTCAAAGTACAAGGTACTGCACACCAACTACCATATGTAATTGATAAGTGCAGTTGAAGATGAGTAAGAAGACTTGTCAAACAGGAAGACATAGGCATTTATGTTAAACCACAGGCACACACATCCTGTTAGGCAAGAGAAGGCCTCTCGAGCTATCTCATCAACCGAACCAAACAACACACTGTGCTTAGATATCACTGCTATTTTCACAACGTCATAGGTACTGGTAGTATGATGGTTAATGAATCATGGACAAATACAAATATAGGGATAATTTCTGTCTAAATGCAGAAGAAATGCATTGTTGCATGAATATAATTATTGACCCACAAAGAAAACATATTTTACTAAGATTTTTCAGTTCACGCATTCAGAAAGGGTGACATTTTATGGTAGATGTCTTTGGTAGAGGATGTTTTTGTGGAAAAGGTGTTCCTGCAACAGTTTGCCATAAGACGTTTTCTTGTTGAGTAAGGTTATGAAACTACTTATCATTGTTACATTTTTTTTGCTATTGATTTATGAATAAGAAATGGTTTCAAGCACACTCAGAGAACCAAATTTAGCACTAGGAACATACATTTCTTATAGTTTATTTACCCTGTTGATGCTGTATCTGTTTAAATCTTTCGTTGTCTCGTTGTGGTATTGTCATCCATTCCATTATTACCTTCCCTTGTCCTAAAATAGCAGAAATTAAAAAGAGCATCTTAGTATTGAAAAGACCGTATGTGCAAAATAATGTCACTGTAAGAATCAGTCAAACAATACAATTCCCTTGAATAAGGCATGATTAGCTTTTAAAAAAATACTCACAATTTATGCGTTTGTTCAGCATGCATCCCATTTTCTGAGAATAAGAAAATGTGAGAGTTTAATTTTATACCTACAAAGGACGACCATCATGTTATATAGAACACAATACATGGAGGATAAAACAATGGTCCTGAAAGCTACTGCAAAGCTGTATGCAAATGTTGAGGGCGTCACGCTGCTTGCTTAGCGAGTATCGCTTCCTCCTGATTCGACTCACGTGAAACGTGACCACCCTCCCGAAGTGTCTTACCAGTCGCGCCACACGAAAAGCTAGCTATTCGGTGGCGCAAGTGGGGACACTTCAGGTTGAGGAGTAAGTTTCACACATCCCCATATGCTACACAAAGCTGTATGCAAAGCAGTATGTATGTTATTACCTGTTGGCGAGTTACTGCTCTTCCGTGAGCTCCACCTCTCATAGAGCAGAATGAGGAGGACCAGGATGATCACCTCAGCCACGATGGCTATGAAGGGTTTCAGAGGCTCCATGAAGGTGATGACCCGAACTTCCACCCGGCTCACACTGGCCTTGATATTATAGATGGCGCTGCAGACATAGACACCAGAGTCCTCCTCTGTCAGGTTCATCACAGTGAGCTTGGTTGTGTTTCCATCCACAATAATAATCTTGTAACGAAGGGGGTCAGTAGATGCATTGATGAGTTCCTGAAACCAAAAGAAAATGATGGAACGAAGCCTCTAAGAAAAAGCGGTACTATTGATAATTGTCATAACTGTCAAATGAAATAACATTATATGACTTATTAATGGTCAACTGTAAGTTGAGTGAAATAAAAACATCTTAGGTTACAATACGCCATCAACATTAGTTATTAACTACGTCTCCCTTTACACATTGATTACATTTGGGCAGCCTTCTCACCTGCTCAGTTCCGTTTGCTTTGTACCAAAGCCAGGTGTTAGGGGGAAGCTTGGTTTTACAGGCCATCGCCACAGAGTCCCCCACATAGGCAACAATAGGCTTGTCCGTCTTATCGCCCACCTCTGGGGCTGGAGGAAAAGAAAGGTACCAGTATCAAGATCACAATGCTATCTATAGGCACACTTCATTACTCAATACAAATTGCCAGCGCCTTGCACAGATGGGTTTTTAGTCAATTTCTGTGCATTCTTGTAATGTTGTGAAGGATCATGTCACTAAACTTTGTATTTAATGAAAACGTGTAATACTGGATGACAGAGAATATGTAGCCTAACTTGACATGCCTGTAGCAATACATGGCTTTGAATGAGACTAGAGAATGTGAAATATGGTGTATGCATCAACTTATGTCATATAACATACTGTACCTGCCAAATTGAAATCAATTTTTGCCTCCTTGTCGGTATCACTAAAGATGCATGAGTAATTCCCAAGGGTATCCTCATTAATTCTGAACCTGTAAAAGATATAATCATTGCTAATATAATCATAGCTTAATTTTCACTTACAGTGGGGAAAAAAAGTATTTAGTCAGCCACCAATTGTGCAAGTTCTCCCACTTAAAAAGATGAGAGAGGCCTGTAATTTTCATCATAGGTACACGTCAACTATGACAGACAAATTGAGAATTTTTTTTCCAGAAAATCACATTGTAGGATTTTTAATGAATTTATTTGCAAATTATGGTGGAAAATAAGTATTTGGTCACCTACAAACAAGCAAGATTTCTGGCTCTCACAGACCTGTAACTTCTTCTTTAAGAGGATCCTCTGTCCTCCACTCGTTACCTGTATTAATGGCACCTGTTTGAACTTGTTATCAGTATAAAAGACACCTGTCCACAACCTCAAACAGTCACACTCCAAACTCCACCATGGCCAAGACCAAAGAGCTGTCAAAGGACACCAGAAACAACATTGTAGACCTGCACCAGGCTGGGAAGACTGAATCTGCAATAGGTAAGCAGCTTGGTTTGAAGATATCAACTGTGGGAGCAATTATTAGGAAATGGAAGACATACAAGACCACTGATAATCTCCCTCGATCTGGGGCTCCACGCAAGATCTCACCCCGTGGGGTCAAAATGATCACAAGAACGGTGAGCAAAAATCCCAGAACCACACGGGGGGACCTAGTGAATGACCTGCAGAGAGCTGGGACCAAAGTAACAAAGCCTACCATCAGTAACACACTACGCCGCCAGGGACTCAAATCCTGCAGTGCCAGACGTGTCCCCCTGCTTAAGCCAGTACATGTCCAGGCCCGTCTGAAGTTTGCTAGAGTGCATTTGGATGATCCAGAAGAGGATTGGGAGAATGTCATATGGTCAGATGAAACCAAAATATAACTTTTTGGTAAAAACTCAACTCGTCGTGTTTGGAGGACAAAGAATGCTGAGTTGCATCCAAAGAACACCATACCTACTGTGAAGCATGGGGGTGGAAACATCATGCTTTGGGGCTGTTTTTCTGCAAAGGGACCAGGACGACTGATCCGTGTAAAGGAAAGAATGAATGGGGCCATGTATCGTGAGATTTTGAGTGAAAACCTCCTTCCATCAGCAAGGGCATTGAAGATGAAACGTGGCTGGGTCTTTCAGCATGACAATGATCCCAAACACACCACCCGGGCAACGAAGGAGTGGCTTCGTAAGAAGCATTTCAAGGTCCTGGAGTGGCCTAGCCAGTCTCCAGATCTCAACCCCATAGAAAATCTTTGGAGGGAGTTGAAAGTCTGTGTTGCCCAGCGACAGCCCCAAAACATCACTGCTCTAGAGGAGATCTGCATGGAGGAATGGGCCAAAATAATAATAATAATATTATAATAATAATAATATGCCATTTAGCAGACGCTTTTATCCAAAGCGACTTACAGTCATGCGTGCATACATTTTTTGTGTATGGGTGGTCCCGGGGATCGAACCCACTACCTTGGCGTTACAAGCGCCGTGCTCTACCAGCTGAGCTACAGAGGACCACGGCTACAAAATACCAGCAACAGTGTGTGAAAACCTTGTGAAGACTTACAGAAAACGTTTGACCTGTGTCATTGCCAACAAAGGGTATATAACAAAGTATTGAGAAACTTTTGTTATTGACCATAATTTGCAAATAAATTCATTAAAAATCCTACAATGTGATTTTCTGGATTTTTTTCCTCATTTTGTCTGTCATAGTTGACGTGTACCTATGATGAAAATTACAGACCTCTCTCATCTTTTTAAGTGGGAGAACTTGCACAATTTGTGGCTGACTAAATACTTTTTTCCCCCACTGTATATCTAAAATATAGATGTTTTGTCAGTCTAAGAAACATTCACTATCAAATGTCAATTAGGCACATCATTAGAAGATGTTGGCAAGAAATGGGCTCTAGCCTCTGGCCATGGGCCAGGATTGGTTACAGTCTGACAAACAGGTGATTGCTGGTAGTCAAGGAACCCACTGCTCTGGGATATAAAATAACAGAGGCAAAGTGTATAATTTTAACTGCTTCAGTAGTGAAATATTACCAAGTCCTTTACCAAAAGTGTATTTGCACAAAGTAATACATCGTAGAGGTCTTCACGGGTCAACCCGAATACCCGAGACCCGACCCGGGACCCAAACTTTTCCCTCAGGTCTGGGTCGGGTCCTGTTTGATTGTCATCGGGTCTCTGCCCTAGTCTTGGGTCTATGTAACTACAGCTGATAAACTCGATTGGACCCGAATGGACCCACTCTGCATAGCCTATAACATATTTATTTTACGCTAATAAACTGAATTGAATGACTTCTAGAAGGCCTAGCCAACATATAAATACCTATTCGTTAACCAGAAGAGCAATTTAGCTGATAAACATTATTTTTTTATTACTCTGGTCCAATCGAGTCTGGTCTAGAGGTACGGGTTGGTTGTCGTCAAAGTAGATACTGAAGATATTCTCCCAACCTGTATAATTAACATAGTTATCATAGACCATTGTATATTTCTGTGTATATTTACATGTAGATGACAGACAGTTACATTTCAGGTTTACATTCTCTATCCCTGATGGAATAATGAATACATACTTACACTCTTTTGAGATTATATTGTTCATTCTCCAATTGTACAGTAAGCCGAGAGTTAGGAATTTCAATCCCATCTTTTCGCCAGTACCCGGTAATGTTTGGTAGTTTGTTTGGATTACCGGTCCAGGTACATGCTAGCTCTAAATCGATGGGTTTCAAGATTTCAACTTTTTCAACCAGACTGTCCCCTGTGTTTAGAATTTTGGTGGGATTTCAAACAGATAGAAAGAAAGAAGCTAAAATGAGACAACTGTTCAACCCTATAATACAGCTAAAATAGATATGTAAACTTTACACAAAACATGCAGATGAACATATACCAGAATTTCAGACAAAACATTTTCTAAAGTATCACAAGATGATTGAGTGAAGAATGGAATTAACATGTAACACTACACCACTACAATATAAAATTGTGAACACCAACAACACAAACTAGTGACTAAAACAAGAACTCTCTAGTAGTTACCTTTCAGGACTGCACTCTTAAAGACTGTTGTGACTGGATCCGTCAAAACCAACTGAGGATTTGTTTCTGCTGTAAGGGAAATTAACATAAACATTGTTGTTTGATATGAAGAGTGTTACTGAGTGATGTGTTGTGTTGGATTTGCACCAAACATAACACTTTGTACTCAGGACCTAAAGTTCATTTTCTTTGCTTCATCTTTTGCAGTTTTACTTTAGGGCCTTAATGCAAACAGGATGCATGTTTTGGAATATGTTTTATTCTGTACAGGCTTCCTTCTTTTCACTCTGTCATTCAGGTTAGGATTGTGGAGTAACTACAATATTGTAGATCCATCCTCAGTTTACTCCTATCACAGCCATTAAACTCTGTAACTGTTTTAAAGTCACAATTGGCCTCATGGTGAAATCCCTCAGCGGTTTCCTTCCTCTCCGGCAACTGAGTTAGGGAGGATGCCTGTATCTTTGTAGTGACTGTGTGTATTGATACACTATCCAAAGTGTAATTAATAACTTTACCATGCTCAAAGTGATATTCAGTGTCTGCTTTTTTTTAATCCATCAACCAATAGGTGCCCTTCTTTGCGAGGCATTGGAAAACATTCCTGGTCTTTGTGGTTGAATACATTTCAGCTTTTCATGTTTTATTAATTTGTAAAAATTAATAAAAACATAATTCCACTTTGACATTATGGGGTATTGTGTGTAGGCCAGTGACACAAAATCTAAATGTAATCATTTTAAATTCAGGCTGTAACACAACAAAATCTCGGAAAAGTAAAGGGGTGTGAATACTTTCTGAAGGCACTGTATGTACATACTTTTTCAAAGCTCAGTAGTCTTAACACTAAACATAGTAGGGTTGATCCACGAAAAGAGTAAATTTTGAGTCCCTTTTGATATTTTAAGTAGAAATTGTGCACAAATATTGCATTATAAAAGCCTGGCATATTAAATGAAGTGCCCTTTAATATAGACCACATGTAAAATTCAATAAATCAAAAATTCTGAGTTTTGACATGTCCCTCTGTGAAGAATTCAGGCTGTTCTGGTGGCAAAGCGGGCTCCGACCCGGTACTAGATGGGAGTACCTAATAAACTGGCCAGTGAGTTTTAATATGCTGAAACTATTCCTTTAATAAAAAAAATGTCTAAAGGAACATTGAACATCTAATAGTGAAATAGTGTGCTTTTTGTCCATGTTGTGGTAGAAAACTGAGCAGGTCGAGCATAACACGTCAACCCTGTTACCTATAGATAAACAGGCTAGAAATTTTTTAACAACACTCCCTGTTGCACACAACAAGCTTCCATTCCCCCTATCACAAGGTGATTCATGGCTGATTTAAGATTAAATTGTCAACCCTGATACGGTCAACCCTTTATTTAGCACTTAATAGGCACTTACTACAGTAATGTCTTTATTTAACCTCTTGAGATGATAAAACATGTTTTCTATTGAGTTGAACATGTGGTATTTTTTTTACCAAGTTACACTACCACAAAAGGTACTCAATTTGGTGGAATGACCGAGTACTGTATATGACATATATCTGACATTTAAGCAGTTAACTGCCACAAAGGGTAGGCCATGTAATAGTCATGTAAAGCACAGGATGCTTACAGTACACATTTCAAAGTCATTGCCAGCAGCACACCACCAGTAACGGAAATGTGTCTCAGTAATGAAAAAAATGGCATCTCTGGTGATGCAGTATCGAAGCATACAACAGACCAAGTTATTGGGTCCAATGTCCTCCTGATACATAATAATGAAGGATTAGAAGCATATTGAATACACCACACCAATGCAGTTACTGTGAAAATCTAATGCACATTTGCAGATGTACTGCTGCAGCGAAGACTCACAGCCACAATTTTTCATCACAACTGGCCAAGCAGAAAGACCTGTGTACAAAGCTGATACATATAAAATACAGAATCTATATTTACTTGTATAGATGCCTCTCCAGCAGAGAGGAAGCAGGATGAGCTGAAGGGAAGGGATCCAGGGCGAAAACATGGTTGTTTCAGTCAGTCAGCTAGTCCTGTATTATCTGCTGCATAGAGTTTTTCTATCAGATCTCTCTCTCTCATCAGCTACCTGCTACTCCTCTCTCTCTCTCGCTGGGGCCTCCTTCCCTCCCCTCCTTGTTCTTCCCCTCAGCATCGGTGACGCAGCAAAGATATCAGCCTACTTCCTCCTCTGCCTGCTGGTGTTCATCTATTATTCATACAGACACAGACCAAGGGTACAGACAGTCCTGTCCCATAGTGCAACAGCAACCCTGTAATGGAAGGTGCAAAAAAAAGTACAGTACAGTGAGTATCATATGACAAGCCTACACTACAGTACAAACATTTGGTTGAAAAATAACTTGTGGGGAGGGGGGTAAATAGATATACAGGTCATGTAAGATGTGGTGTAGGACGGCTGTAAGTCACATGGTACAGCAGGCCTGTCATCTTGGAGATCACTGTCCAAAGTCCTTGTCCATTATTCCCCCCAAATGATATGTACAATATCAGATTTATACCATAAACATCACCTGTGCTAATATTGGCAACGGTTGAGTTTACTTCAGTATTCAATACCATTTCTGTATTCACAATTTTTATATTCGAATGAAATGCATATGTTGAAAGTTGTTTACCTTGGACAAGACAGTATAGTTGAATGTATTGAGTGCAGATCTAGTGATTTACTCAGTGGTATACAATTTCCACTCTCTCTGTCTGGGACATCTATTGGCGCTCAGGCTGTGGTTGGGGATGTAAGGGGATTAAAGTCAAACTCGTAGCATGAGACAAGAGTAGTGAGTCTAGCGCCCTGCCCTGTCTGTAGAATATACCACTGTACCAGTCTAAACCACAATAGTACCCATCTCAAAAGCAGTCCCTGTGAACTTTCACTTTCATTACTTATATTAAATGTTTTAATTTAAACCACCTGTCCCCAAATGGATTAATCCAGATTATTGTGTTAGCAGAAATTCCTCAGATTTAGTTACACGGCCCATCAGTGATCAGCCGTGCCCTTCACAGCGCCATCCCTCAGTCTAAGGCCTCTCTTGGCTTAGCCTGCTTGGAGACCAATCGAATCCAGGGACTCAGTGACCAAAACTTGTCTGCAAATCCCCTGGTAGGGTATTCACCCGGTTGAGGCTGAGAGTGAGTAGTCGAGCAGTTTGGTGAAGAGCTACAGTAGTAGAGCACTGTCCAGTCCAGCTCTCTCCTCTAGTGTTCTACCAGAGGAAAAGGAGACGTCACCATGTCCACCGAGGGGATGTCTAGAGAGGAGGCAGAGGAGTACCAGAAACAGATGGTGGAGGAAAAGTAAGTCACTACTACTAGCCCTTATTTTACTGTACTGTAAAAAGTCATACAAAGTGGTAATCAAACAACTGGAAAGGATGCTTAGGGGGAAAGGAATGCTTCAAGGTTGGGTCAATTCCATTTCAATTCAGCCAAATATAAGAAGTACAGATTGAATTCTTATTCAATTGAAATTAAATGTAAAATAAATTATACTCCTGAATCTGAGGCCAACCTCATTGGAATGATTAAAATTGACATTTTTTATTATATTTATTCAATAGCAAGCAAGAGCAGAGGATTTAGTTTGAAACTTTAGCTTTTGTGAAAAATTTTAGCACTTTTTTATTATCCTAGTTATGTGAAGTAAAAAAGCCAAACAGTTGTAAAGGAGATACAGTGCAATGAGAAAACCACCTGTAAATGTACCTTGAGTCAACAGTATTACACTGATAAAAGTAAAATAAAATGGAACATATTTTACCATTTTTATGAAGAATGCTTTACCAAATATTAGGATCACAAGAGTCAAACTGAAGGCAGACTAACCACCATACAGTCCTAGATTACTTCACACCCAGATTAATTCAGAATTACTGTCTGTCTCCAATTGCTGAGAGTGGTGGGATTGACAATGCTGCCATAATCTGGAGATTAATATAAAAATATATATTACTCTGCTGCCCCAGAAACTGAGTCATTTATATTTTTTAGTTTTCCTACATTATCTTATTTAGAACTGACGCCTATAAAATGTGATTGATTGATATGAAAACTGCAATGGCCTTGAATAATTATCATTGCACAGAAGCATAGAAACAGATCTGTACACAGATTTGTATCTCTGAAAAAAAGAATGCAAACCTTTACACAACCAGCATCACACAGTGAAAATACAAGCTGTTTACCTTTTTAGAATTTTGGAAGAGTTATATGATAGACTGCTGGACAATATATTAATAAGCTTTTATAGGTTTGGTAACATCGTTTCTGTTCTTGTCTGAAAACAGGATGGAGAGAGATTCAGAGTTCTTGGTAAAGAAGGCTGAGAGGGCCACACTGAGAACGTGCTTAAGAGACAAATACAGACTACCAAAGGTAAGACAGTCTCCTGTCATTCTCCTCCATGCTCATGTCATATGAAACAAGAGGAGAAATGCATAGAAGAAATACTTTGAAAAATGATTTTTTTGATAAAAATGCCCTCAATAGCAAAATGGCCTCAATAATAAAAAACACACATTTGTAATTTTCTGTGAATGACGTAAGGTGATAATCTTATGCAATTTCTCAGTAAACGAGAACACATTATCACAAATGAGTAAAATGATGCAACAGAGGCTGTGTCGGTCGGTGTCAGAGTGTGTGACTGAGTACATTTACAGGAGCACATGGCCTGCTAGTCAGATAGGCCTGAGTAGAGCAAAGAGATTAAGGCATAAAAAAAGACCAGTGACCGTGGCTATCCTGCGTTTGAGCCCCAGGCCTGAAATGCCCTGTGTGTATGTGTGTGTGTATGCCATCTATATCACAGGCCCTGTCAGGGTCATAGAGGGTCACATGCAATGCTAAGCTGTTTATTTAGCTGTTGGACCTAGGGGCAGAAATGTTTTCTGACCACGTGACCGAATCAGGTGCCTTCCGGCCCAAAATCGTACCTGGTCAGGTCACATGGTCAGGAAATAAATATTATATGTTTTTTTTAATGGGCCAGGAAGATAAACTATAGAATTTAAACATGAGAATATTGATACTGGACGTGGGCATAATACATTCGTCCTCAGCCAGTCTGATCTGTGCATTGCTTGCTGTGTTTAGAGTGAACAGGACGCAAACCTGATGGAGTTGGCAGGAGACGACATCGACGTGCCTGAAGAACTACTCAAAATGGTGGATGAGGATGCCACAGAGGAGGAGGAGAAGGACTCTATCCTGGGCCAGATACAGAACCTCCAGAACATGGACATGGACCAGATCAAGGAGAAAGCCTCGGCCACCATGGTTGAGATGAAATCTAAAGCAGAGGAGAAGTGCTCTGTAATGTGATGAGAGGAAACATTGGTTCAGTTGATTTGAGATTAGTACCTAAGCACCAAGTTTGACCAACGATTTCCAAGGTTGGACTTCCCTGAAATATTCCAGCTTTCAAGTATTCTAATCTAGACTGTGGGCTTGGATTTATCTGAAACACATACAGTAGGCCTACTACACGATCTAAATGTAACCAGTCTTAAATTGGTTAATCTGTCAATAGAGGGCCCTCTCCCAGGGAGATGACTCTTAATCTGTCTTTCTCAGAAAGCTGTGGGGAGGAGGTCAGGACAAACATCACAGGGATGGCAGTAAAAGTATTTTTGTTGTTGTGGTTAATACGGTTTTCTGTTCTTTTTATATACAGTAAACCTCATGTCTTCTTTGCAAGAATCTACAATTAGGAGGATAAATGTCATCATGGTTATAAATGCTCTGAATTGTTTCATGATAAAAAAAATACATTCCTCTGAATCTTCGGTAAAGCCATTGTAAAACGGACTGTATACAACTGGATTTTTGTACTTCAAATCAATTTTTATTTGTCACATGTGCTGAATACAACAGGTGTAGACCTTACCGTGAAATGCTTACTTACAAACCATTAACCAACAATGCAGTTCAAGAAATAGAGTTTAAAAAATATTTGGGTGACTGGAATCTTTGACAATTTTTTGGGCCTTCTTCTGACACAGCCTAGTACTTGAGCTTCTTTGTAATAAATACAGAGATGTTTCATAAGAACCCCATGAAAAACAATCCATGTCCAGAACTGTGGTTTATATAATGAGAGACAAATCAAATCAAATCAAATGACAATGCCTCCATGTGGATAAAACCATTACATTTTACTGAAGTCTTCTACAGAAACTGCTCTTAAAGTTCCAGGATATATACAGTGAGGGAAAAAAGTATTTGATCCCCTGCTGATTTTGTACGTTTGCCCACTGACAAAGAAATGATCAGTCTATAATTTTAATGGTAGGTTTATTTGAACAGTGAGAGACAGAATAACAACAAAAACATCCAGAAAAACACATGTCAAAAATGTCTGCATTTTAATGAGGGAAATAAGTATTTGACCCCCTCTCAATCAGAAAGATTTCTGGCTCCCAGGTGTCTTTTATACAGGTAACGAGCTGAGATTAGGAGCACACTCTTAAAGGGAGTGCTCCTAATCCCAGTTTGTTACCTGTATAAAAGACACCTGTCCACAGAAGCAATCAATCAATCAGATTCCAAACTCTCCACCATGGCCAAGACCAGAGAGCTCTCCAAGGATGTCAGGGACAAGATTGTAGACCTACACAAGGCTGGAATGGGCTACAAGACCATCGCCAAGCAGCTTGGTGAGAAGGTGACAACAGTTGGTACGATTATTCGCAAATGGAAGAAACACAAAAGAACTGTCAATCTCCCTCGGCCTGGGGCTCTATGCAAGATCTCACCTCGTGGAGTTGCAATGATCATGAGAACGGTTAGGAATCAGCCCAGAACTACACGGGAGGATCTTGTCAATGATCTCAAGGCAGCTGGGACCATAGTCACCAAGAAAACAATTGATAAGACACTACGCCGTGAAGGACTGAAATCCTGCAGCGCCCGCAAGGTCCCCCTGCTCAATAAAGCACATTTACATGCCCGTCTGAAGTTTGCCAATGAACATCTGAATGATTCAGAGGAGAACTGGGTGAAAGTGTTGTGGTCAGATGAGACCAAAATTGAGCTCTTTGGCATCAACTCAACTCGCCGTGTTTGGAGGAGGAGGAATGCTGCCTATGACCCCAAGAACACCATCCCCACCGTCAAACATGGAGGTGGAAGCATTATGCTTTGGGGGTGTTTTTCTGCTAAGGGGACAGGACAACTTCACCGCATCAAAGGGACGATGGACGGGGCCATGTACTGTCAAATCTTGGGTGAGAACCTCCTTCCCTCAGCCAGGGCATTGAAAATGGGTCGTGGATGGGTATTCCAGCATGACAATGACCCAAAACACATGGCCAAGGCAACAAAGGAGTGGCTCAAGAAGAAGCACATTAAGGTCCTGGAGTGGCCTAGCCAGTCTCCAGACCTTAATTCCATAGAAAATCTGTGGAGGGAGCTGAAGGTTCGAGTTGCCAAACGTCAGCCTCGAAACCTTAATGACTTGGAGAAGATCTGCAAAGAGGAGTGGAACAAAATCCCTCCTGAGATGTGTGCAAACCTGGTGGCCAACTACAAGAAACGTCTGACCTCTGTGATTGCCAACAAGGGTTTTGCCACCAAGTGGTCAAATACTTATTTCCCTCATTAAAATGCAAATCAATTTATAACATTTTCGACATGCGTTTTTTTCTGGATTTTTTTGTTGTTATTCTGTCTCTCACTGTTCAAATAAACCTACCATTAAAATTATAGACTGATCATGTCTTTGTCAGTGGGCAAACGTACAAAATCAGCAGGGGATCAAATACTTTTTTCCCTCACTGTATCTCTCTATATAATATGAAAGAGGCTGTTTGAGACCGGTTTAGCTATTCAAAGCTCAATATTACATATTATATTATCATTATCTAACAAAAGGAAAGATAATTGCAAAAAACACAACCTTTTCAAGGCATATGTAACAGTACTAAACAGTACGAGTGGCGCAGTGGTCTAAGGCACTGCATCTCAGTGCTTGAGGCGTCACTACAGACCCCCTGGTTTGATTCCAGGCTGTATCACAACCGGACGTGATTGGGAGTCCCATAGGGCAGCGCACAATTGGCCCAGCGTCGTCCGGGTTTGGCCGGTGTAGGCCATCATTGTAAATAAGAGGGGCAGGTCTGCAGACAGCTGTTCCTCCTCATGGAGGTCTACTTTGGCGATCAGGGGCTTGCCGATGTTGACGTCCGTGGTCCAGTCCACCAGCTCATGCACAGCCTTGAAAGAGCCCTGTAGACACGCTGTGAACCACAGCTGATCCTACAGAGAAGAAGACAAGGAGTAGAATCATATTTTATTGACCTTATATATTTATACTATAGCTACAATGGAGATCAAAACTCTCTTGTCCAAGGTGAGCACTGCCCTAAGATGACACCAGCTGCTCCTACAGAGGGGACACAGGGCACACATAGAAACAGGAAGGTAGTTTTAAAAAACTTTATTCAAGAGATCAAACAAAAGGGGCAAAGACAGTATAATAAAGTAGTAGTAATGTGAGAATCTAGAAAGTGGTGATTCTTTTTTGTACCCTTACCCTGAGCTTCTGTAGAGAGTTGAGGCGTGTGTAGAGGCAGTGCTGGGGCAGACTGCTGGAGAGCAGGTAGATACCAATCTCCTCTGGTGTCTCCCTGTTCATATTTTTGGGGTCAACAAATACAGTACCAGTCAAAAGTTTTTGAACACCTACTCATTCAAGCGTTTTTCTTTATTTTTATTATTTTCTACATTGTAGAATAATAGTGAAGACATCAAAACTATGAAATAACACATATGGAATCATGTAGTAACCAAATAAGTGTTAAACAAATCAAAATATATTTTATATTTGAGATTCTTCAATTAGCCACCCTTTGCCTTGATGACAGCTTTGCACACTCTTGGCATTCTCTCAACCAGCTTCATCTGGAATGCTTTTCCAACAGTCTTGAAGGAGTTCCCACATATGCTGAGCACTTGTTGGCTGTTTTTCCTTCATTCTGCGGTCCGACTCATCCCAAACCATCTCAATTGGGTTGAGGTCGGGGGATTGTGGAGGCCAGTTCATCTGATGCAGCACTCCATCACTCTCCTTCTTGGTAAAATAGCCCTTACACAGCCTGGAGGTGTGTTGGGTCATTGTCCTGTTGAAAAACAAATTATAGTCCCACTAAGCCCAAACCAGATGGGATGGAGTATCGCTGCAGAATGCTGTGGTAGCCATGCTGGTTAAGTGTGCCTTGAATTCTAAATAAATCACAGACAGTGTCAAAAGCAAAGCACCCCCACACCATAACATCTCCTCCTCCATGCTTTACGGTGGGAACTACACATGCGGAGATCATCCATTCACCCACACCGCGTCTGACAAAGACATGGTGGTTGGAACCAAAAATCTCAAATTTGAACTCGAGACCAAAGGACACATTTCCACCGGTCTAATGTCCATTGCTTGTGTTTCCTCATGAGCGCCAGTTTCATCACAGCTCTTTATGGTTTTTGCGACTGCACTTGAAGAAACGTTCAAAGTTCTTTAAATGTTTCGTATTGACTGACCTTCATGTCTTAAAGTAATGATGGACTGTCATTTCTCTTATTTGAGCTGTTCTTGACATAATATGGACTTGGTCTTTTACCAAATAGGGCTATCGTCTGTATACCCCCCCCCCCCCCCCCCACCTTGTCACAACACCACAGATTAGCTCAACCACACTGAGAAGTAAAGAAATTCCACAAATTAACTTTTAAGGCACACCTGTTAATTGAAATGCATTCCAGGTGACTACCTCATGAAGCTGGTTGAGAAAATGCCAAGACTGTGCAAAGCTGTCATTAAGGCAAAGGATGGCTATTTGAAGAATATATTTCGATTTGTTTAACACTTTTTTGGTTACTACATGATTCTATATGTGTAATTTCATAGTTTTGATGTCTTCACTATTATTCTACAATGTAAAAAATCGAAAAATAAAGAAAAACCCTTGAATGAGTAGGTGTGTCCAAACTTTTGACTGGTGGTGTATGTAAATTAGATATTTTGTTATTTCATTTTCAATAAATGTGCAAACATTTCTAAAAACATGTTTTCACTTTGTCATTATGGGGTATTGTGTGTAGATGGGTTAGGAAATAAAATCTATTGAATCCATTTTAAATTCAGGCTGTAACACAACAAAATGTGAAATAAGTCAAGGGTTATTAATACTTTCTGAAGGCACTGTATATGCATATGCATAGTTTTGAGCCAGGTGCTGGACATCAAAACATATCTCCAGCAAAAAGAAAGACTTTGCAGTCTGCACAATGCCATCTATTCTCCTAATGTTGTTTCAGTAAACCCCAAGAAAGGAAAATACTCTCATTTGTATTGAACAGAGCTAGGAAAAAACATCATGGCATCAGTGGCATATTGAGTTTAAATTCCCTTCCCTATCCTCCTATCCCTTTGGTGTTCACGGATCTGAAAAGCTTTAAAGGATTAGGCTATTGGATTAGTTACACCTTTTCAGATCTATGAACACTTGAAGGGGTAGTGGATATGAAAGAAACGGTGAGAATTGGTGACAGGAGCCTGGGAAAGGAACAAGTTTGCATAATTTTAGAACTGGGTGAAAGACTGTAGCAACTCACCAGGGAGAAGTTGATGATGTGGGCCTGGCAGAAGGACATGTCCTCTGGTTTCTTCACAATGTGGGTGTAGATGACCAGCACGTCAGAGAAATCTGCAGCAAACCCAGCTTGGTCTGAGCCCCACACTCAAAGTCCAGATATATACTCTCAGGCAGTTCTAGACTAAAAACACAACGTTACATCCACAATAAGTATATTGATAACGTCAGCTAAACAACTCAAATCGAAACGTACTGTAATTACGTTCATTCTTTGATTGTGTTTGAGGTGTGTCCTTACCGTGAGCCTTGGCCCACTGACGTTGTGAGCCAGGGCCATGTCAGAGCTGTCGCCAGGCAGAATAGGGTCCGTCAGATCCCTCCTCTCTGATAGGCTGCTGCGGATCTCCAGAGCCTGCTTCCCGTTAGTGGCGTTGAACTGGCCCATGTCTGGATAAAACGAACACAGAATATATATTTTTTGTTGTACTGCTGTTACTTACTTTGCATGGTACTGCATTAGAGCAATTCTGTATACTTTATTATTAATTGACTTGCATACTCCATGACCACAAATAGGTGACATTTACAAAATTATTATTATTTTACCAACACATAATTGGTCCATTACTCTGTACCCTCAGCCACTTTGTCCAGCAACACAGTGATCTTCTCATCCTCCAGAAGACGTTGCTTCAGAAACTTGATGAAGACTATTGGTGAATCCACTAGAGCTCAGCTCAAAAGCGTCTGCATCTTGGAAGCTGCACAAGAGAAGAATGAAACAGCATTGGGAAATATATCATTTCATCTGTTCATACAAAGTAACATGCTACAAATAGAAGTTTAGATATATTTTTGAGTAATCATCAGATTACTTACATTGAATATCCAAAAACAATGTTAGCGGTGACCCTCAATAGTACAGTATGTTTGGGGTGGTTTCATCGTTAATATTTCTAAAAATAAAAATTAAATAGTCACAATATTACAACAAACAATATGGTGAAGGGCTTTATATCCCATGCTACCAACAGGGAGGGGACACTGAATAATAGTGAACATAGCATAAGTATCATGGTTAGCATACCCACTGGGCACAGACATCAGTTCAACTTGGATTTACATTTGGTTGAAACATAACTTTGTCTAGTTTTGATTTACATTTGGTCCCCATGTTATTGGATTTAGACGAAAATGTTGATGAATTAAAAACGACATTCCCTTACGTTAATGACTTTTTGCAAATACAATCAGTTTTCCACCTTGATTCAGTGTAATCACATTTCATTTATTTGTTGAAATGATGTGGAAACAATGTTGAGTCAACCAGTTTTTGCCCAGTGGGTAGTATCCTAGTCTTTACCCACCTCTTCCTACACATATCCAGCAGGAACACATTGAGGCCCGTCTCCTTCTCCTGCATCAGTTTGAGGATGCTCTGCACACACAGGCAGTTGGCTGAGCGTTACGGGTTTGAAGCATCCACAGGTACCATGAAGCTGTTGCCGTAATTCTCATAAACATGACCAGCATAGTACAGCAAACCTAGGAGAAGGTCATGGGAATGAATTGAACAGGGGTAAATGAGACAGTGAATAGAGAAGTGAATGAAATAAGACAAAAATGTGACTTCTCAAACGTATGTAACCAAAAATGCCATGATTTGATTTTGTTTAGAAAAACCAGCTCAAACAAACTAAGATTTGACTGAAACTTGACAAGAACGGATCAAATTCTTCTAGGTCTTCTTTCATACACTGCTGGCGCAGGAGGTTGGTGAGGTCATACACATCCACCATGGGCGCCTTGAGCTGGGGGTGGTTCTGGTATGAGAGGTTCCCGATCAGCAGGGCCATTATATCTGTCGCTGTGATGGGAGCCAAATATCACCAATGACTATGAGTTTAAATCAATTGTGGAATAATGAAACATTGACCAACATGAAGAGAACATTTACATTTTGTTCTGCTTACCAAAAGGAGGTTCTTGAGTGCTGTTTAGGATGAGTTCACTGGTACCTACAATCCCAAGACTTTCATTATATAACACAGACATTGCACATGTTGTATTGATACACATTCTCTATGTACTGTGCAAAAACATTTATAAAAACTAGGAACAATGATAGATCAGCTCAAATATTATTTCAATGCGTGTCAAAGTGTCACTTTCCTTGCTTTAAAGGCAAAAACATAATCTGTGGGGAAACATTTTCAGAACGATTACTGGAATTTTGATTTCCTGTGCTTGCATTTCAACTGAATTCAAGTACTATTTTTCACTAATTAGGTGGAGGTAAGTCAGAGGCCAAAAGATCAACATGCCTAATGTTAGCCATTTGTAAGTGATCACTAAGAACGAAAGTATGTGGACACCTGCTCGTCGAACATCTCATTCCAAAATCATGGGCATTTATATGGAGTTGGTGCCCCCTTTGCTGCTATAACAGCCTCCACTCTTCTGGGAAGCCTTTCCACTAGATGTTGGAACATTGCTGCAGGGACTTGCTTCCATTCAGCCACAAGAGCAGTAGTGAGGTCAGGCACTGATGTTGGGCGTTCGATGGGGTTGAGGTCAGGGCTCTGTGCAGGCCAGTCAAGTTCTTCCACACCGATCTCGACAAACCATTTCTCTATGGACCTCGCTTTGTGCACGGTGCATTGTCATACTGAAACAGGAAAGGGACTTCCCCAAACTGTTGCCACAAAGTTGGAAACACAGAATCGTCTAGAATGTCATTGCATGCTGTAGCGTTAAGATTCCCCTTCACTGGATCTAAGGCGCCTAGCCCGAACCATGAAAAACAGCCCCAGACCACCAAACTTTACAGTTGGTACTATGCATTCGGGCAGGTAGAGTTCTCCTGGCATCTGCCAAACCCAGATTCGTCCGTCGGACTGCCAGATGGTGAAGCGTGATTCATCACTCCAGAGAACGCTTTTCCACTGCTCCAGAGTCCAATGGCGGCAAACTTCACACCATTCCAACCGACGCTTGGCATTGCGCATGGTGATCTTAGGCTTGTGTTCGGCTGCTTGGCCATGGAAACCCATTTCTTGAAGCTCCCTACGAACAGTTCTTGTGCTGACGTTGCTTCCAGATTTTTACGTGCTACTCGCTTCAACACTCGGCGGTCCCGTTCTGTGAGCTTGTGTGGCCTACCACTTCGCGGCTGAGCCGTTGTTGCTCCTAGACGTTTCCACTTAACAATACCAGCGCTTACAGTTGAATAGGGCAGCTCTAGCAGGGCAGAAATTTGACGAACTGACTTGTTGGAAAGGTGGCATCCTATGACGGTGCCACATTGAAAGTCACTGAGCTCTTCAGTAAGGCCGTTCTACTGCCAATGTTTGTCTATGGAGATTTTATACACTGTCAGCAACGGGTGTGGCTGAAATAGCCAAATCCACTAATTTGAAGGGGTGTCCACATACTTTTGGTGATGTAGTGTATTTTAACAAATAGGTGGCCCGCTGAGGCAAAGTGGTTATAAGCACCAAAAATGTCCATCTTATCTGTTCTGGGAACAGAAGCGGTCATACCCTGCTGGGGAAATGAGGGGATGGAGGTTTATTTCTGTCACGATCGTTGAGAGACGGGTCAGACCAATGTGCAGCGTGGTATGCGTACATGTTTATTAATACGAATAAACACTTGACAAAATAACAAACAACGAACCGTGAAGTTCTATGGGCTGTAATGAAACTAGCCAAACAGAAACTCAAACAAGATCCCACACTAAGGTAGGCAACCAGGCTACCTAAGTATGATCCCCAATCAGAGACAACGAGCGACAGCTGCCTCTTATTGGGAATCACACCGGGCCAAACATAGAAATATAAACCTAGATCTAAACATAGATATACACATAGAAACTCACGCCCTGACCAAACCAACTAAAGACAACCGGCCTCTCAAGGCCAGGGCGTGACAGTACCCTCCCCCCCAAAGGTGCGTACTCCGGCCGCACCAACCTAACTCATAAGGGGAGGGTCCGGATAGGCATTCAGCTTTGGAGGCGGCTCCGGCTCCGGGCGTGACGACCTCTCCCTCTCTGCCTCCCCGTTGCACCCCTGGTCTGGTCTGGACCTCGGCGCGATGCTTCCCCTCTCCTTCCTCCCACGATGCACCAAGCCCTGTCTGGACCCTGGTGTGGGAGGCCCCGAACCTGGAGAGGGGCTGACGTCTGGGCCTGGATCGGCAATCCTCCCGCGATGCACCAAGCCCTGTCTGGACCCTGGTGTGGGAGGCCCCGACCCTGGAGAGGGGCTGACGTCTGGGTCTGGAGTGGAGCCGCTGACCGGAGCTGAACTGGACCCCTGTGGAGCGGACTGCCCTGGCTCCGGAGTGGAACCGCTGACCGGAGCTGGACTGGGCACCGGTGGAGTGTATTAATCTGGCACTGGAATGGAGCCGCTGACCGGAGCTGAACTAGGCACCGGTGGAGCGGACTAATCTGGGAACACGCACCACTGGTCTGGTGTGAGGAGCAGGGACGGGTCGTGCCAGACTGGAGACACGCACCACTGGTTTGGTGCGAGGAGCAGACACGGGCTGTGCCGGACTAGATACACGCAACACTGGTTTGGTGCGGGGAGCAGGTACGGGGCGTACCGGGCTGGTGACACGCACCGCTGGTTTGGTGCGGGGAGCAGGAACGGGTCGTGCCGGACTGGATACACACACCACTGGTTTGGTGCGGGGAGAAGGTATGGGGCGTACCGGGCTGGCGACATGCACCACTGGTTTGGTGTTGGGAGCAGGTACGGGCCGTACCGGACTGGATATGCGCACCACTGGTTTGGTGCGGGTAGCAGGCACAGGTCGTGCCGGACTGGAGACACGCACCACTGGTTTGGTGCGAGGAGCAGGCACGGGCCGTACTGGACTGGATACACGCACCACTGGATTAGTGCGGGGAGCAGGTACGGGTCTTACCGGGCTGGCGACACGCACCACTGGTTTGGTGCGGGGAGCAGGTACGGGCCGTACTGGACTGGATACACGCACCACTGGTTTGGGGCGGGGAGCAGGTACGGGGCGTACCGGGCTGGCGACACGCACCACTGGTTTGGTGCGGAGAGCAGGTACGGGCCGTACTGGACTGGATACGCGCACCACTGGTTTGGTGCGGGGAGCAGGTATGGGGCGTACCGGGCTGGCGACACGCACCACTGGTTTGGTGTTGGGAGCTGGCACAGGCCGTACCAGGCTGTGGAGGCGCACTGGAGGTCTGGAGCGTAGAGCTGGCACAACCCGTCCTGGCTGGATGCCGACTTCCGCACGGTACGTACAGTGGGGAGAACAAGTATTTGATACACTGCCAATTTTGCAGGTTTTCCTACTTACAAAGCATGTAGAGGTCTGTAATTTGTATCATAGGTACACTTCAACTGTGAGAGACGGAATCTAAAACAAAAATCCAGAAAATCACATTGTATGATTTTTAAGTAATTAATTTGCATTTTATTGCATGACATAAGTATTGGATACATCAGTAAAAGCAGAACTTAATATTTGGTACAGAAACCTTTGTTTGCAATTACAGAGATCATACGTTTCCTGTAGGTCTTGACCAGGTTTGCACACACTGCAGCAGGGATTTTGGCCCACTCCTCCATACAGACCTTCTCCAGATCCTTCAGGTTTCGGGGCTGTCGCTGGGCAATACGGACTTCCAGCTCCCTCCAAAGATTTTCTATTGGGTTCAGGTCTGGAGACTGGCTAGGCCACTCCAGGATCTTGAGATGCTTCTTACGGAGCCACTCCTTAGTTGCCCTGGCTGTGTGTTTCGGGTCGTTGTCATGCTGGAAGACCCAGCCACGACCCATCTTAAATGCTCTTACTGAGGGAAGGAGGTTGTTGGCCAAGATCTCGCGATACATGGCCCCATCCATGACACTGCTGGTCCTGCTCACACTGCCCTACCCTATGCTTTGACTTCTTTCTCCCCTCTCTCTCCAGATAAAATCTTGCGACTAGTGACTGCAGGCCGCCCAACAACCTGCCCGCTTGACCCCATCCCCTCCTCTCTTCTCCAGACCATCTCCGGTGACCTTCTCCCCTACCTCACCTCGCTGATCAACTCATCCTTGACCGCTGGCCATGTCCCTTCCGTCTTCAAGAGAGCGAGAGTTGCACCCCTTCTCAAAAAACCAACACTCGATCCCACTGATGTCAACAACTACAGACCAGTATCCCTTCTTTCTTTTCTTTCCAAAACTATTGAGCGTGCCGTCTTTAGCCAACTCTCTTGCTATCTCTCTCAGAATGACCTTCTTGATCCAAACCAGTCAGGTTTCAGGACTGGTCATTCAACTGAGACTGCTCTTCTCTGTGTCACGGAGGCTCTCCGCACTGCTAAAGCTAACTCTCTCTCCTCTGCTCTTGTCCTTCTAGACCTGTCTGCTGCCTTTGATACTGTGAACCATCAGATCCTCCTCTCCACCCTCTCCGAGCTGGGCATCTCCGGCGCGGCTCACTCCTGGATTGCGTCCTACCTGACCGGTCGCTCCTACCAAGTGGCGTGGCGAGAAGCTGTCTCCGCACCACGTGCTCTCACCACTGGTGTCCCCCAGGGCTCAGTTCTAGGCCCTCTCCTTTTTTCCCTATACACCAAGTCACTTGGCTCTGTCATATCCTCACATGGCCTCTCCTATCATTGCTACGCTGACGATACACAACTAATCTTCTCCTTTCCCCCTTCTGATAACCAGGTGGCGAATCGCATCTCTGCATGTCTGGCCGACATATCAGTATGGATGACGGATCACCACCTCAAGCTGAACCCTGGCAAGACGGAGCTGCTCTTCCTCCCGGGGAAGGACTGCCCGTTCCATGATCTCGCCATCACGGTTGACAACTCCGTTGTGTCCTCCTCCCAGAGTGCGAAGAGCCTTGGCGTGACCCTGGACAACACCCTGTCGTTCTCCGCTAACATCAAGGCGGTGACCCGATCCTGCAGGTTCATGCTCTACAACATTCGGAGAGTACGACCCTGCCTTACACAGGAAGCGGCACAGGTCCTAATCCAGGCACTTGTCATCTCCCGTCTGGATTACTGCAACTCGCTGTTGGCTGGGCTCCCTGCCTGTGCCATTAAACCCCTACAACTCATCCAGAATGCCGCAGCCCGTCTGGTGTTCAACCTTCCCAAGTTCTCTCACGTCACCCCCCTCCTCCGCACACTCCACTGGCTTCCAGTTGAAGCTCGCATCCGTTACAAGACCATGGTGCTTGCCTATGGAGCAGTGAGGGGAACGGCACCTCCGTACCTTCAGGCTCTGATCAGTCCCTACACCCAAACGAGGGCATTGCGTTCATCCACCTCTGGCCTGCTGGCTCCCCTACCTCTGCGGAAGCATAGTTCCCGCTCAGCCCAGTCAAAACTGTTCGCTGCTCTGGTACCCCAATGGTGGAACAAGCTCCCTCACGACGCCAGGACAGCGGAGTCACTCACCACCTTCCGGAGACATTTGAAACCCCACCTCTTTAAGGAATACCTGGGATAGGATGAAGTAATCCTTCTAGCCCCCCCCCCCCCCCCCCCCCCAAAAAAAAAAAAATACATTGTTGTAAAGTGGTTAACCCACTGGCTATAGGGTGAATGCACCAATTTGTAAGTCGCTCTGGATAAGAGCGTCTGCTAAATGACTTAAATGTAAATGTAATCCATCCTCCCCTCAATACGGTGCAGTCGTCCTGTCCCCTTTGCAGAAAAGCATCCCCAAAGAATGATGTTTCCACCTCCATGCTTCACGGTTGGGATGGTGTTCTTGGGGTTGTACTCATCCTTCTTCTTCCTCCAAACACGGCGAGTGGAGTTTAGACCAAAAAGCTTTATTTTTGTCTCATCAGACCACATGACCTTCTCCCATTCCTCCTCTGGATCATCCAGATGGTCATTGGCAAACTTCAGACGGGCCTGGACATGCGCTGGCTTGAGCAGGGGGACCTTGTGTGCGCTGCAGGATTTTAATCTATGACGGCGTAATGTGTTACTAATGGTTTTCTTTGAGACTGTGGTCCCAGCTCTCTTCAGGTCATTGACCAGGTCCTGCCGTGTAGTTCTGGGCTGATCCCTCACCTTCCTCATGATCATTGATGCCCCACAAGGTGAGATCTTGCATGGAGCCCCAGACCGAGGGTGATTGACCGTCATCTTGAACTTCTTCCATTTTCTAATAATTGCGCCAACAGTTGTTGCCTTCTCACCAAGCTGCTTGCCTATTGTCCTGTAGCCCATCCCAGTCTTGTGCAGGTCTACAATTTTATCCCTGATGTCCTTACACAGCTCTCTGGTCTTGGCCATTGTGGAGAGGTTGGAGTCTGTTTGATTGAGTGTGTGGACAGGTGTGTTTTATACAGGTAATGAGTTCAAACAGGTGCAGTTAATACAGGTAATGAGTGGAGAACAGGAGGGCTTCTTAAAGAAAAACTAACAGGTCTGTGAGAGATGGAATTCTTACTGGTTGGTAGGTGATCAAATACTTATGTCATGCAATAAAATGCAAATTAATTACTTAAAAATCATACAATGTGATTTTCTGGATTTTTGTTTTAGATTCCGTCTCTCACGGTTGAAGTGTACCTATGATAAAAATTACAGACCTCTACATGCTTTGTAAGTAGGAAAACCTGCAAAATCGGCAGTGTATCAAATACTTGTTCTCCCCACTGTACGTGGCGTTAGCACAGGACGCACTGGACTGTGCAGGCGCACTGGTGACACAGTGCGTATCTCCGCACAACACGGAGCCTGCACGGTCACACACTTCTTAGCGCGAATACGGGGAGTTGGCTCTGCTCTGAACCCTGGCTCCGCCAACCACCCTGTGTGCCCCCCCCAAAAAAAACTATTGGGGCTGCTTCTCAGGCTTTCTTCGTGACCGCGTCCTTTTAAGTCGCCGTTTCTCTCCTACCTGGCCTTCCTCCTTCGCCCAGGGTCCTTTATTGGCTACACTCTCCTTCTCCACCCTCATCCCTTTCAGGGCCTCCATATGCTTGGCCAGATCCTCTCTTATCTCCCTCCAAGTCCATGATCTCTGCTCCTCCTGGGCACGCTGCTTGGTTCATTGGTGGTGGGATCTTCTGTCACGATCGTTGAGAGACGGGTCAGACCAAGGTGCAGCATGGTATATGCGTACATGTTTATTAATACGAATAAACACTTGAAAAAATAACAAACAACGAACCGTGAAGTTCTATGGGCTATAACGAAACTAGCCAAACAGAAACACAAACAAGATCCCACACTAAGGTAGGCAACCAGGCTACCTTAGGGTGGGATCTTCTGTCACGATCGTTGAGAGACGGGTCAGACCAAGGTGCAGCGTGGTATACGTACATGTTTATTAATATGAATAAACACTTGACAAAATAACAAACAACAAACAAGATCCCACACTAAGGTAGGCAACCAGGCTACCTAAGTATGATCCCCAATCAGAGACAACAAGCGACAGCTGCCTCTGATTGGGAATCACACCCGGCCAAACATAGAAATATAAACATAGATCTAAACATAGATATACACATAGAAACTCACGCCCTGACCAAACCAACTAAAGACAACCGGCCTCTCAAAGCCAGGGCGTGACAATTTCAGAGATTTGACTACCTTCCAGATAGCAGCTGGATTCCCATCATTCACAGATACACAGTTGAAGAAGTCGATTTTTCTTTTCTAACCAGGGATAGACATCTATTTCTCAAGCATCTGAAGGACTGCCAGTCAGACGTAGAATCAGTCAGTCTAGCCTTAGCCCGAGCTAAATGTATCTCCTGATGTTTCTCTGATAGTTCATTCTTGAACCAGGGATTAGCTCTATCCCTTACCCTTAGTTTCTTGAATGGAGCATGCTTATCTGCAATAGACTTACAGTAAAACAATTTAGGGCCTGATCCGAGTCAGAGATATCTGACACAACCCCCCATTCACACAATCCCAGATCAGACAAGAATTGTTGCTCATTGAAATTCCTGTAATTTCTCTTTGTAATAATGCAAGGGCATGATTTAAGTAGCTTTGCATCTCTTATGCAGGCAACGGGACAGTGGTCACTGAACTCATTAGCAAAAATTCCAATGGCTGTATACTTATGCTTGTCAAAATAATATCTAAAATAGTAGATTTTTCAGGGTGTTTACAGTTGGGGCGGGTTGGTTCAGTTATGAGTTAGATTTAGCTCAATGCAGACATCTTTCAGCCTATCAGAAGATGGCATCAACCAATCCAGATTAAGATCACTCAAAATTGCTTAGGGACAGAGGTAGTGAGAGATACAGAACCATTTATGTTGTCCTTTGTAAATATGGCGACACCTCCACCTCTGCCAACTCTGTCAGATCTAAAAACATTATAACCAGCCAGAGACACATCATTATCCAGCACAGTCTTATTTAGGCAAGTTTGAGATATTACCAGAATGTTGGTTTGAGAGGCCAGAGTTATAATAAAATCTATTTTCGAGGATAAACTTCTGGCATTCACATGAATCAGTCCAATACCGCAGCTGCGGGATTTCAGATCAGACAGAGTCTCTAATACAAGCATACCATGCTCAGTTGCTAACCCCTTATTTGAAAATACCATAGGGCTAGCTTGAATTGGTATAGATACAAGATTGTCTAGCACTGTACCATTGGGCCTATGCGTTGAGCGAGGACGTGGATTAAAACAAGAGTCAATGAGGGTAACCTGTTGCGGGCCTGCAATATGATGATAATGCTGATAATTTATGATTGGGATTACCTGAGCAGAACATGTGCTCTCGAAAATATAATGAATAAAATGAAAGGGCAATAATCCAAAGGATGAATAAAATGCATTTAACACCTGGAACCAATCCCTCATTCTCTGAAATCTATTCCCTGTAAAAACAGATTCATTTTTCCACCCCATTGTTTGCAACATGGACCTGTTCCATTCATGAAAATACTGTTTGTCCCAGATGCCCAAACTAAGAGAAGCAGACACTTCAGCTATACCTTCAGAACACTCCACTGTCCTTGAAAACTGGACAGATATCATCGGTCCTTTCAGTCAAGAACAAGAGCAAGTAATCATCAAGAACTGTCACCAAATACAACGTTTTTGCTCATATTGTATACTGATAAACCGAGCATATGTTTGGGCTAGGATCAATATCATCATTATAGTACTGTACAAGAAAGGACAGTGACATACCCACTAGAACTTCTACTTCATTCGTCCACGTCCTCTCGTTGTTAATGCAAATCTCACAGCAATACTTTCCCTGATGTTCCAGCATCAGATAAGGAATCTGTTTGAATCAACAAACAACCACCATCGTAAGCTATTTGAAAACATTTCCAACGGTAACTATTTTCATTCAATTTGTATTCTATAACAGTATAGCTGCTGTAGCTATAACAGATACTGTACATGTTTAACAGTGTAACAGTATAAAAGAGTAATGTTCTACATAAGAGTTTAACGATGTTAGCATCCTCCTCTTTGTCCTCCTTACCGTGAGTCTCCTCTTGGAGGCATCTGGAAAGGGAAGAGTGCCACTGGTAGCGGGGAATAGGCCTCCCCACTGCCCCACACTCCAATTGGAGAGAGTCCCCCACGTGCAGCCCCTGGCCCTGTGGCTGGATAACCACCTTCAGCCTGCCCTCCAACGAGTGGGACCCCAACCCTCCATGCAAAACTTTACAGACAAACTTACCCCTTTTTTCTCTGTCTTTCACAGAAAGGAGGACCTAACAAAGTGTGGAAAATGTTTGCCTTTTTAAAATGAAAACTGATGGAAATGAAAGAATTCACAGGCAGACGAAATATACAATAACAATTCTGTTTGAGCAGCATGCGGCTGGGACTGCCCTCCAGCTCCAACACCTTCAGAGAGCACATATCCATCTCACCTGAACTGCAGTGGAGAAGGCATCATTTATCCACACAGTAATGCATACCCATACTGTCTATGAGGCTATTCAATAAGACAATTATATGAACACAGGAGGTTACGTTACAGCCTTATTCTAAAATTGATTAAATCGTTTTTTTCTCTCATCAACCTACACACAATACCCGATGATGACAAAGCAAAAACAGGTGTTTAGACATTTTTGCAAATGTATTAAGTATTCAGACCCTTGACTCAGTACTTTGTTGAAGCACCTTTGGCAGTGATTATAGCCTAGAGTCTTCTTGGGTATGACGCTACAAGCTTGCCACACCTGTATTTGGGGAGTTTCTCCCATTCTTCTCTGCAGATCCTCTCAAGCTCTGTCAGGTTGGATGGGAGCGTCGCTGCACAGCTATTTTCAGGTCTCTCCAGAGATCGATCGGGTTCAAGTCCGGGCTCTGGCTGGGCCACTCAAGGGCATTCAGAGACTTGTCCCGAAGGCACTCCTGCATTGTCTTGGTTGTGTGCTTAGTGTCGTTGTCCTGTTGGAAGGTGAACCTTCGCCCCAGTCAGAGGTCCTGAGCGCTCTGGAGCATCAAGGATCTCTGTACTCCGTTCATCTTTCCCTCGATCCTGACTAGTCTCCCAGTCCCTGCCGCTGAAAAACATCCCCACTGCATGATGCTGCCACCACCGTGCATCACCTTAGGGATGGTGCCAGGTTTCCTCAAGACGTGACACTTGACATTCAGGCCAAAGAGTTCAATCTTGGTTTCATCAGACCAGAGAATCTTCTTTCTCATGGTCTGAGTCTTTAGGTGCCTTCTGGCAAACTCCAAGCGGGCTGTCATGTGCCTTTTACTGAGGAGTGGCTTCCGTCTGGCCACTCTACCATAAAGGCCTGATTGGTGGAGTGCTGCAGAGATGGTTGTCCTTCTGGAAAGTTCTCCCATCTCCACAGAGGAACTCTAGAGCTCTGTTACAGTGACCATCAGGTTCATGGTCACCTCCCTGACAAAGGCCCTTCTCCGCCGATTGCTCAGTTTGTCCGGGCAGCCAGCTCTAGAAAGAGTCTTGGTAGTTCCAAACTTCTTCCATTTAAGAATAATGGAGGCCACTGTGTTCTTGGGGACGTTCAATGCTGCAGAATTGTTTTGGTACCCGTCCCCAGATCTGTGCCTCGACACAATCCTGTCTCGGAGCTCTATGTACAATTCCTTCGACCTCATGGCTTGCTTTTTGCTCTGACATGCACTGTCAACTGTAGGACCTTATATAGACAGGTGTGTGCCTTTCCAAATCATGTCCAATCAATTGAATTTACCACAGGTGGACTCCAAGCAAGTTGTAGAAACATCTCAAGGATGATCAATGGAAACAGGATGCACCTTAGCTCAATTTCGAGTCTCATAGCAAAGTGTCTGAATACTTATGTAAATAAGGTATTTCTGTTTTTTGGGGACGGGGGTTCGCAAACATTTCTAAAAACCTGTTTTTGCTAAGTCATTATGGGGTATTGTGTGTAGATCGATGAGGACTTTTTTTTATTTAATCCATTTTAGAATAAGTCTGTAACGTAACAAAATGTGGAAAAAGTCAAGGGGTCTGAATACTTTCCGAATGCACTGTAAGTAGCCTAACTACTGTTTAATAGACATTTAGAGCAGATGGAGTTGGGGGCCCGGGTCTGGGTTTCTACTAAGCTAACATATGGATTTGTTTTAAGATGGTCATATCAAGGATCGTTTAGTTATTTGTATTTTTAATTGTGGGTATAAAAATATATATAGTATCAGTCAAAAGTTTGGACACACCTACAGTGGGGAGAAAAAGTATTTAGTCAGCCACCAATTGTGCAAGTTCTCCCACTTAAAAAGATGAGAGAGGCCTGTAATTTTCATCATAGGTACACGTCAACTATGACAGACAAATTGAGATTTTTTTTCTCCAGAAATCACATTGTAGGATTTTTAATGAATTTATTTGCAAATTATGGTGGAAAATAAGTATTTGGTCACCTACAAACAAGCAAGATTTCTGGCTCTCACAGACCTGTAACTTCTTCTTTAAGAGGCTCCTCTGTCCTCCACTCGTTACCTGTATTAATGGCACCTGTTTGAACTTGTTATCAGTATAAAAGACACCTGTTCACAACCTCAAACAGTCACACTCCAAACTCCACTATGGCCAAGACCAAAGAGCTGTCAAAGGACACCAGAAACAAAATTGTAGACCTGCACCAGGCTGGGAAGACTGAATCTGCAATAGGTAAGCAGCTTGGTTTGAAGAAATCAACTGTTGGAGCAATTATTAGGAAATGGAAGACATACAAGACCACTGATAATCTCCCTCGATCTGGGGCTCCACGCAAGATCTCACCCCGTGGGGTCAAAATGATCACAAGAACGGTGAGCAAAAATCCCAGAACCACACGGGGGGACCTAGTGAATGACCTGCAGAGAGCTGGGACCAAAGTAACAAAGCCTACCATCAGTAACACACTACGCCGCCAGGGACTCAAATCCTGCAGTGCCAGACGTGTCCCCCTGCTTAAGCCAGTACATGTCCAGGCCCGTCTGAAGTTTGCTAGAGTGCATTTGGATGATCCAGAAGAGGATTGGGAGAATGTCATATGGTCAGATGAAACTAAAATATAACTTTTTGGTAAAAACCAAATTGCTTCAACATAATTATTTAAAACCAGTATTATGCTATGTCAAACATCAAACGTTACAGTTCAGTTATATCAGTTCAAACGTTTCAGTTTAGTCATACTAGTTATTCATAAATTTTACCTTTATATTCCCAATTTACTATTACTCCTTCCAACCTTGCCTCCTATTCCTCCTCCTACCTACAAAATACTCCGCCGAACCTAGCCGTACCCTCGTAGTTACGGACCTCGCCGGTCGCTAGTATTTTATCTAAAATTTCCCGAACCTAGCCGTACCCTCGTAGTTACGGACCTCGCCGGTGTAATTCTTCGAACCTAGCCGTACCCTCGTAGTTACGGACCTCGCCGATAGCAATTACTAATTCAATTATTCCCTATATCCTCGAACCTAGCCGTACCCTCGTAGTTACGGACCTCGCCGAGAGATTTCAGTATTTTCCCCGAACCTAGCCGTACCCTCGTAGTTACGGACCTCGCCGGTAGAACAATACTCTATGGTACCATGGTTTAACATCACATTCACCACAGGTTTGCATGTCACAATATGGTGCTTATCTACTCATAATAATTCGTATAATAATTCATAATTTAGTTAACTTACATCAAACAGGTGTTTCACAAATTAATTTGGATAAAGCCAATGTGCAGAACTTTAGTTATATAACAATATGTGTCTGCTTACCAGTTTTTAGTTGTCCGGACTCTTTGTGAAACACACCGTCCAACCCAAGGTTCTTCTTTAATACTCTGACAGAGATAGTTCCTGCTCCAAGCTGGGCCTGTCAGAGTAGAGGCTGGGTGTGGTTTAAACTTACCCAACCTATCATTGGCGCTCAGGCTGGTCCCACCCCTTGGTGCATCACTGTTGCCAGGTGTTAGTTGTTTCTGTTGCAGTACACATGTCCTTGAGCGGTTTAACAAAGAGGCAGTGTGTGTGTGTGAGTCACAAGTTTATCTCAGCCTACCCCCTAACGGTTCCTCACATTAATCACAGCTTGTTATGTTAAACAATCTATATCAGTACAGCACAAACCTATTATGTTTAATCATTAATGTATTCTTTCTAAGCTAGGCATCACATCTAGTTATAAGAAAATAGATCCCAACACAACTCAAAAACATACTCAAAAGGCAAAGCCTTATAACAGTTCCAGCCAAAACAAGCTGCCATTTATGGTTAAAAATTACTCTGCAAAAAAGGCTGAGGCCACCATGGCATCAGCTATCGCTGAACACTGTTTCCATGCTGGCATGTGATCACATTGGAGAAGCATGTAGAGCTGCTTTCTCAAACAAGAAACTCCTAGGGATATGGAATGACAATGCCTCTGTTATGACGGGGATTAACAATGGGGTCCATAAAGTGCTGAAGGAGGAGTATGGCCTCAAAGATCTGGTTCTTATGCGCTGTGTGTGCCACTCTCTGCAGCTTGCTGTAAGTCATGCTTCCAATGACACCATCCCCCGTAGTGTGGAGTACTTGGTACGAGAGACTTATAACTGGTTTTCAGTGTCTCCAAAGCGCAGGGAGGCCTACAAGGCCATACAGTGAGGGAAAAAAGTATTTGATCCCCTGCTGATTTTGTAAGTTTGCCCACTGACAAAGACATGATCAGTCTATAATTTTAATGGTAGGTTTACTTGAACAGTGAGAGACAGAATAACAACAAAAAAATCCAGAAAAACGCATGTCAAAAATGTTATAAATTGATTTGCATTTTCATGAGGGAAATAAGTATTTGACTCCTCTGCAAAACATGACTTAGTACTTGGTGGCAAAACCCTTGTTGGCAATCACAGAGGTCAGACGTTTCTTGTAGTTGGCCACCAGGTTTGCACACATCTCAGGAGGGATTTTGTCCCACTCCTCTTTGCAGATCTTCTCCAAGTCATTAAGGTTTCGAGCCTGACGTTTGGCAACTCGAACCTTCAGCTCCCTCCACAGATTTTCTATGGGATTAAGGTCTGGAGACTGGCTAGGCCACTCCAGGACCTTAATGTGCTTCTTCTTGAGCCACTCCTTTGTTGCCTTGGCCGTGTGTTTTGGGTCATTGTCATGCTGGAATACCAATCCACAACCCATTTTCAATGCCCTGGCTGAGGGAAGGAGGTTCTCATCCAAGCTTTGACGGTACATGGCCCCGTCCATCGTCCCTTTGATGCGGTGAAGTTGTCCTGTCCCCTTAGCAGAAAAACACCCCCAAAGCATAATGTTTCCACCTCCATGTTTGACGGTGGGGATGGTGTTCTTGGGGTCATAGGCAGCATTCCTCCTCCTCCAAACACGGCGAGTTGAGTTGATGCCAAAGAGCTCGATTTTGGTCTCATCTGACCACAACACTTTCACCCAGTTCTCCTCTGAATCATTCAGATGTTCATTGGCAAACTTCAGACGGGCCTGTATATGTGCTTTCTTGAGCAGGGGGACCTTGCGGGCGCTGCAGGATTTCAGTCCTTCACGGCGTAGTGTGTTACCAATTGTTTTCTTGGTGACTATGGTCCCAGCTGCCTTGAGATCATTGACAAGATCCTCCCGTGTAGTTCTGGGCTGATTCCTCACCGTTCTCATGATCATTGCAACTCCACAAGGTGAGATCTTGCATGGAGCCCCAGGCAGAGGGAGATTGACAGTTCTTTTGTGTTTCTTCCATTTGCGAATAATCGTACCAACTGTTGTCACCTTCTCACCAAGCTGCTTGGCGATGGTCTTGTAGCCCATTCCAGCCTTGTGTAGGTCTACAATCTTGTCCCTGACATCCTTGGAGAGCTCTTTGGTCTTGGCCATGGTGGAGAGTTTGGAATCTGATTGATTGATTGCTTCTGTGGACAGGTGTCTTTTATACAGGTAACGAGCTGAGATTAGGATCACACTCTTAGTGAGTGCTCCTAATCTCAGCTTGTTACCTGTATAAAAGACACCTGGGAGCCAGAAATCTTTCTGATTGAGAGGGGGTCAAATACTTATTTCCCTCACTGTATATGAGACCATCAACTGTGGGGAGAAACCTTTACAGATAACCAAGGTGTGTGCCACACGTTGGCTCTCCATTGAACCCGCGGTTTCACGCATTTTAGACCAGTGGGAGGAGCTTAGGCTGCATTTCGCAGTCACCAAGTCCAGTTAACACTGCTACATGGCTGAGGTTTTATACTCCATGTACAGTGATCCACAAAACATATTGTATCTGACTTTTTTGAAGTCAGTTCTGGATGAGGTACAGTTGGCCATCAAGGCTTTTGAGGGAGAGCAAGTAGATCCTCTTAAGCTACTTGACAGCTTGGTGTCACGGTTTCGGCCGAGGCTGCCTCTCTCCCTTGTTCGGGCAGGCTTCGGCGTTCGTCGTCTCCGGAATTCTAGCTGCCACCGTTGTATGTTTCATGTTCGTTTGCTTTTGTCTGTTTGTTTTCACACCTGTTTCTATTTTGGCGTAATTAGTGTCCTATAAGTTTCTCGTTGTGTTTGTCTAGTGTTGTGTGTAATTGTTTTTACGTCAGTCGTGTGTTTCGCTCGGTTGAGCTTCTCTCCACTGCGCTGGAGTATTTTCGCACATGTTTGTGCGCTGTTACTATTTCGCCTTCGTGCGTATTTTCGCCTTCGGGCCAGTTGTCCTTTTGCCTTGGTTTTGGCTTTAATACAAGTCTTTGGATTATCGTTCTGAGTCCTGCGTTTGATTCCACCACTACACCTACAGCACGCCCTGACAGAATTACACACCTACCATGGAATCAGCAGGAGCCGAAGCAGGACAGACGAGACTGGAGGCCCAGGTTCGGGAACAACAGGACCAGATCCTGCAGATGGGGACCGCCCTGCAGGAGGTGATCACCACCCTCCGAGGCTGGGGTACGCCTCCACCGCCTCCCTCCCTGCCAGCACCATCGGCCAGTCCGCCCATTCCAGCGCCGGAACCTCGAGGAGTCCGACTCTCTCTCCCGAGGGCCTACGACGGAACCGCGGCTGGGTGTCAGGGATTCCTCCTCCAGGTGGAGCTATACCTGGCCACCGTGCACCCGGCACCTTCGGGGCATGAGAGCGTGTCCGCCCTGATCTCCTGCCTGGCCGGGAAGGCGTTGGAGTGGGCCAACGCGGAGTGGAGGAAGATCGACGCCGCGACTATTACCTACGACGAGTTCTCCCGCCGCTTCAGGGCGGTGTTTGACCATCCCCCGGAGGGGAAAGCGGCGGGGGAGCGTCTGGTCTTCCTCCGGCAGGGGAGGAGAAGTGCCCAGGAATTCGCTCTCGAATTCCGTACTCTAGCGGCAGATGCAGGGTGGAATGATCGGGCCCTCGTCGATCTATACAGATGTAGCCTACGAGAGGACGTCCGTCGGGAGCTGGCTTGTAGGGACACCAGCCTCTCTTTCGACCAGCTGGTCGACATGTCCATCAGGCTGGATAACCTACTGGCTACCCGCGGACGTCCTGCGGAGGGTCCGTCCATTTCACCCTCCAGCGCCTCCGAGCCATGTCCCATGGAGCTCGGGGGCGCTGGCGCTAGAGAGAGGAGGAGTCGGCAGGCTAGGGGGTCCATCCACTGCACCAACTGTGGTCGGGGAGGACACACCGCGGCTAGGTGCTGGGGATGGCCTCCTAGGGGAGATGACGACAGGTCCCGCACTGGGGATTCCCTCCAGGTGAGTAGGCGCCCCACTCACCCAGAGCTCACTGTTGCCCATTTTTGTATGCCTGTGCGTTTTCCACAGGTAGCACCTCATTCCCAGCATAAGGCGCTGGTAGATTCAGGCGCGGCTGGGAATTTTATTGATAAGAAGTTTTGTTTAGCGTTAGGGATTCCCCTTATTCCTGTTGATGTTCCTTTCCCCGTTCATGCCCTAGATAGCCGTCCGTTGGGTACGGGCTTAATCAGGGAGGTCACGGCGCCACTTAGGATGTGTGCGCAGGGGGATCATCAGGAGATGATTCAGCTGTTCCTGATTGACTCTCCTGCGTATCCGGTGGTGCTGGGCATGCCCTGGTTGAGTACCCATAACCCAGCTATTTCGTGGCAGGAGAGGGCTCTGATGGAGTGGTCTGCTCAGTGTGTGGGTAGATGTTTGGGCGTTTCCGTAGGGGCTACCTCGGTGGAGAGTCCAAACCAGGTGCCCGCATTGCACGTTCCCCCTGAGTATGGGGATTTGGCTATTGCGTTTAGTAAGGCGAGGGCGACGCGGTTGCCACCCCATAGGCAGGGAGATTGTGCGATAGACCTCCAGGCAGGAGCTGCGCTCCCACGGAGCCATGTGTATCCTCTGTCTCAGGAGGAGAAGAAAGCTATGGAGATTTACATAGACGAATCTCTGAGACAAGGATACATACGGCCTTCCACTTCCCCTGCGTCCTCGAGTTTCTTTTTTGTGAAGAAAAAGGATGGTGGTTTGCGCCCGTGCATCGATTACCGTGGTCTCAATCAGATTACGGTGAAGTACAGTTATCCACTCCCGCTGATTGCGACCATGACTGAGTCGTTGCATGGGGCGCGTTTCTTCACGAAATTAGATCTCAGGAGCGCGTACAACTTGGTGCGCATCAGGGAGGGTGATGAATGGAAGACAGCCTTTAGTACCACCTCGGGCCATTACGAGTATCTGGTCATGCCATACGGGTTGATGAACGCTCCGTCAGTTTTCCAATCATTCGTGGATGAGATCTTCAGGGACATGCAGGGGCAGGGGGTGGTTGTGTACATTGATGACATTCTCGTGTACTCGCCTACCCGTGTCGAGCATGTGGCCCTGGTGCGTAGAGTGTTGCGGAGGCTGGTGGAGCACGACCTGTATGTGAAGGCAGAGAAGTGTCTGTTTTTCCAGGAGTCGGTCTCCTTTTTGGGTTATCAGTTGTCTGCGTCAGGGGTGAAGATGGAGGTAGACCGGGTGTCGGCCGTGCGTAATTGGCAAACACCAACCACTGTGAAAGAGGTGCAGCAGTTTTTGGGGTCTGCAAATTACTACAGGAGGTTTATCCGGGGTTTTGGACAGGTGGCAGCTCCCATCACGTCTCTGTTGAAGGGGGGTCCGGTGCGTCTGCAGTGGTCGGCCGAGGCGGACAGGGCGTTTGGGAGGCTGAAGGACCTGTTTACCTCGGCCCCGGTGCTGGCGCATCCGGATCCCTCTTTGCCGTTCCAGGTAGAGGTGGACGCGTCAGAGGCCGGTTTAGGAGCCGTGCTTTCACAACGGTCTGGCGCGCCACCTAAACTCCGCCCCTGTGCTTTTTATTCTAAGAAGCTCAGTCCGGCGGAGCGGAACTATGACGTAGGGGACAGGGAGCTGTTAGCCGTGGTACAGGCTCTAAAGGTGTGGAGGCACTGGCTTGAGGGGGCTCAACACCCTTTCCTCATTTTGACGGACCACCGTAACCTGGAGTACATCCGGGCGGCGAGGAGGCTGAACCCTCGCCAGGCAAGATGGAGTATGTTCTTGACCAGGTTTACTTTTAAAATCACGTACATCCCTGGGTCACAGAATGGCAAGGCAGATGCGCTGTCTCGGCGGTATGACACGGAGGAGAGGTCCGTGGAGCCCACTCCCATACTGCCTGAGTCGTGTCTGGTGGCACCGGTAGTGTGGGAGGTCGATACTGAACTCGAGCGGGCGTTACGCACCGACCCTAGTCCACCACAGTGCCCGGAGGGTCGGAAGTACGTTCCGCTCGAGGTTCGGGATCGATTGATCTATTGGGCTCACACGTCACCCTCCTCTGGACATCCGGGTATCGGCCGGACAGTGCACTGTCTTAGTGCCAAGTACTGGTGGCCCACGTTGGCAAGGGATGTGAGGGTTTATGTTTCCTCCTGCTCGGTGTGCGCCCAGTGTAAGGCGCCTAGACATCTGCCTAGGGGTAAGTTGCTACCCCTGCCCGTTCCACAACGACCATGGTCCCACCTCTCTGTGGACTTTATAACAGACCTTCCCCTCTCCCAAGGGAATACTACTATCCTGGTCGTTGTGGACCGGTTCTCTAAGGCCTGTCGTTTGCTCCCCATGCCGGGTCTTCCTACTGCCCTGCAAACTGCCGAGGCACTGTTCACCCATGTGTTCCGGCACTACGGGGTACCCGAGGACATTGTGGCTGATCGGGGTCCCCAATTCACCTCCAGAGTCTGGAGAGCGTTTATGGAGCGGTTGGGGGTCTCGGTGAGCCTCACCTCGGGGTACCACCCGGAGAGTAATGGGCAGGTGGAACGCGTAAACCAGGATGTGGGTAGGTTTCTCAGAACATACTGCCAGGACCGGCCGGAGGAGTGGTCAAGGTACGTTCCCTGGGCCGAGATGGCCCAGAATTCCCTACGCCATTCCTCCACTAACCTAACTCCATTTCAATGTGTGTTGGGTTACCAGCCGGTTCTGGCACCCTGGCAGCAGAGCCAGATCGAGGCTCCTGCGGTGGATGAGTGGGCGCGGCACTCGGAGGAGACGTGGAACGCTGCACACGTCCACCTGCAGCGGGCCCTCCGACGTCAGAAGGCGAGCGCTGATCTCCACCGCAGTGAGGGACCGGTGTACGCACCTGGTGATCGAGTCTGGCTCTCTACCAGAAACCTGCCCCTCCGCCTGCCCTGTCGGAAACTGGGTCGGCGGTTTGTAGGGCCATTTAAAGTCCTGAGAAGGTTGAACGAGGTATGTTATAGATTACAGCTACCTGTGGAGTATAAGTGTATTAACCCCTCGTTCCATGTGTCCCTTCTCAGGCCGGTGGTAGCGGGCCCACTCCAAGAAAATGAGATCTTGGAGACTCCTCCGCCCCCGTTGGACATCGAGGGGGCACCGGCGTACTCCGTGAGGTCCATCTTGGATTCGAGACGTCGGATGGGGGGTCTCCAGTATCTAGTGGAGTGGGAGGGGTACGGTCCGGAGGAGCGGTGCTGGGTGCCGAGGAGAGACATTTTGGACCCGTCGCTCCTGACGGAATTCCATCGGGGGCATCCGACGCGCCCTGCTCCGCGTCCTCCTGGTCGTCCCCGAGGCCGGAGTCGGCGCACGTCTGGAGCCGCGCGTCAAGGGGGGGGTACTGTCACGGTTTCGGCCGAGGCTGCCTCTCTCCCTTGTTCGGGCAGGCTTCGGCGTTCGTCGTCTCCGGAATTCTAGCTGCCACCGTTGTATGTTTCATGTTCGTTTGCTTTTGTCTGTTTGTTTTCACACCTGTTTCTATTTTGGCGTAATTAGTGTCCTATAAGTTTCTCGTTGTGTTTGTCTAGTGTTGTGTGTAATTGTTTTTACGTCAGTCGTGTGTTTCGCTCGGTTGAGCTTCTCTCCACTGCGCTGGAGTATTTTCGCACATGTTTGTGCGCTGTTACTATTTCGCCTTCGTGCGTATTTTCGCCTTCGGGCCAGTTGTCCTTTTGCCTTGGTTTTGGCTTTAATACAAGTCTTTGGATTATCGTTCTGAGTCCTGCGTTTGATTCCACCACTACACCTACAGCACGCCCTGACACTTGGTTAGCCCGATCAAGTCTGTGAGCAGCAGGGTGCTGAATCCACTGGCAAATGTTGATGTACTCAAAGGGCCAATAGATGGATACATCAGTCCCAAACCGTACCTTGGTTACCTTTTTCAGTCAAAGGCAGCAGAGCTCCACCTTGCGCCTGAGGATGAAAACAATGTCTGAAAGCGGTGTGTAGCCTTCACCATCTCCCTCACTAATGAGTTGAGGGTGAGACTGTCGAACAACATCGAAGCATTGCTGTACATGCCCGTTTTCAAGAACTTGCCATGGCTGCTGTGTCTGTGTTGTCCTTGACACACTCGAATGCTGAAGTCGAGAGAGTATTCAGCCAGATGAGTGTGGTAAAAAGCAAACTTGTCAGGTTCGAGCGTGGATGTGGTGTGGAATCAAGCGCAGGACAACAGAGGCTTCGTTCAACAGTCTTTAGTGAAGACACGAAAAACAAGACACACGGCTAAATCCAAGCCGGAAGGCAAGCGAACTTTACGCACACTGAGTACAGTTCAAAATACAAAACAAAATGCACACTGTGCGAACACTCTCTCCAAACAAATCACGAGAGAGAGAAGTACTAGCAGCCCTTGCTGACATAAGAAACAATTACACACAACACATGACAAAACCCAAGAGAACTTATAGGACACAAATTAACACTAACAATGAACAGGTGTACAAAACAGACCAAACCAAACAAACATCGAAACATAGAACGGTGGCAGCTAGTACTCCGGAGACGACGACCGCCGAAGCCTGCCCGAACAAGGAGGAGGAGCAGCCTCGGCCGAAACCGTGACAGTACCCCCCCCCCCCTTGAGCCGTGCGCCGACCCCGGCCTCGAGGACGACCAGGAGGACGCGGAGCAGGGCGCGTGGGATGACCACGATGGAACTCGGTCAGAAGAGACGGGTCTAAGATGTCCCTCCTCGGCACCCAGCACCGCTCCTCCGGGCCGTACCCCTCCCACTCCACGAGATATTGGAGACCCCCCATCCGGCATCTCGAATCCAGGATGGACCGAACAGTGTACGCCGGAGCCCCCTCGATGTCCAGCGGGGGCGGAGGAGTCTCTTCTATCTCATAGTCCTGGAGTGGACCAGCTACCACCGGCCTGAGGAGAGACACATGGAACGAGGGGTTAATATTCTTGTAATCAATAGGCAGTTGTAACCTGTAACACACCTCGTTCAACCTCCTCAGGACTTTAAAAGGCCCCACAAACCGCCGACCCAGCTTCCGGCAGGGCAGGCGGAGGGGCAGGTTTCTGGTCGAGAGCCAGACTCGATCTCCCGGTGCGTACACCGGCCCCTCACTGCGGTGGAGATCGGCGCTCGTCTAATGTCGACGGATGGCCCGCTGCAGATGGACGTGTGCAGCGTTCCACGTCTCCTCCGAGCGCCGCACCCACTCATCCACCGCAGGGGCCTCGATCTGGCTCTGATGCCAAGGTGCCAGAGCCGGCTGGTACCCTAACACACACTGGAAAGGAGTTAGTTTAGTGGAGGAGTGGCGGAGAGAGTTCTGTGCCATCTCGGCCCAGGGAACATACCTCGCCCACTCCTCCGGCCGGCCCTGGCAATACGACCTCAGAAACCTACCCACATCCTGGTTTACACGTTCGACCTGCCCATTGCTCTCCGGGTGGTACCCCGAGGTAAGGCTCACCGAAACCCCCAAGCGCTCCATGAACGCTCTCCAGACTCTGGAGGTAAACTGGGGGCCTCGATCAGACACTATATCCTCGGGTACCGTGATGCCGGAAGACGTGGGTGAATAGTGCCTCAGCGGTCTGTAGGGCAGTAGGGAGACCCGGCATGGGAAGGAGACGACAGGCCTTCGAGAACCGATCCACAACGACCAGGATGGTGGTATTCCCCTGTGAGGGGGGAAGGTCTGTAACAAAATCCACCGAGAGGTGAGACCAGGGTCGTTGTGGAACGGACAGGGGTTGTAACTTTCCCCTGGGCAAGTGTCTGTGCGCCTTACACTGGGCACACACCAAGCAGGAGGAGACATAAACCCTCACATCCCTGGCTCACTTTGGCCACCAGTACTTTGTGCTAAGGCAGTGCACTGTCCGGCCAATTCCTGGATGTCCAGAGGAGGGTGTGAGCCCAATAAATGAGTCGATCCCGAACCTCGAGCGGAACGTACGTCCGACCCACAGGACACTGTGGAGGGCTAGGGTCGGTACGTAACGCCCGCTCGATTTCAGTATCGACCTCCCACACCACCGGTGCCACCAGACAAGACTTCGGTAGTATGGGAGTGGGCTCAACGGACCTCTCCTCTGTGTCATACCGCCGAGACAGGGCGTCTGCCTTTCCGTTCTGGGACCCAGGGATGTACGTGATCTTAAAGACGAACCGGGCTAGAAACATGGTCCACCGAGCCTGGCGAGGATTCAGTCTCCTAGCTGCCCGAATGTATTCCAGGTTACGGTGGTCAGTCAAAATGAGGAAAGTGTGTTGAGCCCCCTCAAGCCAATGCCGCCACACCTTTAGGGCCTGTACCACGGCTAACAGCTCCCTGTCCCCTACGTCATAATTTCGCTCCGCCGGACTGAGCTTCTTCGAGTAAAAAGCACAGGGGCGGAGTTTAGGTGGCGTGCCGGACCGTTGCGAGAGAACGGCCCCTATACCGGCTTCTGACGCGTCCACCTCCACCTGGAATGGTAACGCGGGATCCGGATGCGCCAGCACCGGAGCCGAAGTAAACAGGTCCTTCAGTTTCCCAAAAGCCCTGTCCGCCTCAGCTGACCACCGCAAGCGCACCGGACCCCCCTTGAGAAGGGACGTTATGGGAGCCGCCACCTGTCCAAAACCCCGGATAAACCTCCGGTAGTAATTCGCAAAGACCAAGAACTGCTGCACCTCTTTAACCGTGGTTGGGGTTTGCCAATTACGCACGGCTGACACACGGTCAACCTCCATCTTCACTCCTGACGCGGACAACTGATAACCCAAAAAGGAGACAGACTCCTGGAAGAACATACATTTCTCTGCCTTGACATACAGGTCATGCTCCAACAGCCTCCTCAACACTCGGAGCACCAGGGCTACATGCTCGGCGCGGGTAGAAGTGTACACCAGAATATCGTCTATGTACACCACCACTCCTTGCCCTTGCATGTCCCGGAAAATCTCATCCACAAAGGATTGGAAGACTGATGGAGCATTCATTAACCCGTATGGCATGACGAGATACTCGTAATGACCCGAGGTGGTACTAAATGCTGTCTTCCATTCATCGCCCTCCCTAATGCGCACCAAGTTGTAGGCGCTCCTGAGGTCCAATTTTGTGAAGAACCGTGCCCCGTGTAATGACTCCGTCATAGTCGCAATCAGAGGGAGTGGATAACTGTATTTCACAGTAATCTGATTGAGACCGCGGTAATCAATACACGGGCGCAACCCTCCATCCTTTTTCTTCACAAAAAAGAAGCTTGAGGACGCAGGGGAAGTGGAGGGCCGTATGTATCCCTGTCTCAGAGACTCGGCTATGTATGTCTCCATCGCCCCTCTCTCCTCTTGAGACAAAGGATACACATGGCTCCGCGGGAGCGCAGCTCCTGCCTGGAGGTCTATCGCACAATCCCCCTGTCTATGAGGTGGCAATCGCGCCGCCCTCGCCTTGCTAAACACGAGTGCTAAATCCTCATACTCGGGGGGAACGTGCAGTGCGGGCACTTGGTTTGGACTCTCCACCAACTTTCAGTGAGCCAGCACAGCCTGTGTGTGTGTGGAGGGGGGTCTAAAAAACAACAACAATTAACCTGAATTAGGGCCAGACTAGTTACCATCATTTTCTCACATTGCCATTGACAGTTTTTTCTATTGTCTCTTTTTGGTCCATTTAGATTGTTCATGTAGACTGTATACAAAAATAATTTACTGTGACTTGTTGTAGGCTCCTAAGTGGACCATAAGGTTAAAAACCAAACCAAACTTTAAAGAATAAAATAATAATAAATAAATAAATAAGTAACTCCGTCAGAGTGTCTCTTTTGGGTCACTTTTGCCGGTCCCAAGCCCGGATAAAGGAGGAGGGTTGGAATTGTGACATAAAAAAAAACAAGAATCGACAGAAGAATGTTCATTTGTTTTTTACTCACTTTTTGTCTCTCCCATGATGTTATTCCTCTCTCCTACAGCGTCCATCACAGTTACATGCCCATGGCCAATTATGCAAATTAGGTGATGACGTCATTTAGCGACTACTAGCGACTTTTAGGACAGCCAATAGCTACTTTCCTTACTGAGGAGTTGGCAACACTGTCACAATACCTCATTGTCTGCTTCATATGAGGCAATATAAAACAGTTGTTTTTTAACCACTCAAGGCTTTATAAAACGGTCGTTTTTAACCACTCAATCTCTTATCCTTTCTTCCTATAGTAGTAGCAGCGAGTATCTATAGTATTATTGATTATTATTATTATCATCTATATTACATTTATTATCTGAAAGAGGCTTTGGTATTAGCCTGTCTGGGGGCTGCGCATGTGAGACAGGGCGGGAAACCTTAGGTGCTAAGTCTGGTGTGTTTGATACAATAGTGACGAAGAAAGTGAGAGCGGGGTATGGCCATATATTACATATGCCGACCATGGCTAAGGGAAACGCTGGCATCCTAAATAAGTTTTGTTCTTTTTTTCTTTTCTTTTTTTAACTAAGCTACAGTGGTGGCTACATTTCATCATCATGTCAACGTATTATCACCACTGGTCATGTAGCCTACCTGCCTCGTCGCCAAGTGAGGATGATATTTCACAATCATCAAATGCAATGAGTATTATGGTTTCGATAGGTTTTAGCCTAGTCGGGCGGAGGAGAGTGAGACCAGGGTGCATCGAGTCATGTAAGCAACAAAGTGAGGGACTTTGTGCGGGTGAGCAGATTGAATGGTATGTGCGTGTAATCAATTATATTGTATGCAGAAACCGTGGCATGAGGCGAGGTTGTAGATATAATTGGTTTTTGTAAACTATGGAGCTAGACTAGATTATCTAGGTTTATGGTTTGGCGCCATCTACGGGCCTAATATTACACAGACTAGTTATTGCTCTCCTTCCAAAACCTGGTTACATTTGTATAAAATTCAAGTATTACTAACCAGGGGCGGACTGGGACAAGACTTCGGCACTGGTATTTTATCCACACCAGCCCACGTCACTGCGCGCGCTAGCCAACCCTCCCCTATGGGCCACCAGCTATATATTTACCCTGACCATACACAACCCTACTTAGACACAGACAGCAGTGGTGACACATACCATTTTTTTGCCTCCCTGTTGTGCTGTCCATCTGTCTCAGCATCTTCTCTGCTGTCACTCTGTGCTTCTTCTTGTTCTCTGTCTGTCTGTCTGCTTAAGCCTTATAAACGTCTCCTTTTCAGGACCCTGTCTTTCAAAGATAATTCGTGAAAATCCAAATAACTTCACAGATCTTCATTGTAAAGGGTTTAAACACTGTTCCCATGCTTGTTCAATGAACCATAAACAATTAATGAATATGCACCTGTGGAACGGTCGTTAAGACACTAACAGCTTACAGACGGTAGGCAATTAAGGTGACAGTTATGAAAACTTAGGACACTAAAGAGGCCTTTCTACTGACTCTGAAAAACACCAAAAGAAAGATGCCCAGGGTCCCTGCTCACCTGCGTGAATATGCCTTAGGCATGCTGCAAGGAGGCATGAGGACTGCAGATGTGGCCAGGGCAACAAATTGCAATGTCAGTACAGTGAGCCTAAGACAGTGCTACAGGGAGACAGGAAGGACAGCTGATCATCCTCGCATTGGCAGACCACGTGTAACAACACCTGCACAGGATTGGCATATCTAAACATCACACCTGCGGGACAAGTACAGGATGGCAACAACAACTGCCCGAGTTACACCAGGAACGCACAATCCCTCCATCAGTGCTCAGACTGTCCGCAATAGGCTGAGAGAGGCTGGACTGAGGGCTTGTAGGCCTTTTGTAAGGCAGGTCCTCACCAGCCATCACCGGCAACAACGTCGCCTATGGGCACAAACCCACCGTCGCTGGAACAGACAGGACTGGCAAAAAGGGCTCTTCACTGACGAGTCGCAGTTTTGTCTCACCAGGGGTGATGGTCGGATTCACGTTTATCGTCAAAGGAATAAGCGTTACACCGAGGCCTGTACTCTGGAGCGGGATCGATTTGGAGGTGGTGTGGTGTGTCACAGCATCATCGGACTGAGCATGTTGTCATTGCAGGCAATCTCAACGCTGTGCGTTACAGGGAAGACATCCTCCTCCTTCATGTGGTACCCTTCCTGCAGGGTCATCCTGACATGACCCTCCAGCATGACAATGCCACCAGCCATACTGCTCGTTCTGTGCGTGATTTCCTTCAAGACAGGAATGTCCGTGTTCTGCCATGGCCAGCGAAGAGCCCTGATCTCAATCCCATTGAGCACATCTGGGACCTGTTGGATCGGAGGGTGAGGGCTAGGGCCATTCCCTCCAGAAATGTCTGGGAGGTTGCAGGTGCCTTGGTGGAAGAGTGGGGTAACATCTCACAGCAAGAACTGGCAAATCTGGTGCAGTCCATGAGGAGGAGATGCACTGCAGTACTTAATGCAGCTGGTGGCCACACCAGATACTGACTGTTACTTTAGATTTTGACCCCCCCTTTGTTCAGGGACACATTATTCAATTTCTGTTAGTCACATGTCTGTGGAACTTGTTCCGTTTATGTCTCAGTTGTTGAATCTTGTTATGTTCATACAAATATTTACACAGTTTGCTGAAAATAAACGCAGTTGACAGTGAGAGGACGTTTCTTTTTTTGCTGAGTTTACATTATAAAAGCCAAGCTAACAGCTTAGGCTGTATAGTGAATAAATGCCTGTCAAGGTGTTCCCCTGAATCAACACCTACCCTAACTGTTCATTACTAACACAGGGCTCCAGACTAACACTTTCCCCTGGTGTAACTAGTGCCACTAACTTTTACAGTTGGTGGCACCAGCCCGTGATTTGGTCGGACCCAAATCATGAGTAATCATCTCATAAAGTCGTTCATAGTGCTTTATTAAGAAGTATAATACATAGACTACTGAGGTATAGAAATAGGTTGTTTCATCTAACACGTTCAAGCAGGAATGCATGATTCAAGATATTTTGATATGTAACCTAATCCAGTGATTGTCATGAATTTCAGGTTGGCAATTAGACGATAGTTGCTATTTTACTGTCAAAATAGAACTCCAGAATTTCCGGATTTGTTTTTAGTTCAATAGAGATGAATTACATACATATTTAAGTGCACTAACTAATAGCATAGGCTAATTCATTTGGGGTTCAACACCTGAGGAAGTGGAAACTCAAAACACATTATCTAGATTGCTAACTCTAAATGTAATACCCACTGATCTCGAGCGCATGGGGGGAAGAGGAGAGTGGCTCGCTCATCACAGCAGCAGGCCCCAGCGAGGGCACAGGCACAGGAGCAGACATTTTCATTACAGGAATCATGAGGATAATGCACTTGACTGTTTGACCAAATTATGGTTTTAGCAACACAAAAAATAGGATATTTTGAGTGAGGTGACAATGTAGAATGTGCTCTTTCTACTTTTGTAGGCACCCTTTCCGTTTTTTACGATACATGATCTTGGCTGTCTAACTGATTAGCAGGTCTCTTTGCTGATGCCGTGTTTGACTTTGAATGTAAGTTTGCGTAGCCTATCGGAAAACAGCGTCAGCTCATCTTGGTAAGGGGGGCGATCATTGCCCACTGATCAGACAAAAACTCCAATGCTTCCCACAGTTGTGTCAAGTTGGCTGGATCTCCTTTGGGTGGTGGACCATTCTTGATACACCCGGGAAACAGTTGAGCATGAAAAAAACAGCAGTGTTGCAGTTCTTGAACCGGTGTGCCTGGCACCTACTTCCATACCCCGTTCAAAGGCACTTAAATATTTTGTCTTTCCCATTCACCCGCTGAATGGCACACATACACAATCCATGTCCAGTCTCCTCTCCTTTATCGACGCTGATTGAAGTAGATTTAATAAGTGACATCAATAAGGGATCATAGATTTCACCTGGATTCACCAGGTCAGTCCATGTTATGGATAGAGCAGGCATTCCTAATGTTTTGTAAACTCAGTGTAGATTATTATAACAGAGAAAATGCACAAAAATCTTTTAAACAGATAAAAATACACCTTATGGAACAGCGGGGACTGTGAAGCAACACAAGGCAGCAGCTAATGGGGTCCCATAATAAATACAATACAAAGTTATAGATTTCAAGACATTTTACAATTACATTTTTTAAAATATCAGCATAAAGTGACAATTGGAGCGCTCTCAGCAAGACAAGGAAGCGGTCCTGGGAAAAAAGGGGTCAGCAGCATGGAGTCAGTGGTCCAGTAGTCCCTTACAGAGCCCTTCTTCACAGCCCCATCAGCAGCACCGTGACCAGGAAGGTGTACATTTCACTGATGGTAGTGTTCACCCATTTTGAGAGCTTCCCTTTTACGCCAGGGGCAGTCTTCTCTTTCAGTTCATGAGCATACCTGCAAACAAATATGCATATTTAGTAGGCTAAAGACATTCTAAATGTTGATACATTTGAAAAGAGCCTTGGGTTTTTCTCTAATACGATAATAAACATACCTGTTGGTTTCCTGCACCACACCCTCCACCAATTCCTCATCAAGGAACAGTTTAAAACACTCTGCCTCTGAGGAGGTCCGCAGGGTGTTTGTACATCAGACAGGGCGTCATTGAAGTCTATCTCCGATGGTGTGAAGTGACAGGATCTCCAGCAGCGGGGACCATCCTCCTCAACTTCAACTTCTTCTCCCTCACAGCCTACAAGATTGGCAGCAGCACCAGCATCTTGAGAAGGTGAGGGATGCTCATTGCCTCCAAGGTTGGGGTGGGCACCATTGTTCTCAGATATCTCACACTCACAGTCCAGAAGGTTTGGGGCAGATATTCCTTATCACTATCTGATTATTCCAACTCACTCTCATACACAGATTCTTCATCAGACTTACAAAATATTTATCCTATCTCTTCATCAGTGAGGTGTTTCTTTTTGAAACCAGACATTATCTCTATACTCAGTGGCTATCAGTGTCTGTCAATAGTTATGTTTTTCTGTCAGGACTGACTTAGATTGTAACTATGGTTACTCAGGGTTGCCAGCTCAGACCCCCCCCATCCCCTTCCAAAAAAAGATTGCAGTTTTGAAACTGCAATAAAAGTGCAGTAACTGCAGTCGACTGTGGTTTTTTGGACGCAGTAATTGCTGAATAACAAACCCTGGTTAGCTTTCACACTACGGCTAGGCAATAGGCTTGTATTTGAGGTGATAATCTATAAGGTGATAACATTGTATTTGCTTTGTGATTTGTCAAAAACTGTAAACGACATGTCAAGTCATGTGCTCCGGTTCTTGTATACACTGTAACAAGCACATAGAAGATTTGAAATTTGCTGAAAAGTGCCAATGGGCGCAGCCATCTTTCACTTCGTTTATTTGCGATTTATAGTAAATGGCATTCTGGGATTAGGGAGTTTTCGCTTGTCAAACATACATTTGTTTATTTGCATTTTATAGTGAATGGCATTCTGGGATCAAACATAAACAAACATGGCTGCCATCATGAAGTCTAGCTGTTAGTTCGCTAACTTATGTTTTGTTTTTTGTCAGCGCAACCTGTTTATGGAATGAGTTTGGCTGTGGATGTGTTCCGTGTGATGCTTGGATGATGAAGTTTGCATTTATCTTTTACAATAAAAGGAATGAGGAATAAAGTTGTGAATACCTTTTATTTTCCATTACTACAAAACATTTAGATCCTTTAAAGACAACAATGCTATTTAGACTTGTTTGTTGCATCATATGTAGATGTTCTGTTGTTACTGTTCTAATCACATATTTGCGATGGTGCGCTGCAGGGACCACTCAACAATGATCACAAATATGTGATCATATGCGTAAAAAGGTTATTAAGTAACTTACTGTCTTATGTAACCATACCAAACTTAACATATCATACTAATTTGAGTGTCCCGGATTTACTTTTACTATGTTATGTCTAGTCTATGAGACCAGGCTGAATGCCCAGCTATGAATACAAACTGGCTACTTGTATGAGAAAAATACTTCTTATTTATTAAATATAGGCTGAGTGTGATGTCATTGCAGATTTACAGGAGCTGTTGCCTCGCTCCTCAATTCCCCCATCCATTGTACATACAGTTAGGCTAACAAGTAATAATACTAACAATAATAACAATACTTTTTTTCTCTGAAAAAGGTAGGGCTAAAAATAATTGACACCCATTTTCAATACCTCACCTTGCGAGGATAACGCCACTGAGCCTTTTTCTAAAATGTTTTATGAGTTGGAGAACACATTGGGATGGATCTTATACCATTCCTCCATACAGAATCCTTTCAGATCCTTGATATCCTTTGTTTGCGCTTATGGACTGCCATCTTCAATTCAAATCACAGGTTTTCAATGGGTTTCAAGTCCGGAGACTGAGATGGCCATTGCAAAATGTTGATTTTGTGGATTTTGATGTGTGCTTGCGGTTATTGTCTTGCTGGAAGATCCACGTGGCCAAGTTTCAGCCTCCTAGCAGAGGCAACCATGTTTTTGGCATAGGCAATCCTGGTACTGGGTAAAGTTCATGATGCCATTGACCTTAACAAGGGCCCCAGGACCAGCGGAAGCAAAATAGCCCCATAACATCAAAGATTCACCTCCATATTTTACAGTAGGTATGGGGTTATTTTCTGCTCATGCATTCTCATTTCGACACCAAACCAACCACTGGGGTTTGTGGCCAAAGAGCTCTATTTTCATGTCATCCAACAAATGTAAACGCTTGGAGTTTGCTAAACAGCATTGTCACTTGGATTGGAACCGGTAGTTTGGTCTGATGAGAATACATGAGCAGAAAATAACACAATACCTACTGTAAAATTTGGTGGTATAGCTTTGCTGTTATGGGGCTATTTTGCTTCCACTGGTCAATAATTTTGACCCCTATCTTTGAGAGAAAAAAAGTATTACTTGTTAAACAGTTAATATCCTTAAAACAAGGAAGTGTTTTCACAAATGAAATATCTATAAAACAATAGTTCTAGGATAGTCATTTATTACAAAAATGTTAAAAGACAACAGGATGAAAATATTAAGAAAACATCAAAACAACTAAGTCATTGGAAATGTGAACTGCTGTCATTCTGGGATCATAATATACAAGGATGACAGACTTTTTGTCCTCTATGACAATAGCTGCAGTGTCTCCTCAGTCAAGACTAGTTACAGGTGGAAACCGTATGCAACAGTTTGCAACCAGTGACAATAATTTCAATTGAAATTCACATAATCTCCTTGCTGTTAAAATCAGCATTTCTAAGCAGCAACACCCTCCATGTCAGTACATCCTTATCAGTTGCACCGACACACAGAGTTACCAGCCATGGCGCATCACATGTCGTTCCAGGTCAGTGCTGTTCATGAGAGTTCGGCCACAGAGCTCGCATGAAAGTGCATTTTCATTTCTGGTCGATGGAATTATCCTCAGGGTAGTGGAGGCATCTATACTCAGGGTAGTGGAGGCATCTATACTCAGGGTAGTGGAGGCATAGAATAGGAATGGTAATAGAATACGTAGCAGAGTTAAACACCTAACATGGAACCAGAAACAGTTTGATCAATTGGATGTCAATAGTTTCATCATGTCAAAATGTACATACCTTTTGGTGCAGATGTGTTGTCATTTTCCTCCATCTCATGATCTTGCTTCTCTTCACTCATGGGGTTGTCTTCTACAGGCCCTTGCTCCTGTTTTGTATTGCACTCAGGTTTCAGACTGTCATTCTTCACCTCCTCCTCATGTTCCTGTTTCTCACTATGATTACTGTGTGTTTCCTCTTTGCCCTCTTCATTTTCAAGCACTGGCATCTCATGACAGTCCATAAATTGTTCCTCTACCATCTCCATGTCCTCATTCTCGAACTTCTCATGGCATTCCTCATATTGTTCCTCCTTGTTCTCCTCATAACTAAAATCATGGCTCTCATGGAATTCACTGTTTTGGGCAGTGTTCTCTGATACCTCATTATCTCCATCTTTGTTCACCTCATCTTGTTGCCCTTGGTTCTCCTCACAGTCCATGGATTTTTCTTCTACGTTCCCTTTGTTCTCATGTCCTTGAAATTCATAATTTTGTTTGGCAATGTTCTCCCCATTTTCCTCCAACACTTTTTCCTCAATGGTATCCCCTTCTTTAAGCCCATGCGTTTCTTCATGTCTTTTGTTAGTTTCTTCCTGGTCTTTCTCTTCTTTGTTTCCTAGCTTCTCTATGTTCTCCCCCTCCAGCACCTGCCGCTTCTCACTATGTCTGTTGTTAGTTTCTTCCTGGTCTTTGTTTCCTAGCTTCTCTATGTTCTCCCCCTCCAGCACCTGCCGCTTCTCACTATGTCTGTTGTTAGTTTCTTCCTGGTCTTTATTTCCTAGCTTGTCAGTGTTCTCCCCCTCTTCCTCCAGCCCTTGTTTCTCACTATGTCTATTTGTTTCTTCCTTGTGTTCTTCCTCATTCCTTCCTCTGCCCAGTCTGGTCGCCAGTTCCTCCAGATGGACCTGTCCCACCAGCTCATGGTTCCTCACGACCTACAAGAGAGAACACCACAAGTCAGAAGACATATTTACATCAGATATAGAAGGAAAAATGACTCAACGGAGAAGACTTGACTGTAGAAAAGACTTTCAGAATTAACATTAGCAAAACAATGTGTAAGAATACTACTAGTTGTGACCTTTGATGGGCTATTTGTCAACAGAACCACTGTCCATGTGTAGAGACACAAGCTCATCCAGAAACAACCCTGATCACCAAGGCACTGTGTCGCTCTGATGGGAGTGCAGGTGTAAGCAGTATGACAGAAATTCCACCTAGTCTTTCAGAGGAAAAGGTGGATACACAACCATATTGCTTACACCTATGCAGTCCTCTCAGATCCTAAGGGTAGAACACTAACCTGGTGCTTATCGCATAGGTGTGCCTCCAACTCGCTCAGCTGTGTGAAGTCAAAGTAGCACAGTCGGCATTTGTAAGGCTTGATATCGTCGTGCTTAATAAGCATGTGCAGATGCAGCTTCTCGTCACTGGAACTGGTGAAGGTGCACTTGTGGCAGCGGAACACAAGGCCCTGGAGATATCGCGATAGCTTTGGACGACGCACCTCTATCGGGGCCACCGGCTCCTCTGTTTGGGAAAAAAATTTAATAAACCAGGAACAGCAGCATAAAGTCTGGTAAGATACTGATAAGTATCTGACAGAATAAATGGTTGACAGCCACATTAAGTGTCTAGTCACATTAAGTGTCTAGTGAGTGTCATGGATGTATAAAGCATACTTTTGTATAGTCATAAAGGCATATATTGTATTAATACTACAAGAACACCTACCACGATGGAGGATGATGTGGTCGATCATGCAGTTTTTGTTTTTGGTGTGGTAAAGACAGAGAGGGCAGCGTAGGTCCTTAGGAGCTTCTGTTGCGCTACTGGCATGTGCCGTCTCTATGTGTATATCCAACTTCTTCCTAATGTAAGCATTCAGAGAACAAAAATGTACACTAATTTGGCAATACAGCATATTGAGGCTTAATAGATGGAAATAATTATGACCAAGAAGTGATGTACATAATTTAAAGAGGGAGTTAATTTAGCAACCCTTGTTGTCACAGGTGCTACTTGTTCAATCACTTCAATTAGTTTTTATATTATTTAGATATCCATAGCAGGAATGTGTATACAAAGCACCAACTATGACACAGCAAAGGCAAACATTGGCATTTGAGAAGATTCTACCACTGAAAATAATATATTACCTGAAGCCTGTGAAAAATGAGCAGTCCTTGCACCTCACAAGCCTTTTCCCATTGTGCCGATTTATGTAGTGCCGGCGCATACTCTTGATGTATGTTGAGGTGTAGATACAAAACTCACAGACGAATAAGCCATCTTGAGTGGTCGCGGTGGCCTGTTGGGCTGGATGTCTGGAGGCCTGAGCCACCTGCCTGTAGTGGTTGAGCTGCCGCTGGACATCTGGGGGCTCCAAGTACACTGATTCTGTAAGGGAAAGTACACTGGATATTAGTACCACATTACATTGTTACTCAACAGATGCCTTCTCTGATTTAAAGAAAGGTAGCGGAGGTGTGCTAATGACAAAATACTATTGCGGGGTCAATATGCAAGACGTTATGAGTTTTTCAAAAATATTGATTTTCTTGTCTGTATGCTGCACAACACATTTGATCATTTATAGGAAAGGTTCTAATCTAATCATGAAGTTTAATCATTACAATTCAAACAATGAATGTAAAGGGGAGCACTTGCTTTCAGTGAGGTCTGTTTCCTCAGAATCATCAGACATGCGATTGCTTTCCTGACGTTCTGGCAGGTTAGGGGCCTTTTCATTGGCCCTCAGGGTGTGTTCCTTGTCCTGGCTACCGGTCACGGAGGAAGGGAGGTTCTTGGATGGATCCTCAGCTACTCCAGCAAGACAGATTCAAAAAGGAAACAGGTTTTAAATGTTTTCTACGGCTTTTGCTATTTCAAATGACATTTTATACAGTATCAAATTCTGTCAAATTAAACATAGATTTAAAAAAATATATATATTTAAAATGTGGTGACATGACAAATCAAATGTTATTGGTCACATACACATATTTTGCAGATGTTATTGCGGGTGTAGCGAAATGCTCCCTAGCTCCAACAGTGCAGCAGAATCTAACAATACACAGCAATACACAAATCTAAAAGTAAAATAATGGAATTAAGAAATATATGTATGTATTTTTTATTTATTTCACCTTTATTTAACCAGGTAAGCCAGTTGAGAACAAGTTCTCATTTACAACTGCGACCTGGCCAATATATATAAATATTAGGACGAGCAATGTCGGAGTGGCATTGACTAAATACAGTAGAATAGAATACAGTATATACATATGTAAAGCAGTATGTAAACATTATTAAAGTGACTAGTGTTCCATTATTAAAGTGGCCAGTGATTCCATGTCTATGTATATAGGGCAGCAGCCTCTAAGGTGCAGGGTTGAGTAGCTGGGTGGTAGCCAGCTAGTGACAGTGTGCTATATTAGTAAGGTTGCCTCACCGCCATGTACTTTGAGCAGGTGGTTCTTCAAGAGGCTCAAGATGGTAGTTCTGTACCGACAGAGCCCACAGTGGAAGGGTTTGATGGTCCCAGGTCGAAGTCTAATATGGCGGTCAAACCTGAGGAGATTTGCAGACAAGCAGTCATTTCACAAATTGATTTATTCAGATGGTTAAGTAAATCTTTATGGTTTATATACAAACAAGAAATAATGTTGTATTGTGGTACCTAAGAAGGTAACATTACAAGATAAAATAAATCACATACTATCAATACTCTCCTCTGATGTAAATGTTAATATACAATCCTCTTACATCTGCTTCTGTTGATGAGGTACGTTGTCCAGCCGTTTGAGCGCTGCCGTAGCTGCATGGCTCCGCCCCTGTGAGCGTAAACCTTTCAAAGACATGAACGTTTGCCCGCAGTGCTTGCGCTCCTCTCCTGCTGACCCCCCGTCTGGTTCTGTTGTCGACGGGACAGGGGAAGGGGACACCAGTGGACCCATCCCTGTTGCAACAGATTCCACCTTTGTCACAATCCAATGACTGTTCGATTCCTCTGTCATCAGAACATCGGGCAGTTCTTGTCTTTCATGCTGAAAGACAAATAAATTATTAAGGTTGAGAATCACATAGGCTACATATGGGAAAACACAGATGTATTTTTCCAATGTTGTACATTACTACCATCTGTCAAACAATCACAAGCCCATAGGTTTGCACTTTACTGCATTATGTGCCACTTACCGTAACAGACTTGGTCTTTAGTGGCGGCTCACTAAGGTGTTGTTTACTCTTCTGTCCATCTTCCAGCTTCTGAAACTCCTCATTATGATGGTCGAGGTGGGAGCCAAGGTCTGCACTGCCCTGGATTTGGAGGTTACAGTATCCACATCTGTAGACCTCTGTGCCATTCTCTGAAGTCTTTGAAAGTATAGTGAAGTCCTGTTTGAAATCTTCGTTGTGGAAATTGGTGTAGTGTATACTTAGCAGGAGATTTGAGTTGAAGAATAATTTCACACATTTCTTGCATTTAACTGGACGCAATGCACTGCCTTTCTCACATTGTGGATCAAATAATTTGCAGACAGGTTTCTGTTGCCGGTGACGATTTCTGGGCTTGGGGGGAGAGTGCATTGTGTTATTCAGGTTGAGTTCGCTAGATTTGTGCATGCTGTGAGAGACTCCTGGATGGCAAATCACATAATGGGAAACCATGCCTTTTTCATTAAGACATTGGAAAAAACAGCGAGAACAGTTTATCTTCTCACCAGGTGATCTGGTTTCCTGACTCAAAGAAGCCTTATGGTCTGGTGAGGTTAGAGGAATGCGGTGAGGTCTGAATGCTGGAACGAAGTGGTTGTTGAAAGCAGCATTGCCATGTTGCCTCCTATAGTGGGCTGCAAGGTACTTACAAATCAAAGTTGTATACGAGCACAGTGCACACTTGTAGGAAAACTCTTTGTCCTCAATTGGAGCCACTGTACTGTGGTTAATGCGAAGATGGCGGGCATGACCCTTTTTAGTGGTGCAAAAGTACTTGCAAAGGTGGCACTTGAATATGATGGATTTCCTATTTTTTAAAATGGCAATTGAGGTCTGGGAGCCTCTGTATTTGGAGAGCAGTTGTTTTTTAATGGCAGCGGATTGTTTCAAGGCCGGTTTGAACATATTGAAGGCAGATCGTTTGTGATCCATCTCATAGTGAGCTTTCAACTTCTTGAATTTTGCATGGATGACTGGACACATATTGCACCGGAAGCCTGCCAATCCCACCCTCTTACCCGATCGGACATTCACACATTCATCTGGGTCACTGAAGTGTACAATTTCTTGTTCAAGTCTCTCAGTTCTGGCTTTGATGGCTGGATGCCTCATCTGGCAGTGAGTTAGAACACCATGAGGGCGAGAGTTCACATACGGACAGATTGAACACTTGAATATCAGAGTCCCATCATCTGTACTAGGTTCAGGTTCCTTTTCATAAGTTGATGTATCATATTCCGGATGTTTCTTTCCACAATGAGTTAACATACCATGGAGGGTGTTGAACTCTCCGGAACAGACAGGGCACCTACATCGCTGGCTTGGCTTTGAGGTTTCATGAACATCAAGCTGTTCATGGACCTTCATATCATATTCTGGATGTTTCTTTCCACAATGAGTAAACATACCATGGCGGGTGTTGAACTCTCCTGAACAGACAGGGCACCTATATGTCTCGCTTGACCTCGAGGTTTCATGAACATCAAGCTGTTCATGGACCACTGGTTCTTGGGTCTGCCTACTACTAATGATATCTAACACAGACCCATCTTCCTTGACAGACCATGGATGAACTACACGGTAGTGGCTGCTGATACCCCCCACTGAAGTAGCCTTAAAGGAACACGCTCGGCATGGATAGACTTTTGTGTCACCTTCCACGGACTGAAATGATGGGGAGGTCTTCGGAACTTCCCCAAACCTGAGGGTAATATTTTCATGTTTAACATTGCGCTCTTGGTTAGGCTTAGTTTTTTTAGATCGAGAAGTCTTAGGGCCGGCATGTAACCTCAGGATGATGGACTCAAGTCCAGTATTTCTATCTGGATGACGTTGCCGGTAGTGCCGGAGAAGTCCCTTCGCTTCAGTGTGTGAACAAACACACCACTCGCAGTGATAACCTGCTTGTAAATGGCCATCTTGGTAAGCCCAACGTATAATTGTTGTGATTGGGGCTTTCTCTTGGTGGTTATTCCTCAGATGCCTTTTCAAAATATATATATGGGGAGTTATATAAGAGCATTTGCGGCACTTTAAGGACCTGAGCGGAGCAGCTTTCTGCGTGCGAGATTGTGAGGCTTTCATGGAGGACTTGTTAGGTTGTTGGGTTATTGATTTTTTATTTGAGCTGCGAACAATGGCAGTATACCGGACAACTTGATCCGCAGTTGCTGGCAGATCACTATGTCTTAATTTCTGATGATTCAAAACCCCCCTAACTGTGGGATTGTCATAGTCACAATGCTGGCAGTAAAACAACTTCCCCTCTTCTTCTTGGGATGAGTTAAGGGAGTCTTCTCGTACTGGCTGGGATTTGCCCATTTTGCCCATAAACGTAGCAGTATATTCAAGGATTTGCTTAGCAGTTAGTTTCATATCAAGGTGTCTTTTCCTTTGATGATTCAAAACCCCAATCACTGTTGTATTGCTATAGTTGCAAAACTGACAGAAAAACATGTCTTCAACCTCGTCCTTCAAAAGAGGATGAGACAAGATAGGAGGAGAGTTGGGTGAGTGGACTGCTTTTGATTGAGATTGTTTGGTTTGCCCTTGAACCACAACAGTATGCCTTAAGATCTGCGCAGCGTTTGTTTCGAGATCACCATGCATTTTATTTTGATGATTCAAGATCTCCCTAACTGTGGGATTGTCATAGTCACAATGCTGGCAGTAAAACAACTTCCCCTCTTCTTCTTGGGATGAGTTAAGGGAGTCTTCTCGTACTGGCTGGGATTTTCCCATTTTGCCCATAACCGTAGCAGTATATTCAAGGATTTGCTTAGCAGTTAGTGTCATATCAAGGTGTCTTTTCCTTTGATGATTCAAAACCCCAATCACTGTTGTATTGCTATAGTTGCAAAACTGACAGAAAAACATGTCTTCAACCTCGTCCTTCAAAAGAGGATGAGACAAGATAGGAGGAGAGTTGGGTGAGTGGACTGCTTTTGATTGAGATTGTTTGGTTTGCCCTTGAACCACAACAGTATGCCTTAAGATCTGCGCAGCGTTTGTTTCGAGATCACCATGCATTTTATTTTGATGATTCAAAATCTCCCTTACTGTAGAATTGCTATAATCACAATATTGGCAGAAGAACTTCTCTAATTCTTCTTGGAAAACATCAGATGTTAAGAAGAATGAGTTAGGTGATTTGCCAGTTTGGGCCAAAATCATAGCAGCAGTATATTCAAGGATTTGTTTATGAGTTGCCTTAAGATCAGGATGTCTTTTCCTTTGATGATCCATAACCCCACTCATGGTTGAATTGCTATAGTTGCAAAGCTGACAGAATAACACAGCCTCTTCCGTCACAAGAGGAAGAGATAAGATGCGAGAAGAGTTAGTTGAGTTGACTCTTTTAGACTCTGTTGATGTTTTCGTTAGCCCTCGAACCTCAGCAGTATGCCTGAAGATGTCATCAGGAGTTGTTTCGAGTTGACCGTGTCTTCTCTTCTGATGATTAAAAATTCCTCTCATTGAGGGATCTCCATAGTTGCAAAACTGGCAGAAAAACAAGTCAGCTACCTCATTCTCAACAGTGGATTTGAAAGAGGAGTTAGAGGAGTCAAATTCAGTAAACTGAGGCTTTTCACATTGACCATGAACCTCAGCAGTATGCTTGATGACATTATCATCAGTCACCTTGAGATGACTGTGTGAGGACTTCTGATGATTCAAACCACCTCTCACATTGGGGCTGCTACAAATCACAGCAGTATGTTTAATGATCCTTTCAGCAGTTGACTTACGAGTCCTGTGTCTTAACTTCTGATGATTCATAATGCCTCTCACTGTGGGGTTGCAATAGTCACAAAACTGGCAGAAATATGGACTCTCAACATCTGCCTGCGAAACATCGGATATGGGAGGGAATGTGTTAGAAGACTTCACTTCTGGAAGTTTGAATGGCTTTAAAATGTCTTCCTGGGCAACATAATTTTGGAGGGGAGTGCTAGGTGAGACTATTCCTATGCCCTGTGACGTTTTGCTTTGACTACGAACCTCAGCAGTATGGAGGTGTATCTGCTCAACAGAAGCCTTGAGATCACGGTGTCTTGACCTTTGGTGATTCAACACCCCCCTCACTGCGAGGTTGCCATAGTTGCAATGCTGGCAGAAAAACATGTTCTCTGCATCTTCCTGTGCAACATCGGGTCTGGAGAGGGAAATGTTGGTGGACTTAACTTCTGGGAGTTTGAATGGCTCCAAAACCATCTTTTGAGGAGGCACCTGTGTTTCGTCCTTAGGTTTCCTAGAAGTGGCAAGAGATGCTTGTTTTATGCTGTTAATTGTCAATTTTGCCTTCGGGTGTTTTTTTTGGTAGTGGACAAGCATGACATCCACTGACTTATTGCTGTATACACAATGTTTGCAGTGGTACAGTTCCTCATCCACTCCCATGGAAGCAGAACATGCTTTTGGGGATGTAGGGATGATATTAACAGTTTCTTTACATGGGGTCAGAGACCTCTCAGGAGAGACAACCTCTGCATTCTTTAGACTGGAGGTTTGCCCTAAATGTTGCGATTTAGAGGGTTCATTTTCAGAGGGCTTGGTAGTAAAATTGCAGTACATTAAGGGATTGCTCATTTTCAGTTTTGGATGCTTGTTTTTGTAATGAGGTTTCAAGTATTTGCCATTAGAAATGGTGAATGGGCAGGCAAAACACTTGTACACCAAATCAAGCTGATCTGATCGCATCATGAACACATTTGGAGCTTCTGGGTGATGATCCTTATAGTGCTTCTTAAGGTCATCAAGGGCGGCAAAATCAACAGGACACTCCAAGCAACGGAAGGTGGCAGTCCAATCATCTGGATTCATGATGTACTGAGAGTCATATCTGATGTAAGGGTGCATTCTCTGGTAATGGGTGCTCACACTGCGAGATGACTTGTGACTGTAGTCACAGTGTTTGCAACGATAAAGTATTTTTGGGATGTCCCTGCTTTCTCCATTTGCCAACTGATCATGCTCATCCATTTCATTTCCTGAGGCATCTAGTTCAGTTCTCCAGGCATTCCCGTCCTCTTCATCCTCGCTAACCTCAAAGGTGAAAGCAGTGCCCCCTGATACCTTACTTTGGATGACTGTACTTTCAGGGCTTGTTTTGATATTTTTCTTAGCAGGACTTAAAGGGGTGTCATCACGCGTCCTCTTCCTGGTGGTTTTAGCTAATGGCTCTGTCAGTGAGATTCCATTATACGATTCAGGTTTGAGATTCCGCTGTTCTGTCACCGTTCTGTCCAGCAGACTTGACCCCATGCTGTAAAAAAGGTAACTGTGCTTACTTCGCTGGTGAGTGTGAAGATCTTCCAACCAAGTCGCAGAGAAGTTGCAGAGCGAGCAGCAGTGAGAGCCCTTCTGTACACTTTCTGTATGAAATCTCTCTTCAGTTACTTTAGAGACACCTTTACCATTGTCTTGGTCATAGATAAGGAAAGGCGCATCTGACATGAGGTTCACATGATGCGCACGTGATGGCCTTGGGAGGTTGGACGCATTCAGTTTCAAGGAATTTAAAGATGACCCACGCGCTGAACTTCCAGATACGACTCTGAATTTAGAACAATTTCCTGAGGATCCCACTTGAGTTCGCAGGTTCTTCAACAATAAGCTAGAGCTATGAATGTTTATGGTTTTTAAGGTAGACTTGGAATTCACTCTCCCCACGTTCCCTTGTTTGCGTTGGAGTACTGACACATTTTTGTGGTCCTTCTTACCTGGCAGTGACACTTTGTCATTGAGAAGCTTGCCCCTCAAATACTGTTTCTGTGTTAAGGTCCCACCCTTACCAGGACCCCTTACCGGCACCTTGTGATACGTTCGTTCATGTTTGATAATAACTGTCCAACTGGAAGACGTAAACACACAATGACGGCAAGAGAAAACTTCCTCTGAACTGTTGTAGAGAGTGCTTCTGTGAGGTGGTGTGGAACTCTCTGAGGGAGTAGAACTCCCTTCACTTTGTGAAGGATCCACATCAACGCCATGCACCTTCTTCATGTGTTCAAGGAGGAAATATTTTGATTTGAAGAGGAGGACACAATGGTTACACTGGAATGACTGACTTGGAGACATGGATTGTTGAGAGGTTGGTTGACCGTGGGTCATTTGGTCAGACTTGTCGAGGCTCCCGGAATCTGTGGGAGTATAAAATATCTTAATAATGAATGAAAATACTATACAACTGCAGAATAATAATGTGTATCATCAGATACTACTGACGAAATGTGCCATGCACCTAAGCATTACCAGACCAACTAAGCAGCTTAAAAAAAACAGGTGATAAAGTTCACCATTCTCCTGTTTACAACTTATATTATGGTATAAGAAAAACAAGTCATACCTTCCTCCATCTGTTCCTGGCTCTGTGGATTCTTGATCCCAGAACTTCACTGACAAAAAGGGGAGAAACCTGTTGGGCAGCATAATAATTTAATGACAGTAACCAGGTTTCCATACAACCATTTTTAAATGAATTATGCGAGAAATGGTGGTGGAAACGCCATTATGCGCAAATACTGATATAATAACCACCATATTGAAGTAAACTTGGAGTCACGTGATGATATGTTGTGTGGTCCTCCCACTACGACTCGGGAAAGCATGCAGTTTATTAGACTACAGATGAAATAAGTTATGATGAAATTGCACAATAATGAGCTTAATGGTCCTTTCCAATAAATATTGAGGGTCTTATTCTGGTGAGATGACGATAGATGCTTGGCTGCTGTTTGACAAATAAAAAGAATCTCGCTCTCATCTATAATAATCTCATGTACAGTATATTCGGAATGTATTCACACCCCTTGACCTTTTACACCTTTTGTTACATTGCAGCCTTATTCTAAAATGGATGAACTTGTTTTTTCCCCCTCAAATCTACACACAATACCAAAGCAAAAACAGTTTTTTTGAAATGTTGACAAATTTATTAAAAATAACGGAAATATCACATTTACATAAGTATTCAGACCCTTTACGCAGTACTTTGGCAGCGTTTACAGCCTCAAGTCTTTTTGGGTATCACGCTACAAGCTTGGCACACCTGTATTTGGGGAGTTTCTCCCATTCTTCTCTGCAGATCCTCTCAAGCTCTATCAGGTTGGATGGGGAGCGTCGCTGCACAGCTATTTTCAGGTCTCTCCAGAGATGTTCAATCGAGTTCAAGTCCGGGCTCTGGCTGGGCCACACAAGGACATTCAGAGACTTGTCCTGAAGCCACTCCTATGTTGTCTTGGCTGTGTGCTTAGGGTCGTTGTCCTGTTGGAAGGTGAACCTTCACCCCAGTCTGAGGTCCTGAGCGCTCTGGAGCAGGCTTTCATCAAGGATCTCTCTGTACTTTGCTTAATTAATCTTTCCCTCGATCCTGACTAATCTCCCAGTCCCTGCAGCTGAAAAACATCCCCATAGCATGATGTTGCCACCACCATGCTTCACCGTAGGGATGGTGCCAGGTTTCCTCCAGACGTGACGCTTGGCATTCAGGCCAAAGAGTTCAATCTTGGTTTCATCAGACCAGAGAATTCTGTTTCTCATGGTCTGAGAGTCCTTTAGTTGCCTTTTGGCAAACTCCAAGCACGCTGTCATGTGCCTTTTACTGAGGAGTGGCTTTTGTCTGGCCACTCTACCATAAAGGCCTGATTGGTAGAGTACTGCAAAGATGGTTGTTGTTCTGGAAGGTTCTCCCATCTCCACAGAGGAACTCTGGAGCTCTGTCAGAGTGACCATCGGGTTCTTGGTCACCTCCCTGACTAAGGCCCTTCTCCCCCGATTGCTCAGTTTGCCGGGCGGCCAGCTCTAGGAAGAGTCTTGGTGGTTACAAACTCTTTCATTTAAGAATGATGGAGGCCAATGTGTTCTTGGGGACCTTCAATGCTGCAGAAATGTTTTGGTACCCTTCCCCAGATCTGTGCCTCGACACAATGCTCTCTTGGATCTCTACGGACAATTCCTTCGACCTCATGGCTTGGTTTTTGCTCTGTCATGCACTGTCAACTGTGGGACCTTATATAGACAGGTGCGTGCCTTTCCAAATCATGTCCAATCAATTGAATTTACCACAGGTGGACTCCAATCAAGTTGTAGAAGCATCTCAAGGATGATCAATGGAAACAGGATGCACCTGAGCTCAATTTCGAATCTCATAGCAAAGGGTCTGAATACTTATGTAAATAAGGTATTTCTGCTTTTGATTTTTAATAAAGGTGCAAACATTTCTAAAAACCTGTTTTCGCTTCGTCATTATGGGGTATTGTGTGTAGATTGATGAGGGGATTTTTTTTTATTTAATCCATTTTTTAATAAGGCTGTAACACAACAAAATGTGGTTAAAGTCAAAGGGTCTGAATACTTTCCGAATGCACTATAGGTAGCCTTCCCGCAATGTATCTGTGAGCTGTTGGCTAGAGCGTACGTGCCAAGACCAGACAGGGAACATTTGCTATATAATTAAACCGTTTTTGTGACAAAACCATTGGTACAGTTCAAAATGTGATGGAAACCCATTTAACTTGTATTTTTTATGGGAATGGGAACCACAAAAGTTTTTTTTATGTACACCATGTCATCCAGTCAGTTTGATGGACACATCTCTGGTGGAAAAATTTGCATATTATTTTATAGAGATTGTAGAATATTTGCATGAAAATCTGTTGCCAATTGGATGGAATCCTAGCTATGGTCGCGCATAACAACACACCAGATAAACCAGCCTAAATATGCAAAGCGAATCAAACTGATAAAAGGAGAGACATTTACCAACCTCCACAACTGAGCGATTCTACACCTGATCCAAATGTATTCTGGCCAAATGACTGAATAAGCCAATAGGTGCTTCATTCTATAGCTAGAGGACTCCTGATATCTCCAGGAATTATAAGTACACTATATATACACAGAAGTATGTGGACACCCCTAAAAGTGATGTTATTGTGAAGTGGAAACATCTAGGAGCAACAACGGCTCAGCCGCGATGTGGTAGACCACACATATTATTTCAAGTTCACAGAACGGGACTGCCGAGTGCTGAAGCATGTAAAAATCGTCGGTCCTCGGATGCAATACTCACTACAGAGTTTCAAACTGCCTCCAAACAATACCACATCATGACAAACAAAAAAAATATATATATATATATTTTTGCAAAGGTATGAAAAAAAAAATCGAAAAAAAATCACATTTACATAAGTATTCAGACCCTTTACTCAGTACTTTGCTGAAGCACCGTTGGCAGCGATTACAGCTTCGAGTCTTCTTTTGTATGACGCTACAAGCTTGGCACACCTGTATTTGGGGAGTTTCTCCCATTCTTCTCTGCAGATCCTCTCAAGCTGTCAGGTTGGATTGGAGCGTCGCTGCATAGCTCTTTTCAGGTCTCTCCAGAGATGTTCGATCTGGTTCAAGCACGGGCTCTGGCTGGGCCAGTCAAGGACATTGAGGTTTTCATCAAGGATCTCTCTGTACTTTGCTCCGTTCATCTTTCCCTCGATCCTGACTAATCTCCCAGTCCCTGACACTGAAAAACATCCCAACAGCATGATGCTACCACCACCATGCTTCACAGTAGGGATGGTTCCAGGTTTCCTCCAGACATGACGCTTGGCATTCAGGCCAAAGAGTTCAATCTTGGTATCTTCAGACCAGAGAATCTTGTTTCTCATGGTCTGAGAGTCCTTTAGACAAACTCCAAGCGGGAGTATACAGTGCATTCGGAAAGTATTCAGACCCCTTGACTACAGCCTTATTCTAAAATGGATCAAATTAAAATTAAATCCTAATCAATCTACACACAATACCCCACAATACCCCTTGTAGCGTCATACCCAAGAAGACCCGAGGCTGTAATCGTTGCCAAAGGTGCTTCAACAAAGTAAAGGGTCTGAATACTTATGCAAATGTGATATTTCCGTTGTTTTTGCTTTGTCATTATGGGGTTTTGTGTGTAGATTGATGAGGGGGAAAAACTATTTAATCAAATTTAGAATAAGGCTGTAACATAACAAAATGTGGAAAAAGTCAAGGGGTCTGAGTACTTTCTGAATGCACTGTATGCTAGAGTAGCTGATTGTTGTATTACAGGTTGCTTTCCTGTAACTTGGTTACGCTACTATGTGCTTGTGTCGTGAAAGACATGCGGAACTGCCCATTGTTATAATAATAATTATAATAATAATAATTATTATTATTATTATTATTATTTGGTGAGTGCTTATACATTGAACAAAAATATAAAACGCAACATGTAAAGTGATGGTCCCAAGTTTCATGAGCGGAAATAAATGATCCCCAAAATGTTCCATTCGCAGAAAAAGCTCATTTATCTCAAATGTTGCCGACAAATTTGTTTACATCCTGGTTAATGAGTATTTCTTCTTTGCCAAGATAATCCATCCACCTGACAGGTGTGGCATATCAAGAAGCTGATTAAAAAGCATGATCATTACACAGGTGCACCTTGTGCTGGGGACAATAAAAGGCCACTAAAATGTGCAGTTTTATTACACAACACAATGCCACAGGTCTCAAGTTTATTTTTTACCCCCTTTTTCTCCCCAAGTTTGTGATATCCAATTGGTAGTTACAATCTTGTATTATTGCTGCAACTCCCCTTCAGACTCATCAGAGGCGAAGGTCGAGAGCCATGCGTCCTCCGAAATATGACCTGCCAAGACACACTGCTCGCTTAACCCGGAAGCCAGCCGCACCAATGTGTCGGAGGAAACACTGTCCAACTGACGACCGAAGTTAGCTTGAAGGCGACAGGCCCGCCAAAAAGAGTCGCCAGAGCAAGATGAGACAAGGCAATCCCCCAGGCCAAACCCTCTTCTAACCCGGACGACGCTGGGCCAATTGTGCGCCGCCCCATGGAGCTCCCGGTCAGGGCCGGCTGTGACACAGCCTGAGATCGAACCAGAGACTGTAGTGGCGCCTCAGCACTGCGATGCAGTGTATTAGACTGCTGCGCCACAAGTTTTGAGGGAGCGTGCAATTGGCATGCAGGAATGTCCGCCAGAGCTGTTGCCAGAGAATGTAATGTTCATTTCTCTACCATAAGCCGCATCCAACGTCGTTTTTGAGAATTTGGCAGTATGTCCAATCAGCCTCACAACCGCAGACCACGTGTATAGCGTTGTGTGGGCGAGCGGTTTGCTGATGTCAACGTTGTGAACAGAGTGCCCCATGGTAGCGGTGGGGTTATGGTATGGGCAGGCATAAGCTACGAACAACAAAAACAATTGCATTTTATCGATGGCAATTTGAATGCACAGAGATACCGTGACGAGATCCTAAGGCCCATTGTGATGCCTATTTTTTGGGGTGGTATCTGTGACCAACAATATCTGTATTCCCAGTCATGTGAAATCCATAGATTAGTGAATGAATAATTCATTTCTTTAAATTAACTGATTTCCTTATATGAACTGTAACTCAGTAAAATCTTTGAAATTGTTGCGTTTATATTTTGGTTTAGTATATTTGACCTACAGTATTTCACACATGTATTATATGCACCTCAACCTAACATAGCAGGCGTAAAAGAAACACCTGAAACTAGATCCCCTACATACTGGTCTTGACGAGAAGGGGAAAAAAACTGTCGGGGAGGTTCTCCTCTGCACTCTTCAACCAATCCAGTAAATGTAGAAGAGGAGTTAAGATGGAGTGTGACCTTGTTAACATCCATAAGTGGAAGTCGGGTCACAGACTCTCTTTCCATTTCCCCTGAAAACTGGAACATCCGGATGCTGGGGACTCGGCCGAGGCTACACGCACCCTGAGACACCCTCGAGAGTGGTTGAATGAGATTTAAACATGAACACACATTGATAAGCTATTTTGCTTCAGTTATTCAAGCACAACAGAGGGATGGCAGTGCCACTTATATTCCTAGATATACCAAGAGCCTTATGAAACCCTTTAAAGACAGAATAACAAAATAAACAAGGGCAACTTATAGGCAGGCGAAGGTGTAATCATCATGTTGGCCATTTGGGATTCAGAATGGGCATGAGTGCTGTACACAATTCAGAAAAAAATGCCTCATCTACAAAATTCATATTTATATGTGATTTAACCTCCATCAAATGGTAATATGGCAGTCATATTGGATTTTGGACACCATATTGGATTTGAGGCAAAATCCATGGTGAGCCCAAAGAGAATCTGTGCTGGCCCCGGACTTACAAGAGTAGGGGCTAAAGATACAAAATCCTTCAAGGAACCTTGGACCCAAGAAATTTGAATTCCGATGCCTGAGCCCACTTGTTTTCCATCGAGCAGGTTACAATAGCAACAACATAAAAAAAAAAACTAAAAAACATGTAACATGATGGACAAACCGGCTCCAAGCGTGTGTCCGCCATTGTGCGCATGTTGAGTTTGTCTATTCACACCAGACGCGATCAGGACACGCAGGTTGAAATATCAAAACGAACTCTGAAACAACTATATACATTTTGGGACACATATGAAACATTCATGGACATTTAGCTAGCTAGCTTGCTGTTGCTAGCTAATTTGTCCTGAAATATAAACATTGGGTTGTTATTTTACCTGAAATGTACAAGGTCCTTTTTTTTTGCTGGATCTTTGTTGAATATCGACCCATTTTGAGTCACACAAAATCCGCAAATAAAAGGAAACCTAGTTTGTTTCTAGTAATCTCTAGTAGTTCAGTCTTCTTCTTCTGTGGATTTTATACCAACTTTAAGGTGCATTACTGCAACCAACTGGACTGGAGTGTGGAGCGCGTTCATCTTTCAATCACCCCCGTGGGTATATGCTCCTAAAAAACAATGAGGCGATGGGAGAGGCTGGACTAGCAGCGCGTCAAGCGTCTAAAATAGAGCCAAATTCTATTTTAGCGCCTGGCTACGCAGATGCCCATTGACCCGTGCAAGCAGTTTGGATGAAATGATGGAATAACATGTATGTGTACATTTATTTTGCAACGCTAGTGCACGCAACGCAGCCGGTGTGGTCAGCATGTAACAGTACGTATTTTTGTCAGGCAGGATCATACAGCACTGAATGAGAGAATTTCCAACTTTCATTCAGAACCAAAAATGAGCATGATTTCGACGTCCAGAAAATACGGATTTTTCAACGTCTTGGAAAATATGTACACTAGCCTTTAAAGTCCTCCAGAAGATAGTGGATCCGTCAAGACAGGTATATAGCGACCACTAGCGGCTGGCTGGATAACAACATACTGCAAACTCCGATAACTCACTGCAGAGATTGACCAAACATCACTTGCTGCATTTGTTATTAGAATCAAACTTGTGAACAAAATTAAAATGATCCGACGATCTGTTTGGCCTCTCAATCAAGTTCACACCATTTTCGTCCCAGCTCTAGGTCACTTGTCGAACAGGAATTAACAAGGGGCGTGGAATCTGAACCCCTCTATTTGATCCACCTTATAAATCTAAAATGTTTTAGCTACAATGCAAACAGTTACAAAACGTAGAATAATTTACCAATACGGAATAGATTGAATAGCCTACTTACACGTTCCTACCGAGAAAATGGGCGCCTCAGACAATGTTTTGAGTCCTCAATGTGCTAGCTAGCTTCGTAGATGTTCGTCGCCATTTTTTCCCCGCTCCTACAACAACCTCATGTGTCTTCTTACGTCTGCGGACCAAGCTACGCTGGTGACCAGAAGCTAGATACTACAAAGAACTCTGCAGTCAAGCAAGAAACGGGGTGGCGGTGCAATGCAAAAAAATCTGCCAATTACCGCTAAAGCCCATCCCTTACTGTCTCTGATGGGCCCTCGTGCATACTGATTTATTTTGAAAGAAAGTCAACTGAACATACACTGTACCTATAAATTGTAACCACTTTAACTAAGACTTGCGTGTGAGTGTCATCTTTCGTATTTTACTAAATAAAGTTCAATTTAGAAACGTAGACATCCTAAAATCTACTAGCGACGAATTTATTAGTTTCCACTTGGCTTTCATAAGTGTCAACCACGAATCTGAAAAAATATGATCATAAAACAATTAGCTGTGCCAGAATTGGTGTTGTTTTGATATCCCACGTGGAATATCGTCCCACAAGCGGAACATCAACCGACCGTGCGATTGTTTCTGGCGGAACATTTAACATGTCGTACCAAACATTCCGCGAGAAAGAACAGGAAGTCATTTTAGCAAGGTAAGTTTGCATATTTTGTAAAAATATGACAGTTCAGTGAAAAATATAAAATGTAACACATATCGTCCTACAATCTCCAATAATATAGCAAGTGAACTCTAACCTGAATCCATAGATTATTTAGACGAGGCGGCCGATAGTGGAGATCCAGCGTACATGCACTAGGCTTGATGTGCATTCCCGGCGGTCGTGTCCCCCGTGGACCTGCTTATACATACAGAGTCCTATTTAGGCTGAAAAGGTAACATGTTCCTCTAACTAGCTTTAATGGCGAGAAGGCGGGAAAAAGCGTCGAAAGTATGCGTATTTTATTAAACACCATTTTCCTATTTTCGGACAATTTATGATGTTGCACATTGCGTTCAGCCAAGGGTGTGCAACATCCTAAATTGTCCGAAAATTGGTGGCGATAGTGCAGATCCAGAGCCCACTATCGGCTGCCTAGGCTATAGATTATTAAGACTCATTGATTCACGGCAGGACATACATTGTGAATTGCAAATGTAACAAAACACTTGGCTAGCTAACGTTAGCTAGCTACTTAGTGTGGCATTGCCTGCTTGCGGTTTATTATGAATTCACTAGATAGCTCATGCTATCTGTCTGATAACTGTTAGGAACAGTAGCTATTAACAATATCGCATAGTCAGACAATTACTCTGGTCTAGCTGGCTGATAGGCGCTATTAGAGATAGGTACTGTTTGGAGTAGCACAGATAATTTTCGACCAACCTTAACTTGTCGATACTTCCTCAATTCCCGACTTGGAAGACAACTAATGTCTTCTAAATGTCCATGTCTAGTTGCAGGGGGTTCGTTGGAATTGAGAAAATACTCCAGAATTTCCGACCAACATTAACTTGTCGATACTACCTCAATTCCCGACTTGGAAGACAACCAATGTCTTCTAAACGTCCATGTCTAGTTGCAGGGGGTTCGTTTGAATTTAGAGAATGCTCCATTATTAAATTAAATCCATTGTTTGCTCTATGAAGTAATCCAACAATGTATACGCTGCCATCTTGTCTATTTTAAATCTCTCATTGATTGAGACCGGTGGGTATCCACCCAAGTGCTGCATGTCATGACACTCGCCTGTCTTGATCAATGAGAGAAGATTTGAAATTGACAAAATGGTGGCATACACAATGTTGGATTACTTAATGGAGCCTGTTACAATCTGCTAGCTACATGTTAGCTAAACTCAAATAGTGGATTATCTTTGTCTTTCCACAGTCTGTGATGGTGTGTGTCAGTCATGGAAAGCCATTCAGCTATGGCACAAAATAAAACACTAGTCTGTAAAGGCAAAGAGTTCAACCCTATTGTGTGTGGTCTGTCCTTTGTGACAAAGGACATCATTTGTATATGAATGACAACGTGTCATGTTCCCCTCATGTTTCCCCTCACTCCAGATGTGACAAGTGTCAGTGAGGATAATGTGCGTTTGACTGCAGAGAGAGGAGATGATGCTCCCTGCCAGATTCACTTCTCAGGTCATTCTGAGCACCTGGAGGAGGCTTCACCATGGAACCTGCTACTCCAACCTCCCTAGCCTCTCCAGCAAATACCTGAACAAGCAGAGGAAATCCATGGTCTCTACCCACCACCCAGAAAATAGTGTTTTTAAACAAGTCTTCCACAGCCCGCGAGCATGGTTGTTACATCCACCAACCAGACTGGAAGCCACCACCACGCCCTGTGGGAAAAGACTGTTCAGCCTGTCAGCGGCTGGGATTGTAAACTCTGCCCCAGCGCCCGTGCAACCCTACCTCAGATTAATGAGACTTGACAAACCAATCGGTTAGTAGCTTTAATGTTGATTTAGGATTTGAATGTTCTATTATGTGGTAGGTGGATAACTGAAGGACTATAGAGTTAAGTCTGGAATCGTATTATAATTTTGTCTGTTTAATGGTAGCCCTTTACACTCGTACCCGTATACGGGTTGAAAATGGCTAGATTTGGGCACTAATAAACACCTAAATTGGAACGTAGTGGCTCTACAGTAACATGCTATACATGACGTAAGAGCTCTGACTCTGCGCTTTACAGCGCTGTATGGATTTTGACTGACAGCCGTTCTGAACTTGAGCACCACGCACAACAAGAAGTTGCCACCATCTCTCCTGGTAATTGGGCAACTTTTGCATATTTTTTGTTGTCTGAGTGAGGGAAATTATATAAATTAAGATTACTCTATGTATTTTGAAAGATGAGATGTTGAGGATTATAATAAATACTGCTTTGATGTCATACAAGCAAGCCAAACACCCGTGAGTCCAAATGTGCACTTCACATTTCCAATCATAAAACTCATCATATACAGTGTCAACGTTTATGATCACTATGTTTGATGTACAGTTACAAGATGACATGGCATCATAACCTGAGTTGTTCTGAACAGAATGAGCCTGTGTTTGTTTATTGTGAAAACAATTTGTCGCAGCATACACACCTAAATGCACTCATGACACACCAAATTTACAATCCGTTTTTCTGAATTGCCTTGTGAAAGCCTAACACTGTAAGATCATATTTTTTTACTTCACTAGTCATGTTGGCAATAGAACAAGCTTTCAAATCATGCCCACCTAACCCAGATTGTGGTTTTTAATGGACCGTTTTTGGATTGCGTAAACAACGACAGTAATTGAGTGATTTCAGGGTTGTTTTCCAAACAAACAACTACAAGTGTGCTTTCTCTAGTTCCTCAACGGCACAGCTAGTAGAGCTCCAAAAAGTACCTTATAGTTGAAGACTCTTCTTTGAGTCATAAAAGTGCATTGAAATAGCTTAGGAACTGCACACGTTGGAGAGGTGTGTGCCCACTTGGAGACATAAGTTAGTCCTCTCACTCAAACCCTTGTCATTTTTTTGTCTTATGTTGCCCCTACCCCACATTTTCCAGGAATAGTCTTATCATGTTACTGAATGTATCCAGAGTATTTTCAGATTTCGTTATCAACAAATACGGCAAAGTACAGTAAATGTAAAATGCACATAAAAACAACAGTGTAATGTTTGGATTCAGTCTTGTGTCAGGTGAACTCTTGTGTACTCACCTTTTGGTCTAATAATTTTCCCATTATCTCAAAACTGTTCCCTTTCATTTGCTACCGTGGTTATGCAAATGATTTTCATAGTTCTTCTGTAAGAAACATTTCAATTTAGCCCTATTCATATAGGCCAATTCCCATGAATGTGATGGGTTAAGATGTGTATGTATGAGGTGTCTGAGACGCCATCAGTTGTTCTTTATTCAATGTTTTGAAACATTGATCTGATTGCCTGTTCTTTGTGATATAGGAACATGGTTGTTGTACCTGCCTTGCACTTGGAGCATCGGCCTGGCTGCAGACCCAGGCTGCCTCCCACATCTGGGCATGCTCACGTTATTCGGCACTGGGGCCCTGCTGATGAGAGGGGCTGGCTGCACCATCAATGACATGTGGGACAAGGACTTTGACAAGAAGGTGATCCACTAGTTATCACTTTTTCATAGTATAGGCATACTCATCCCTTTTGTTAAAGGCCTACTCCAGTCTCCTTTTCACCTCATTTACCTCTCTGGTATGCAATCTGGTTTCCGCTCAGGTTATGGATGTGTCACTGCAACCTTAAAGGTCCTAAATGATGTCACCATTGCCCTTGAATCTAAGAAATGTTGTGCTGCTATTTTTATTGACTTGGCCAAAGCTTTTGATATGGTAGACCATTCCATTCTTGTGGGCCGGCTAAGGAGTATTGGTGTCTCTGAGGGGTCTTTGGCCTGGTTTGCTAACTACCTCTCTCTCAAAGAGTGCAGTGTATAAAGTCAGAACATCTGCTGTCTCAGCCACTGCCTGTCACCGAGGGAGTACCCCAAGTCTCAATCCTAGGCCCCACGCTCTTCTCAATTTACACCAACATAGCTCAGGCAGTAGGAAGCTCTCTCATCCATTTATATGCAGATTATACAGTCTTATACTCAGCTGGCCCCTCCCTGGATTTTGTGTTAAACGCTCTACAACAAAGCTTTCTTAGTGTCCAACAAGCTTTCTCTGCCCTTAACCTTGCTCTGAACACCTCCAAAACAAAGGTAATGTGGTTTGGTAAGAAGAATGCCCCTCTCCCCACCGGTGTGATTACTACCTCTGAGGGTTTAGAGGTAGTCACCTCATACAAGTACTTGGGAGTATGGCTAGACGGTACACTGTCCTTCTCTCAGCACATATCAAAGCTGCAGGCTAAGGTTAAATCTAGACTTGGTTTCCTCTATCGTAATCGCTCCTCTTTCACCCCAGCTGCCAAACTAACCCTGATTCAGATGACCATCCTATCCATGCTAGATTATGGAGATGTAATTTATAGATCGGCAGGTAATGGTGCTCTCGAACGGCTAGATGTTCTTTACCATTCGGCCATCAGATTTGCCACAAATGCTCCTTATAGGACACATCACTGCACTCTATACTCCTCTGTAAACTGGTAATCTCTGTATACCCGTCGCAAGACCCACTGGTTGATGCTTATTTATAAAACCGTCTTAGGCCTCACTCCCCCCTATCTGAGATACCTACTGCAGCCCTCATTCTCCACATACAACTCCCGTTCTGCCAGTCACATTCTGTTAAAGGTCCCCAAAGCACACAAATCCCTGGGTCGCTCCTCTTTTCAGCTTGCTGCAGCTAGCGACTGGAACAAGCTGCAAAAAACACTCAAACTGGACAGTTTTATCGCAATCTCTTCATTCAAAGACTCAATCATAGACACTCTTACTGACAGTTGTGGCTGCTTCGCGTGCACTACGACAGCATCGCAGTGCTAGCTGTGCCACTAGAGATCCTGGTTCGAATCCAGGCTCTGTCGTAGCCGGCCGCGACCGGGAGACCCATGGGGCGGCGCACAATTGGCCCAGCGTCGTCCAGGGTAGGGGAGGGAATGGCCGGCAGGGATGTAGCTCAGTTGGTAGAGCATGGCGTTTGCAACGCCAGGGTTGTGGGTCGATTCCCACGGGGGGCCAGTAAAAAATAAATAAATAAATGTATGCACTCACTAACTGTAAGTCGCTCTGGATAAGAGCGTCTGCTAAATGACTAAAAATGTAAATGTCATTTTTTTTTATTGTTGTCTCTACCTTCTTGCCTTTGTACTGTTGTCTGTGCCCAATACTATTTGTACCATGTTTTGTGCTACTACCATGTTGTGCTGCTGCCATGTTGTGGTGTTGCTACCTTGCTGTGTTGTCGTGTGTTGCTGCCATGCTATGCTGTTGTCTTAGGTCTCTCTTTATGTAGTGTTGTGGTGTCTCTCTTGTCATGTGTGTTTTGTCCTATATTTTTATTTTTAATCCCAGCCCCTGTCCCGGCAGGAGGCCTTTTATATTTGTTAGGCCGTCATTGTAAATAAGAATTTGTTCTTAACTGACTTGCCTAGTTAAATAAAGGTTAAATAAATACAATAAAATAAAATGAACACCCGATTTACTTAACAAAAAGGCACAACTCAATAGGTGGTCCAGGTGTCTCATGACATCGCACAAGTGCTTTTGTTCCTCAAGCAAGGGAGGAGGCTGATGAAATCAGCAGGGCACCATCAGACTAACTACTACTTGAATTTTGCTCAAAACATACTTTTTTCTGTCCTTTAGTGTGTGTACTTTTGATTTGGGATATCGTTTTTCAACAGGAAAAGTTTTAAAAAATCGCTGGAGGGTGTCTTTAAGTCACATAGTTTATGACCAAAAGCAATTAATCTTTACTCAAAGCAGCACCAAATGGAACAAACTGACATGGAAATTATACAATCATAGGACTTAATTGAAAGGCTTTCGACTGTATTCATGTTTTTGCCTCATCTTTTTTTTTTTTGCAGGTTGCCAGGACAGCTACTCGGCCAATTGCTGCAGGGGAGATCTCTCAGATGCAGGCCCTAGTCTTCTTGGGAGGTCAGCTTTCTCTGGCACTGGGGGTCCTGCTTTGCCTCAATTATTACAGGTACATTCCCCATTCAAACCAAAGAACATATTAGCCAGCTGTGAAATACTTTTCTAAAATTAGATTAAGGCTAGATTGTGAAAGTGCACATAATTGTGACCGGAGCGCTGTCTTGTCCAAGAGCAGACCACTTGGACAGATGTGATGACATTTGACTTTCCCATTCACAGTATAGCTCTTGGAGCTGCTTCCCTATCTCTGGTAGTCACATATCCACTAATGAAGAGGATCACCTACTGGCCACAGCTTGTATTGGGTATGTCTTTGTAAATACTTTTTAATCTGCATTGTTTCAATTGTCACAAATAATAGCTACCCCTTTGCAATAGAGAGTTAGAGAAGTAATTACCCTTGCATGAGCCAGAATGGCTCATAGGGCGATCTGGACAAAAATCCATATCGCGATAAATGTACCCATTTTTTACGATAACAATGAATCAGCGATTTAAATTACAATAAAATATTTTTGGGGGAGGTGCTAGAGCTGGGCGTTCTGGACAACAGTCATATTAAATGTAACTATTTTGCTCGATAACAACCAATACAATGATAAATAAATGTTTTGATGGACAGTTACTTTACATTAGCAGCAGGGCTCTAGACACAAAAATAATCTGTGCCAAGTAAAACAACGGAGATGGTAGCCTATGATAAAACAAGTAAGTTGTTTCATCTAACATATCCAGGAAATGCATGATTGATATTTTGATGTGCCACCTGGCAAAATAGGATCCAGAATGATCTGATTTATTTTAGGCTCTTCAGAGAATATGCCAACATCTTTGTGCATATTGTCCGAGGCTATATTATTCACCACCTAAGGAAGTGGGAACTCAAAACACTTAGCTAGATTGCTAAATGTGATATGGTTGCTAAATAGCCATGTAGGCTAATCGATTAATCTATCAGTAAATGTAATGTCCTACAAAACTTTCCAGCGCTAGGCCTAGGCTACTTGATGTAGGCCAATTCATTGCAAATGGCGCTGCCGATTCGTTGCTAAACCATACTAACTACATCCTACTCCGGTTGTAAAGTGGTGCCATGATACTCCTGAGTGGCGCAGTGGTCTAAGGCACTGCATCGCAGTGCTAACTGTGCCACTAGAGATCCTGGTTCGAATCCAGGCTCTGTCGCAGCCGGCCGCGACCGGGAGACTCATGGGCGGCGCACAATTGGCCCAGCGTCGTCCAGGGTAGGGGAGGGAATGACCGGCAGGGATGTAGCTCAGTTGATAGAGCATGGCGTTTGCAACGCCAGGGTTGTGGGTTCGATTCCCACGGGGGGCCAGTATAAAAAAATATGTATTCACTAACTGTAAGTCGCTCTGGATAAGAGCGTCTGCTAAATGACTAAAATGTAAATGTAAATGAATTCAATATTAAGAGGTGAGAAATACATGATATACTCACAGAAAGCTGTGACTCTCCTCTCTGTAACTAGAACAACAGTAGTTGCTTTGAAAACTGTATTTTTCCCGCAATAGCATTTTGTGCAACGGTCATATGCTTGTGCTTCTCAGAATGCATCTCTCCCTCCCCCATGCGCACAGTGTGGAGAGGGAGTGAGAGTCAGCAGTTGCCAGTGAAACAGGGACAGGCAGATACTTTCATAGCAGGAATCAACATAATGCAAAGGCTATTATTGTAGACCGAATAATGGTTTTAAATCAATCTACAGGAACGTTATGTGGCAAAATGCTTTGGTAAGAGGAAATGTCAGTAATTTTCGGTTTATCGTCACAGCTCTAAGCAGGAGCCTATCTCCTGTTTCTGTAGCGTGAGGCAGCTTGATGTATAAGTACACCCCCTGGACAGGACTTTAGTTTGCCGCAGGGCCTTACCCCCAATCTGGCTCCTTAATGCTGAGTGCCAAGCAGAGACTCATCGGGTCCCATTTTTACAGTCTTTGATATTACTCGGCCAGGGATCGAACTCCCAACCTTCCGATCTCAGGGCGCACACTAACCACAAGGCCACTGAGTTGGTCTTTGCGATAGAGCTGCCATATACAGTGCATTCGGAAAGTATTCAGACCACTTGACTTTTTCCACATTTTGTTACGTTACAGCCTTACCCTAAAATGGATTAAAGAGGGGAGGAAATCCTCATCAATCTACACACAATACCCCATAATGACGAAGCGAAAACAGGTTTTTAGATTGTTTTGCAAATTTATTAAGAATAAAAAAACAGAAATACCTTAATTACATATCTATTCAGAAACTTTGCTATGAGACTCGAAATTGAGCTCAGGTGTATCCTGTTTCCATTGATCATTCTTGAGATGTTTTTACAACTTGATTGGAGTCCACCTGTGGTAAATTCAATTGATTGGACATGATTTGAAAAGGCACACACCTGTCTATATAGGGTCCCAAAGTTGACAGTGCATGTTAGAGCAAAAATCAAGCCATGAGGTCGAAGGAATTGTCCGTAGAGCTCCGAGACAGGATTGTGTCGAGGCACAGTCTGGGCAAAGGGTACCAAAACATTTCTGCAACATTGAAGATCCCCAAGAACACAGTGGCCTCCATCATTCTTAAATGGAAGAAGTTTGGAACAACCAACACACTTCCTAGAGCTGGCCGCCTGGCCAAACTGAGCAATCGGGGGAGAAGGGCCTTGGTCAGGGAGGTGACCAATAACCCGATGGTCACTCTGACAGAGCTCCAGAGTTCCTCTGTGGAGATGGGAGAAACTTCCAGAAGGACAACCAACTCTGCAGCACTCCACCAATCAGGGCTTTATGGTAGAGTGGCCAGATGGAAGCCACTCCTCAGTAAAAGGCACATGAGTGCCAAAAGGCACCTAAAGGACTCTCAGACCATGAGAAACAAGATTCTCTGGCCTGATTAAACCATGATTGAACTCTTTGGCCTGAATGCCAAGCGTCACATCTGGAGGAAACCTGGCACCACCCCTACGGTGAAGCATGGTGGTGGCAGCACCACACTGTGGGGATGTTTTTCAGCGGCAGGGACTAGGAGACTAGTCAGGATCGAGGGAAAGATGAACAGAGCAAAGTACAGAGAGATCCTTGATGAAAATCTGCTCCAGAGTGCTCAGAACCTCAGACTGGGGCAAAGGTTCATCTTCCAACAGGACAACGACCCTAAGCACACAGCCAAGACAACTCGGGAGTGGCTTTGGGACAAGTCTCTGAATGTCCTTGAGTGGACCAGCCAGAGCCCGGATTTGAACCCGATCAAACATCTCTGGAGGGACCTGAAAATAGCTGTGCAGCGACACTCCCCATCCTACCTGACAGAGCTTGAGAGGATATGCAGAGAAGAATGGGAGAAACTCCCCAAATACAGGTTTGCCAAGCTTGGAGCCTCATACCCAAGAATACTTGAGGCTGTAATCATTGCCAAAGGTGATTCAACAAAGTACTGAGTAAAGGGTCTGAGTACTTATGTAAATGTGATATTTCCTGTGGGTTTTTTGTGATAAATTAGCTATAAAAAAATATGTCTGTAACGTAACAACATTTGGAAAAATTCAAGGGGTCTGAATACTTTCTGAATACTCTGTAAACAAAATAAAACGCTTGTTTCTCCTCAGGACTGACCTTCAATTGGGGAGCACTGCTTGGATGGTCAGCGGTCATGGGCTCCTGTGAGTGGTCGGTGTGCCTACCTCTGTATTTCTCAGGAGTGATGTGGACATTAATTTATGACACCATCTATGCCCATCAGGTATTAAGTGTACACGTGCTATGACTGTCATGTTGTGGCAATTTAAGGTTGCTGTTGCAAATGTTGGTGCTTCCTCAGTTCATGCTGTTTGTTGGAGAATATTCTAGATTGTTCTGTGAATGACGACTCTGTTTATAATGTGTGCATTACATTCCTTCCTATTGTCACCAGGACAAAGATGACGACATCAGGGTAGGGGTCAAGTCTACAGCATTGAGGTTCCAGGAGCAGACCAAGCCGTGGCTCAGTGGGTTCATGGTGGCCATGATGTCAGGGCTGATTGTGGCTGGGGTCAATGCAGAACAGACTCTGCCTTATTACGCAACACTGTCCACTGTGGCTATTCACCTCACACATCAGGTGGGGGTATATTTGATATACTCTGTGCTAACATTTCAGTTTGAGATGATTAAATAATGATTTAGCCTTGGTTATGCAGAGAAATATAATTATATGTGGTTATGTTAATGTTTTACACAGAACCCTCAACTGTGAATCATTCCACAATACTCAAGACAATACATCCCAACAACTATTTTCAATGTATGTGACTGATTGTGATGCTTTTCTCTTTATCGGGTAGATTTACACATTGGACATCAACAAACCAGAGGACTGCTGGAAGAAATTTGTTTCAAACAGAAACCTTGGACTACTCCTGTTCTTAGGAATAGTCTGTGGAAACTTGTGGAAAGAAAGAAGAGACACTTTATTGCAAAATGATTAACTAGATGTACAAAGAACTTCTCAGAACACAAGAATTACATTGTAGTGTGCAGAGGACATTCTAGTTATATAGTAGTACACAACCCATTATTTTGTAAGTCTTGACCGTATTGGGTGATGTCTCTAAATAAAGCTCATGTTAAGCTCTGGCTTCTATGAAAATCTATGTCAAGAACAGCTAATCAACCCTATAATTCTAACAGACCTAAAAAAAGATGCAACAGCCTTACAATTATTATGAAATCATTCAATTTCTACAAATCTACACTGACCCTCAGCTGGTAGATGCATTCAACAAGGTATACTGTTGTGTAAATATGATAACAATTGCTCCAAAATAATCAAATGGATGCACTCTACCAGAACTCAATACCTTCCCCTTCAGGCCTCCAAAACAAAAACAAACAAGCCTTAGCACTGTTGAGCAAAAATAGGTGTGCTTTTAGCATCAATTACTATGAACAACATCAACTAATTCATTTTACAGCAACATTTAAAAACCCAGATGTTATGATTATTCTTGATCTTATCATAAAATGAAGATAAATAGAACGTTAAGAAGAGGAAAAACACCAGTGTATGTCAGACCCAATATTCTCAAAGAGGAAGTACTTCGAAGCTCGATTGCAATAACAACACACGCCATGACCATCTGAGTATTTAACCAACCCAGACAGGTGTGCACCAATCTCCTCCTAGTAGATGTGAGCTTTGGCTTCAAGTACTTGTGTATCTGGTAGTCTGCTCTCACAGCTGCAGCCCAGACAAGAAACCCTACAAACTGACCCATATGTAAGCCATGCCACCAGATTGAAAACCCAAACGTCATTACCAGCGGAGCAGTTTTGCATCTTTGGAAAACCAGCCTACGTAGCCATGTAGCTGTCGTACCATTCCACCGACGGGCAAATTCGGACACCTGGCAGGACATCTCTGTGGTCCAAAGATCTCCGTCAGACAGGCCGCTCCAGTTTGGGCCGTCCTCCCTGACCATCCCCCTGAACCCAAGCCCAGCAGCATTATTCAGACACTCACTGATCCTCCAGTGGGAGTAGTATCTGATCCTCAACACCACAGCAAGGCCCCATACCCACAAGACATCAGTGAGGACGTTGTTGGAGACGGACAAACTGGAGGCATTGTCTCTGAGGAGATGAGTGAGATAGTTCCTAGCCCACTCCAGAGATAACACCTGAAAGACCTTGTAGGAGACAACAGACAAAGGCTGGGGAGGAGGGCTGATGGTTATCTGCTCTACAAAATAGACAAATTGGTCAAATGAGGACAGGGGTCCGCCGAGCAAGGCAGTGAAGTGTAGGGCATAGCTGATGAGTGGGAGAAAGACCCGGCATTTGGCCTGTGATTGGGTCATTAATGTCACTCTGCCACCCTCCTGTAGGTCCATTGACACGGAGGTGACTCTCTGGGTGAGTAGCATCAAGGAGGACACTGATAGGAGAAGCCTGACAGAAAATAAAAGTAAAACAGTCTGAGATTAAGTTCTGTACTTTCCACATTTTATTGGTGGATTGGGACTGGGAGACAACGATTACTTTATTTCAAATGTACTTATTGTGGAGCTGATGTTTATGTTTTCGTTGTGAACTCATTGACCCCCAAGCCCCAGATTACGGTTTGCTCATGAGATCTACTGCACAGACAACCAAGACAACAAACATTTAAGTCACAAGTACATGTAGGAAACTAGCATCCTTTTGAAAGTCTTGACTGAATTAAGAACAGTGCTGTACCTGGAATCAGTGGGCTCATTGAGGTAGTATTCTCTGTACTGTATGAGCAGGTGCCAGAAGGTTTGCCAACCCATCTGCAATCCAAAGACCCATGGATGGACACGGTCTGGGCTCAGTGAACACACCAGCAGCACAAAGATCACAGTGGAGACGAGCAGAAGCAAGCTGTATACACCCATGGTGACAACAGCTAGGATACAGCCTCCGGATGCCAAGAAAAGGTACCTGTCAAGACCAGTGTTCACAGGTATTTAGTTCCTTTTTATACCTCCTACCGCTCAACCAAAATAGGCAGTTTGATTGAAATCCTTTGTTGGAACCTCCATTTGGAATTAACAAGTGTGGATTAACCAATAATTAACCATTATTATAAACAATTTGTATAAACAAGTGTGTATACTAAAAGTAAATTATAATTGGTCTGACCTTTTGTTGCAAAAAATAATTAAAATAGCCCTGATCTTCAACTTATAATATTACAATAGCGGTATAAAATAGATAATACAGACCTGTATGTCAAAGAGAGACATCCCTGTTTAGCCAAGACGTAGAATAGAAAAGCAAAGGGAACGGAAAAACATTGGTACGTCAGTAATGGATGCTGCTCACACAGCCACTGGATTGGCTCCATTTTAAATCCTTCCTGTGAAATATCACCACTATTATGAGTAGAGAATGGAGGGACTTTAGGCCTATATATATAGTGTTTCCTGGGTTGACTGTCTTGATGGACATTCCACCTGTGTCTGGCATGAAAATAATGATCATTGTTTAATGATAAGCAAGCAGTACATCTGAGCCATCTGCAAACCACTTTGTTTTCTGTTTGTCTATAGCAACCATAAAATCTCTATACTTTACAGTCCACTCTTGATAATGTAAAATGGCCTGAATATACTGTAGTTGTCTCCACCCTGATATATTGGATGGATAAATAAATTGTATTCTACTTTGTTTAAAAGGGCAAACCACAATGAAGGGCAGTAATCTATTATTTTAATGCAAAAGATTAGCACATATGAGCCAATATTTATCTTCAAAAACAGAGCCATAACAAGGTCTTTGAAAAGCTTTACAACCAGCTGCAGGAGCAAATTCATTGACATCTATTGCACAACATGTTTTGGTCAGGGTAATGAGGAGAAGCACTGTGCAAACGGCCTCCATTCTCATTCAATCTGTGCTGAAAGCATTTTAAAAGTAATTGTTTAGGAGACAAACATTATTGCAAAGATTGCAACAATACTCAATAGGGTCCAGATTGCCAAAAATGCAGTAGGCTTGGCTTCAATTTGACCTCCATTCACAAAAAAGAAACAGTTCTGTAATTTTTTTACCCTTTACAATTTCAGTGATGGCATGGCAGGCACTATCAATGATTTCTATACTAAACAACAATATAAACGCAACATGTAAAGTGTTGGTCCCATGTTTCATGAGCTGAAATATAAGATCCAAGAAATTACCAGACGCACAAAAAGCTTATTTCTCTCAAATTGTGTGCACAAATTAGTTTACATCCCTGTTAGTGAGCATTTCTCCTTTGCCAAGATAATCCATCCACCTAACAGGTGTGGCAATAAAAGGCCACTCTTAAAATGTGCAGTTTTGTCACACAACACAATGCCACAGATGTGTCAAGTTTTTAGGGACCGTGCAATTGGCATGCTGACTGCAGGAATTATGAGGTTTGTCCCTTTACATGGTGTGATAGCTGATACTTTGGTCTATCAAAATATACATTGAGTATACAAAACATTAAGGACACCTGCTCTTTCCATGAGACTGACCAGGTGAATCCAGGTGAAAGCTATGATCCCTTATTGAGATCATGTTAAATCCACTTCAATCAGTGTAGATGAAGGGGAGGAGACCGGTTAAAGAAGGATTTCAAATAAAATCCAAAAAATCTAATTGTATTTGTCACATGCGCCAAATAGAACAGGTGTAGACCTTACAGTGAAATGCTTACTTACAAGCCCTTAAGGCCTCTTAAGGATTGGACACTTTTTTTAAATTTTCGCCTAAAATTACATACCCAAATCTAACTGCCTGTAGCTCAGTACCTGAAGCAAGGATATGCATATTCTTGATACCATTTGAAAGGAAACAATTTGAAGTTTGTGGAAATGTGAAATTAATGTAGGAGAATATAACACATTAGATCTGGTAAAAGATAATACAAACAAAAAAACATGCGTTTTCAATTTTTGTTTTTTGTTCCATCATCTTTGAAATGCAAGAGAAAGGCCACAATACAATATTGCAGTTTAGGCGCAATTTAGATTTTGGCCACTGGATTGCAGAAGTGTGTGTGCAAAGTTTCAGATTGATCCAGTGAAGCATTGCAATACTGGACTATTTTTTATCAAGTCTGCCCAAATGTGCCGAATTGGTCAATTGATATATTTTCAAGTACATAACTATAGAGAACATACAAAAATGATATGGTAATACAAAATGTAAGTTTACACACTCCCAGGAATGTCATACATGATGGATCATTAGCTTATACACTAACTTTCACACATCTAGATGGCCTTGCGGGGTGGGTGTGGAGCCAGAGACAGCAGGGGTTCAAACTGTAAAACCCAGTTCCTACATTATAATACAAAAATTGATTTTATCAAACAAAACAATGCTACATTTTATCTCTTGGAGCCTTAGGATGACAAATCAGAACAAGATTACTGAATGTAAGTACATTATTTACCTTCAGAGGTGAATGTATCAAACCAGTTGCCGTGATACGTTTTCTGTTGTTGTGCACTCCTCAAATAATAGCATGGTATTTTTCACTGTAATAGCTACTGTAAATTGGACAGCGCAGTTAGATTAACAAGAATTTAAGCTTTCTGCCCATATAAGACATGTCTATGTCCTGGAAAGTTTTCTGTTACTTACAACGGTCATGCTAATCACATTAGCACACGTTAGCTCAACCATCTCGTATACGGGACACCGATCCCGTAGAGGTTAACCAACAATGCAGTTTTAAGAAAGAATACCCTAAAAAAGTAAGAAATTAAAGTAACAAATAATTGGCCTTGTGTTTTAGGTTATTGTCCTGCTTAAAGGTGAATTTGTCTCCCAGTGTCTATTGGAAAGCAGACTGAACCAGGGTTTCCTCTAGGATTTTGCCTGTGCTTAGCTCTATTCAGTTTCTTTTTATCCTAAAAAAAACTCCCTAGTCCTTGCCAATGACAAGCATACCAATAACATGATACAGCCACCATCATGCTTGAAAATATGAAGTGGTTCTCAGTGTTGTGTTGGATTTGCCCCAAACATAACGCTTTGTATTCAGGACATAAAGTTAATTTCTTTGCCCCATTTCTTTGCAGTTTTACTTTAGTGCCTTATTGCAAACAGGATGCATGTTTTGGAATAGTTTTATTCTGTAAAGGCTTTCTTCTTTTCACTCTGTAATTTAGATTAGTATTGTGGAGTAACAACAATGATCCATCCTCAGTTTTCTCTTATCCCAGCCATTCAACTCTGTAACTGTTTTAAAGTCACCATTGGCCTCATGGTGAAATCCCTGAGCGGTTTCCTTCCACTCCGGCAACTGAGTTAGGAAGGACGCCTGCATCTTTGTAGTGACTGGGAGTATTGATACACCATCCAAAGTGTAATTAATAACTTAACCATGCTCAAAGGGATATTCAATGTCTGCTTTTCTTTACTCATCTACCAATAGTGCCCTTTTTGCGTGGCATTGGAAAACCTCTCTAGTATTTGTGGTTGACTCTATTTGAAATTCACTGGTCGACTGAGGGACCTTACAGATAGTTGTATGTGTGGAGTACAGAGATGAGGTAGTCATTAAAAAAGCATGTTAAACACTTATTGCACACAGACTTATGTGACTTGCTAAGCAACATTTACTCCTGAATTTATACTGAACAAAAATATAAATGCAACATGTAAAGTGTTGGTCCTATGTTTTCATGAGCTGAAATAAAAGATCCCAGAATTTTCCATACGCACAACATTTACATTTTAGTCATTTAGCGGACGCTCTTATCCAGAGCGACTTAGTTAGTGAGTGCATACATTTTCATACTGGCCCCCCGTGGGAATCGAACCCACAACCCTGGTGTTGCAAGCGCCATGCTCTACCAACTGAGCTACACGGGGCCCTGCACAAAAAGCTAATTTCTCTCAAATGTTGTGCACTCATTTCTTTACAGCACTGTTAGTGAGCATTTCTCCTTTGCCAAGATAATCCATCCACATGAAAGGTGTGGCATATCAAGAAGATGATTAAACAGCATGAAGCAAGGATTACACAGGTGCACCTTGTGCTGGGGACAATAAAAGGGCACTCTAAAATGTGCAGTTGTGTCACACAACACAATGCCACAGATGTCTCAAGTTTTGAGGGAGTATGCAATTGGCATGCTGACTGCAGGAATGTCCGTCAGAGCTGTTGCCAGAGAATGTAATGTTAATTTCTCTACAATAAGCTGATTTACCTAACTCCGTAGAGACCAAAGGAATTTCCAGACTTAGCCATCCCTGAGACCAGGTGTGGTAATGCATAAGTCTAAAGTTTAGTAATGACGTTAGGTACAGTGGGAGTTTTTGTAAATGCATGAACACACAGCAATGTATCAACCTATGTTACATCAAAGAGGGCCAAACAACTTTCTGGTAGAGAATGCAGTGATGAGTACTAAAATATTTGCCCGTAATGAAGCGCAGCGCGCTATGATAAGCTGCATAGAAGCATTTCGCTACACTTGCAATAACATCTGTTAAATATGTGTATGTGACCAATAACATTTGATTTGATCTAATGGCTTTAATGAAGTGGAAGCTGCGTTCATATAGATGATGTCGCCATAGTCTAGGACCGATAGGAACGTTGACTGAATAATCTGCTTTCTACTCTTTAGCGATAGGTGTGACCTATTTGTATAGAATTAGCACAAACAAATTCTCAGCTTCCTAACTAACTCAATATGCTTTTCAAAAGACAGCTTTACATCTATCCAGATGCAAAGATATTTGTAAGCAGGGACACGATCAATATGGACACCATCCAAAGTACACATGTTTAAATCATCAGTTCTTTTTATGCGCTCTAGAGAACATATACATAGATTTACCTGCATTCAATACTAATTTCAGGTCAATAAAGTTATTCTGTAATACAATGAAGGCAGACTGTAGTTCAGATAGAGCCTGGCCAACCGTGGGGGCAATAGCATATACAACAGTATCATCGGCATACAAGTGCAGGTTACAATTTTTTACAGACAACTCCATATTATTGATTGTTAAAAAGTTCAGGACCCAGAAAAACTGATTTAACACCATCAGTAGATACACATTGAGTTCTATAGATGGGTTAGCTGACAATGTCACGAAAGCAATGCGCATGCTTCAATGGGGCAGAAGTCCTTGAGTTGTTGTAATTCTGGATGACCAGATGGCTACCAACAATGACAAGAAATTGCCATGTGGGGAATCGTAAGTGACTCGTTTCATCTTGATCTTGATACCATGTCTTGTTTTGAGGTGTTTTGACTGATTTCATATCAATGCTAATATAGCAAAAATGTGCTTGCTAGCTAACCAACAACTCTAACGATGTATTTGAGAGACAAGTGCTCATTGTGCAAATGTATTTGTTTTCTATAGACATTGGAGGCAATCTAGTTTACATATTGTCAACAATCTATGCCAACAACGTCTGTTTTGGCCCATTTGTTGATAAACAAGCAACCTGTCTGTCAAGTAATTTTCAGCTTCCAGGAATTGTGTACAAATCCTTGCGACATGGGGCTGTGCATTGTCATGCTGAAACATGAGGTGATGGCGGCGGATGAATGGCACGACAATGGGCCTCAGGATCTCATCACGGTATCTCTTTGCATTCAAATTGCCATCAATAAAATGCATTTGTGTTCGTAGCTTATGCCTGCCCATACCATAACCCCACCATGGGGCACTCTGTTCAGACACGTTGTTTGCCGTCTGCCCGGTACAGTTGAAACCGGGATTCATCCGTGAAGAGCACACTTCTCCAGTGTGCCAGTGGCCATCGACGGTAAGCATTTGTCCACTGAATTCGGTTACGACGTCAAACTGCAGTCAGGTCAAGACCCTAGTGAGGAGACGGTTTCTGACAGTTGTGCAGAAATTCTTCGGTTGTCTCACAGTTTCATCAGCTGTCAGGGTGGCTGGTCTCAGACGATCCCGCAGGTGAAGAAGCCGGATGTGGAGGTCCTGGCCTGGCGTGGTTACACGTGGTCAGCGGTTGTTCCAAATTCTCTTAAACAACGTTTGGAAGCAGCTTATGGTAGAGAAATGAACATTCAATTCTATGGCAACAGCTCTGGTGGACATTCCTGCAGTCAGCATGCCAATTGCACACTCCCTCAAAACTTGAGACATCTGTAGTATTGTGTTGTGTGACAAAAGTGAACATTTTAGAGTGGTGGTTTATTGTCCCCAGTACAAGGTGCACCTGTGTAATGATCATTCTGTTAATCAACTTCTTGACATGCCACACCTGTCAGGCGGATGGATTATCTTGGCAAAGGAGAAATACTAATTAACAGCGACAAACAAATTTCTGCACAAAATTTGAGAGAAATACGTTTTTTATGCGTATGGGAAATTTCTGGGATCTTTTATTTCAGCTCATGAAACATGGGACTAACACTTTACATGATGCATTTATATTTTTGTTCAGTATGTGTGTGTATATACACTACCAGTCAAAGGTTTTAGAACACCTACTCATTCAAGGGTTTTTCTTTATTTTTACTATTTTCTACATTGTAGAATAATAGTGAAGACATCAAAACTATGAAATAACACATATGGAATCATGTAGTAACCAAAAAAGTGTTAAACAAATCAAAAATATATTTTATATTTGAGATTCTTCAAAGTAGCCACCCTTTGCCTTGATGACAGCTTTGCACAGTCTTGGCATTTTCTCAACCAGCTTCATGAGGTAGTCACCTTGGATGCATTTCAATTAACAGGTGTGCCTTGTTAATTTGTGGAATTTCTTTCCTTCTTAATGCGTTTAAGCCAATCAGTTGTGTTGTGACAAGGTAGGGGTGGTATACAGAAGATGGTATTTTACCAAATAGGGCTAAGTCCAAATAAGCAAAGAGAAACGACAGTCCATCATTACTTTAAGGTCAGTCAATACGGAACATTTCAAGAACTTTTACATTTACATTTTAGTCATTTAGCAGACGCTCTTATCCAGAGCGACTTACAGTTAGTGCATACATTTTTTTTTTCATACTGGCCCCCCATGGGAATCGAACCCACAACCCTGGCGTTGCAAACGCCATGCTCTACCAACTGAGCTACATCCCTGCCGGCCATTCCCTCCCCTACCCTGGACGACGCTGGGCCAATTGTGCGCCGCCCCATGGGTCTCCCGGTCACGGCCGGCTACGACAGAGCCTGGATTCGAACCAGGATCTCTAGTGGCACAGCTAGCAGTGCGATGCAGTGCCTTAGACCACTGCGCCACTCTGGAGACTTTTAACATTTCTTCAAGTGCAGTTGCAAAAACCATCAAGCGCTATGATGAAACTGGCTCTCATGAGGACCGCCACAGGAAAGGAAGACCCAGAGTTACCTCTGCTGCAGAGGATAAGTTCATTAGAGTTACCAGCCTCAGAAATTGCAGCCCAAATAAATGCTTCAGAGTTCAAGTAACAGACACATCTCAACATCAACTGAGGAGACTGCGTGAATCAGGCCTTCATGGTCGAATTGCTGCAAAGAAACCACTACTAAAGGACATCAATAATAATAAGAGAATTGCTTGGGCCAAGAAACACAAGCAATGGACATTAGACCGGTGGAAATCTGTCCATAGGTCTGATGAGTCCAAATTTGATTTTGGTTCCAACCGCCGTGTCTTTGTGAGACGCAGAGTAGGTGAACGGATGATCTCTGCATGTGTTGTTCCCACCGTGAAGCATGGAGGAGGTGGCGTGGGGGTGCTTTGCTGGTGACACTGTCTGTGATTTATTTAGAATTCAAGGCACACTTAACCAGCATGGCTACCACAGCATTCTGCAGCGATACGCCATCCCACACACCTGTGAGGAGAACCATCCTACTGCAGTTTGAACTAGCCCTGCCGTCACTATTAGACATTGAGACCCCATATGCATTTGCCTGTTCTCTTTTCTTTGTGGGTTTTGTCTTACAGTCTAGTGCATTTTAGAGGTGAAGAGCACCAACTACAGATACACATGCTTGTTAGAGCATCTCGAAGACTAATTTCAATATAGGATCAGTTTGACGAGGTGAAAAACATATAATATATATTGGCTAAGTGGTCAACGGAGTTACCTCTACAGTCAAGACAATTCGCATTTCATGCTGCATATTTCAAGTGCACTTGAAAACAAATATTTATCTTATTTCAGTCTTCACCACAGACAGCAGCTCAAGTTTTCAGGTGAGGCTGTGTTTACATCTTAGATGGATGCAGGCCATTCAGTAAGCATTTCACCTGCGTTCAGTAAAAACTGAATAGAATGTTAAATTGAACAGAAACAGTGCTGTACTGAACGGCCAGTTGAAAAACGGGTAGGTTATGGCTTCAAAATGCACCTCTGCCCTTTTTAAATAGGTCAGTCATTGCTCAAGCCAAACCCCAGCACATCCACCGAATGGAGCAAACGTACCTCAAAATCACTCCAAGAACCTTTGGGGAAACGTCTCGTTCAGTACAAGCGAACTGAAAGCGATTTCACGGTTAGTCCACACTTGTTGTTTACAAAACATGTGAGGAATAAAATTTGATGGATGGGTGGGTGTATAACGTGAACGTCTAGCAACATTTGAATTCGAATATCATCACGGACAAAGTGAACGTCTAGCAACCACAGAACTCCCAACCTTTGGGTTGCTAGACGTTCACGTTATACGCCCACACATCCACCCCGACCAACCACCCTACTTTAATTTTTGCCTTATGTAATCATACCAAACATAACATATCATACTAATTTGAGTGTTCCGGATTTACGTTTACTATGCTACGTCTAGTCTATGAGACTGGGCTGTGTAATTTTGTCCTTGAAACATTTAAAGCAGTAATATATCAATTTTTGGGCAACTGGAACAAATTCACATATACATGTGAGTTATGGATTTGTCATTGAAAGCAAGTCTAAGAAGCGGTAGATCTGTTCTATGTGCACGTTCTATGCTTCCCGTCAAGTTTCTGAAAATACAATATTTTTGGTATATTTCACAGCGGTTTAGATGGTACAATGATTCTCTACACTATACATTGCTTGTTTTGTCCAGTGGCTTCAAAACCTCTCAATGGCCAATACACAGCATCAGCAATCCAGGGCTTTGCCAAAACATTTTTACAAATATTACTTTAGTGCCTTGTTGCAATCAGGATGCATGTTTTGGAATATTTGTATTCTGTACAGACGCCTTCTTTTCACTCTGTCAATTAGGTTAGTATTGTGGAGTAACTACAATGTTGTTGATCCATCCTCAGTGTTCTCCTATCCCAGCCATTAAACTCTGTTTTAAAGTCATCATTGGCCTCATGGTGAAATCCCTGAGTGGTTTCCTTCCTCACTGGCAAATCAGTTAGGAAGGACGCGTGTATCTTTGTAGTGACTGGATGTATTGATACACCATCCAAAGTGTAATTAATAACTTCACCATGCTCAAAGGGATATTCAATGTCTTAGTTTTTTTCATTTTTAGCCATCTACCCTTCTTTGCTGGGCATTGGAAAACCTCCCTGGTCTTTGTGGTTGAATCTGTGTTTGAAATGCACTGCTCGACTGATGGACTGTACAGATAATTGTATGTGTGGGCTACAGAGATGAAGTAGCCATTCAAAAATCATGTTAAACACTATTATTGCACACAAAGTGAGTCCATGCAACTTATGTGACTTGTTAAGCAAATGTTCACTCCTGAACTTATTTAGGCTTGCCATAACAAAGGGGTTGAATACTTATTGACACAAGACAAAATTCGAAAAATATAATTCCACTTTGTCATTCAGGGGTATTGTGCATAGGCCAGACACACAATCGCAAATTAATCAATTTTAAATTCAGGCTGTAACACCATTTTTTTTGGAAAAAGTCAAGGGGTGTGTATACTTTCTGAAGGCACTGTATATACTGTACATCATTGGTATGTACCAGAGTACTGATTGGTTTCAAGTTTAGCAGTTTGGCAAATTTGTGTTGAAATTTACTTTTTATGAGAATGTGCAAGAATTGAAGGTGCCAACAAATTTGATATAATGTTTTCCTGTCATATACAAAAAAATCAACTCCTCCCTCGACGGGAATCGATCAACTTCAATATTTCCGACCCACCACCTAGGAGTGTTCGTTGGTGTCTTCCTGGTTGTGAATGTAGCTAGCGCTAGCCAGTGCCATTGTGCTAGCTAGCTAGCCAGTAGCCTTCTTTATTCGAAATGGAGTATCAGTTATTTTGCAAAGATCACAACCAAATATAATCTTAGCCACTGTTCAAGCAAGAATCAAAACAGCTTTGTAAGTGTATGAGCACCCCAAAAAGTTATTTTATTGAGAAGTAATAAAAAGGTACATCTAGGCTATGTTGAATGGGCGCAGGTGGCGATGGCTTTCTTACTGCCGCCAAGAGTCGCGCGCATCTCTCAACTGCGCGAGATACCTCATGGATTTGCCATCCAGCGTGTCCATATAGCGGCCTCTCCCGTGTAAACGCAGCGGTATACGCAGGTTGCAACCTGGTAGGCACGCAGGTGCAACCTGGTAGGCACAGAGTTGGTATAGGCACAGATGGTGGATAGATGTCCCACTCAGGCCGTTTACGATTGAAAAAAAAAGGTATACTAAACGGGGTGGCTCTACCATAGGCACCAATGCATTAGCAACTGGGTCTGACCTGCTTTCATTGATTGTATATGAACCAGAAAAATTAAGGAGTTGGATGTCTCGCTTCCTCTTCCGTCTCTGGCCTCAGTGCAGCCTGGCATCGTCAGCGACCTTTCTCTTATCGATTGGTTAGTTCTTGTGGAATGGGCAGGCGTATAAATTAAACAGTTTCAAGTAGTTGGCAGAGACTTTGGGAGGAAGCACACAAGTGTCTGAGGGATTCAGTTGAGATCGGCCGCTTGAAGGATTTCTTTATTTTTTACGTTATCGTTTTAGTGAGTTAAAAATGCAAAGCTGTGCAAAGTCGTGGGTGATCCTATTCGCCAAGTCTGTGAATCCCCATGCACCTTGCAGACACATTTGTGGTATAAACCGTATCTTTGGGAAACTACAGAATAGAATCCAAACCCGTAATGCGTTTGTAACCGTCCGGGGTCTACGGACGTCTGCAGTCTATGCTGCTTCCAGACAGATAGACAGAATACTGCCGAGACACGATGATTTTGCAGAGAGGCACATTGGTCCAGGTGAAAGGGAGAAAAGGGAGATGCTGGATGTTCTTGGACTTGAGGTAAGATTTAAAGACATTTGGATAAAGAGAGAAATTATAGGACAGAAAGTAAGCTAATGTGTCGATCTAATGCATGGAAGGCACTCTTGCATGTTTCTTATCATAAACGGTAAACGTGCAACTATGTATACAAGTTCAGTGCGTTTTGACTTGTATAGCATGCATTGCTTTTCAGTCGATCGCCCAGTTGATAGAAGATACAGTTCCAGAATCCATCCGTATTCAAAGAAGTATGAAAATGGATGATCCTCTTTGTAAGTTTATCTTGTTTCCCAAATCTTTGACAGCACGTGTTATTGTTGATGTTTGTGTTCTCAATCGATATATTGCCCCATCAATGTTATAAAATGCTGAATTTGCTAGCCTATGGTTTTTCTTTCCAAGTGCGTTATAATGTATTGATGTTGATTTTCCGGACAATTGAGTCTTGATTTATTATTTATTAATTAATCTTGCATATGTCCCTCTTTTTATGTTTTGTCAATATATTTTACTGGTCTCTGAATTGTATTCTACAATGGGTGTAAATCAAGCCAAACGAGTGGCTGAAATCTAGGTTGCCCTCCTATTGTGTGCCATTGTGAAGCGCTCTTCACCGTTAAGTCTTCCTTTGAACATATTTGGAGTTGTTTTTGCGAAACTCAACGAGCAGCACCAATCTCCAGTTGGGAAGCCGATGCTAATAGGATGGCAATTGGAGTGTGAAGTTCAGCCTTGAGCTCCTGTCCCAACTCCAGTTCAATCTGGTTATAACATTACATCACAGTTGAATTAAATGTACAAAGGACCGTCATGAGATTCCTTAATATGATCATTTGATGAGTTAGGAATGTATTTAATTTTTCTTACTTGACATTTAATAAGAGACAGACGGATTTCAGTTGATTGCGCAAATAGTGAGACCTTTGAAACGTTTTACTATCAATAATGGTTTGTCTACAGCAGGCCAACACTTATGAGGCTTATTTCATTGGCAAACCTCACTGCATAATTCCATTAGAGACAGACGTATCAGATCACTTGCTAGAGATTTGCAAGACTATCAAACACATACTATTCTGGACAAGTACAGTACATTGTATTACTACTTTACCTTGTTTTGTGTAATGAATTACATTTATTTAAACGATAGTTCTAAAGCAACCGACAATATGGATATAATATAATTAATTAAACAAAAGCCATTTGAAAACACAAGCATTACACGCAAAGTAAATAAAAGCAATAGTATTGCTTATGACAATTATTTGTAATAACATGGAAGATGATTAATATTTTGCCAATATTTTCACTAAATTGATGATGCACTGTTTCCATTTGATAGTGATCCATATCTCAACCATAACCAATGTCATACAAACTACTACATTGTTTTCGGAGGTCAATGTCATGTAGTGAAACTGGCTCAACTGTCAAAATTCCTAGGATTGTTGTTACATCATTTTCTGTTTTAAATTAGTCATTGTTTTCACTATCCTGATACTTTTGTGTGTGTGTATGTATGTGGACACCCCTTCAAATGAGTGGATTCGGCTATTTCAGCCACACCCGTTGCTGACAGGTGTATAAAATCGATCACACAGCCATGCAATCTCCATAGACAAACATTAGCAGTAGAATGGCCTTACTGAAGAGCTCAGTGACTTTCAACGTTGCACAGTCATAGGATGCCACCTTTCCAACAAGTCAGTTTGTCAAATTTCTGCCCTGCTAGAGCTGCCCCGGTCAACTGTAGGTGCTGTTATTGGGAAGTGGAAATATCTAGGAGCAACAACGGCTCAGCCACGAAGTGGTAGGCCACACAAGCTCACAGAACGGGGCCGCGAGTGCTGAAGCGCGTAGAGCGTAAAAATCGTCTGTCCTCTGTCTGTCCTCACTACCGAGTTCCAAACTGCCTCTGGAAGCAACGTCAGCACAATTACTGTTCGTGGGGAGCATCATGAAATGGGTTTCCATGGCCGAGCAGCCCCACACAAGCCTAAGATCACCATGCGTAATGCCAAGCGTCGGCTGGAGTGGGGTAAAGCTTGCCACCATTGGACTCTGGAGCAGTGGAAACGCGTTCTCTGGAGTGATGAATCACGCTTCACCATCTGGAAGTCGACGGACGAATATGGGTTTGGCGGATGCCAGGAGAACGCTACCTGCCCCAATGCATAGTGCCAACTGTAAAGTTTGGTGGAGGAGGAATAATGGTCTTGGGCTGTTTTTCATGGTTCGGGCTAGGCCCCTTAGTTCCAGTGAAGGGAAATCTTAACGCTACAGCATACAATGACATTCTAGACGATTCTGTGCTTCCAACTTTGTGGCAACAGTTTGGGGAAGACCCTTTCCTGTTTCAGCATGACAATGCCCCCATGCACAAAGCGAGGTCCATAAAGAAATGGTTTGTCGAGATCGGTGTGGAAGAACTTGACTGTCGAACACCTTTTGGGATGAATTGGAACGTCGACTGTGAGCCAGGCCTAATCGCCCAACATCAGTACCCGACCTCACTAATGCTCTTGTGGCTGAATGGAAGCAAGTCCCCGCAGCATTGTTCCAACATCTATTGGAAAGCCTTCCCAGGAGAGTGGAGGCTGTTATAGCAGCAAAGAGGGGACCAACTCCATTTTAATGCCCATGATTCTGGAATGAGCTGTTCGACGAGCAGGTGTCCACATACTTTTGGTCATGTAGTATATTACAAAAGTGCTCAACTTGGGGAGAGGAATTTGTCCCTCAGTTGGTAATGAAGAGTTGCCTAGTGTACTCTGAAATAGCACTGTACTACTAGTCACATGCTAGAACATAACACTATCAGCCATTTGCTTCTTGCAAAATGATTGACTGAATATTGCTTGGAGCTTATTCTAGATTGGGTAATAAGGTCAGTGGGGCGGGCGGGGGGGTTAAAACCACCTTCGGTCACTCTTATCTGCCCCTGTCGAGTTCCGTTATGTAGCAAGCCATGCATGAAGGAACAAACTGATGGCCTACTGGTTTTTGCTTGTTCAGCTTGGAGAAGCTTGGTTTGCAAAGCCAGCAAGTGATTCTCTCCTCAACAAATACATAGTTCTGAATCAGGCTTTTCTGTTGCTTTGAGGATCTTTGCAGCCATGGTAAAACTATCCTCTCTGATGAAATGTACAAATCCACAGTACGGCCCCCCACACTAAACCACTGGCCTCTACTACTGATGATGCTTCCATTTGTTTTGTTATTAATGTTAGATATTTCGAAACACCATCTTGTGCTGCTGAGTTATAAAGCATCACATTTTTAAATGCAGGATTGATTTACAGTAAAACGTCTTGTGGCACCTAAATTCAAACAGCAAATGTTCACCTCTTTGTGTGGTGGTGTATCACAGAAGAAATGCTCATCCTGAATATGAGAGTAGTTTGGGCACTCGGTTCAGAGGGTTGTATTGTCCATTCCTTGCTGAGGGAGTTGCTAAGCAGCAATGGAATGGCCGAGGAATTCCAGTGTCTCTGTGTGTATTAACTGATCTCCCCTACAGCACTGGGGAATTAGGCTAGATAACTAGCCATTGGGAAAGGGACCATATGTTGCACATCTCCTGAGTGGCGCAGTGGTCTAAGGCACTGCATGCCACTAGAGATCCTGGTTCGAATCCAGGCTCTGTCGTAGCCGGCCGCGACCGGAGACCTATGGGGCGGCGCACAATTGGCCCAGCGTCGTCCAGGGTAGGGGAGGGAATGGCTGGCAGGGATGTAGCTCAGTTGGTAGAGCATGGTGTTTGCAACGCCAGGGTTGTGGGTTCGATTCCCACGGGGGGCCAGTATGAAAAATAAAATAAAAATAATGTATGCACTCACTAACTGTAAGTCGCTCTGGAGAAGAGCGTCTGCTAAATGATGACAACATTTTTAAAAATAATAATTGTCTCCTCCAATGCATAGAAACATGACCAAATGGAAATGCATTGTACATGTACAGAAATGTTGTATACAGTTCACACTAACATGACATGCAGAGATGTGGAGTACACATCCAATCACATAAAGCTGTTAAGTTTAAATTCCTATCCACTCCATTTTGACAGCGAATCTGAATCTATATGATATCACTGCCCATTTGTTTGGGTGGGTTGTTCAGAAAATGGTTGGGTATAATCATTTTCAGGTTGGTTTCATGCAAGCCCCATCCTAATTGAGTCAGGATGATCCGGAATCGTAATGCAGTCACCTGCCTAGATGGGAGAGAAGATGCCATCAATCTTGTGCTGTTTTGCAGTTGAAATTAAGAGATGTTTTATTAAAATCAAACCAATACGGAAACATACATCAGAAATTCCATTTATTGAAATGCATTTTTTCTCTCAAATGCATGTGATACCAATTGTGATGTCTATTTCTGCAGGCGAGAATGAAGTCTTAGAGCATCTCCAAAAGATTGCATCAAAGAACAAGGTGTGGAGGTCTTATATCGGAATGGGCTACTACAACTGCTCAGTGCCTCCAGTTATACAGAGAAACCTTCTAGAGAATTCAGGATGGTAAGGGCCACTGACACACCCTGGCGCCGCCGACGAAGATGGCGGCTAGCTCTTAGGAAACTTTGCAGTATTTTGTTTAATATTGCTTGTCCATATATGTATATATTCTTAAATTCCATTCCTTACTAGTTTTGTGTGTATTGGGTATATGTTGTGAAATTGTTAGATATTACTGCACTGTCGAAGCTAGAAGCACAAGCATTTCGCTACACCCGGTATAACATCTGCTAAACACGTGTATGTGACAAATAAAATGTGATTTGATGATCATCTTCTAGCCAAGTTGTCCCTATTAGTAGGGCAAGCTATATTTGATTGTGTACTCAAGGTGTGTATATGTATGGGCTTCTGTTAGTCATTTAAAGCTCTAATTGCTACATTGCAGAAGAACTTGCCGCTAATCAGAAATCTTGTGACTTGAAGCTCAAGTTTGCACTGGATTAAATTACATGCTCATGTGGGATCTTGTGATCCGTCTTTGTCCAACTTAAAACGAGACAACGCTCTTAATCACAACACTTTGATTTCACATTTTACTCATGCAGTTTTCTCTATCTTCGTAAACTTCCACTCACGTCACCCTAGTATCTTGATTCCTTGAAAACCAGCTTGTTTTTCTGTGTATCTGTAATGATTTCTCTGTGTCCTGTTCTCATCAGGGTGACGCAGTACACCCCCTATCAGCCCGAGGTGGCTCAGGGTCGCCTGGAGAGTCTGCTCAACTACCAGACCATGATCTGTGACATCACAGGCATGGCTGTAGCCAACGCCTCTCTGCTGGACGAGGCAACAGCTGCCGCCGAGGCCATGCAGCTCTGCCATAGGTGAGGCGAGAATAAACTCAAGTGGGAAATAGTGGTTGACCATTAAAGGATAGTTAATTTAGTATAGCTCATCTATAGGGTCTAGTTATAGTCTATAAAAAGGGCCCAGGGCTTTTCCTGGTCAGGCCACTTAGTCAGAAAAAACTTCTGGCCCTACAGGTGTGTTCATAATCTTTTGTTATATTCTCCTCACAGACAGAACAAGAGAAGGACATTCTACATCGACCCACGTTGCCACCCTCAGACGATCGCTGTAGTGCAGACCAGAGCCAAGTATGGGCATCCTTTCAATGCTTCAGAAACAAGGTTAGAACTGTGTACCAAAAGCAGCATCCTCACAATCGGTGCTCTGCTCTGTGATTGTTGACTAACAGCTACATCGGGGTGAAGACTGTGCTAAAGCTGCCTCATGAGATGGACTTCAGTGGGAAGGATGTGAGCGGGGTGCTGTTCCAGTACCCAGACACCGACGGCAGAGTGGAGGACTTCACCGCGCTGGTGGACCGTGCTCACAAGGGAGGGGTAAGAGAGCCGCCACGTCGGACGTTATTGGTAGTAATGGTTTATTAACCTAGGCTGATATCTTAAAGTAAATTGGGGTGGGGGTTTGGTAGTCTTATTTGGATTTGTCGCTCTTGGTTTGGTAGGAAAGGATCCCTTCTTGCTACACCACATAGATTCACAGTAGACTTTGATGCACGTCTTTGGTTGATCAGTTGCAGTTGAACAGTGGGCACGTGAGAAAGTGTAGGATGTGGTGATTCCAGTTTGGTACCTCAGTGAAGTGTATGGAAGACTCACCGTCTCTCATCCCTGTAGGCTCTGGCTTGCTGTGCCACTGACCTGCTGGCCCTGTGTGTGCTGCGCCCCCCTGGAGAGTTTGGGGTGGACATCGCCCTGGGCAGCTCCCAGAGGTTCGGGGTACCGCTCTGCTACGGTGGTCCTCACGCTGCCTTCTTCTCTGTCAAAGAAAACCTGGTCAGGATGATGCCTGGCAGGATGGTGGGAGTGACAAGGTGAGAGCCCTTGATATTCACATTGGTCCTGTTCAGAATGGAAGTCAGATCTCTTGAAGTTGTTCAGTGTTGGGCAATATAAACAGCATATTGAGATTGACCTTATATCATACTTGCTCACAGTCTAAAAGACTGAAGTATGCAGAACACATACAGTACCAGTCAAAAGTTTGGACACACCTACACATTCAAGGGTTTTTCTTTATTTTTACTATTTTCTACCTTGTAGAATAACAGTGAAGACATCAAAACTATGAAATAACACAAATGGAATCATGTAGTAACCAAAAAACTGTTAAACAAATCAAAATATATTTTACATTTTGAGATTCTTCAAAGTACCCACCCTTTGCCTTGATGACAGCTTTGCACGCGCTTGGTATTCTCTCAACCAGCTTCATGCGTTAGTCACCTGGAATGCTTTTCCAACAGTCTTGAAGGAGTTCCCACCAATGCTGAGCACTTGTTGGCTGCTTTTCCTTCACTCTGCGGTCCAACTCATCCCAAACCATCTCAATTGGGTTGAGGTCGGTGATTGTGGAGGCCAGGTCATCTGATGCAGCACTCTCCTTCTTGATCATATAGCCTTTACACAGCCTGGAGGTGTGTTTTGGGTCATTGTCCTGTTGAAAAAGAAATTATAGTCCCACTAAGCGCAAACCAGATGGGATGGCGTATCGCCCAAGCAAGTCTCTTCTTCTTATTGGTGTCCTTTAGTAGTGGTTTCTTTGCAGCAATTCGACCATTAATGCCTAATTCTTGCAGTCTCCTCTGAACAGTTGATGTTGAGATGTGTCTGTTACTTGAACTCTATGAAGCATTTATTTGAGCTGCAATCTGAGGTGCAGTTAATTGCCAATTTCTGAGGCTGGTATCTCTAATGAACTTATCCTCTGCAGCAGAGGTAACTCTGGGTCTTCCTTTCCTGTGGCGTTCCTCATGAGAGCCAGTTTCATTATAGCGCTTGATGGTTTTTTGCGACTGCACTTGATGACACTTTCTTGAAATGTTCCGGATTGACCTTCATGTCTTAAAGTAATGATGGACTGTCGTTTCTCTTTGCTTATTTGAGCTGTTCTTGCCTTAATATGGACTTGGTCTTTTACCAAATAAGGCTATCTTCTGTATACCAACCCTACCTTGTCACAGCACAATTTATTGACTCAAACACATTAAGAAGGAAATAAATTCCACAAATTAACTTAACAATGCACACCTGTTAATTGAAATGCATTCCAGGTGACTACCTCATGAAGCTGGTTGAGAGAATGCCAAGCGTGTGCAAAGCTGTCATCAAGGCAAAGGGTGGCCACTTTGAAGAATCTCAAATATAAAATATATTTTGATTTGTTTAACACCTTTTTGGTTACTACATGATTCCATATGTGTTATTTCATAGTTTTGATGTCTTCACTATTATTCTACAATGTAGAAAATAGTAAAAATAAAGAAAAACCCTTGAATGAGTAAGTGTGTCCAAACTTTTGACTGGTACTGTACATTAAGACAATATCTTGATGTACATTTGTTTAATGTCCCTTTTTCACCTGCAGGGATGCAGCTGGTAAGGAGGTGTACCGCCTGGCCCTGCAGACCAGAGAGCAGCACATCCGCAGAGACAAGGCCACAAGCAACATCTGCACTGCACAGGTACTGTACACCCAACACCGACACACTGAGCCTCCACCCAACACCGGCACGCTGAGCCTCCACCCAACACCGACACGCTGAGCCTCCACCCAACACCGACACGCTGAGCCTCCACCCAACACCGACACGCTGAGCCTCCACCCAACACCGACACGCTGAGCCTCCACCCAACACCGACACGCTGAGCCTCCACCCAACACCGACACGCTGAGCCTCCACCCAACACCGACACGCTGAGCCTCCACCCAACACCGACACGCTGAGCCTCCACCCAACACCGACACGCTGAGCCTCCACCCAACACCGGCACGCTGAGCCTCCACCCAACACCGGCACGCTGAGCCTCCACCCAACACCGGCACGCTGAGCCTCCACCCAACACCGGCACGCTGAGCCTCCACCCAACACCGGCACGCTGAGCCTCCACCCAACACCGGCACGCTGAGCCTCCACCCAACACCGACACGCTGAGCCTCCACCCAACACCGACACGCTGAGCCTCCACCCAACACCGACACGCTGAGCCTCCACCCAACACCGACACGCTGAGCCTCCACCCAACACCGACACGCTGAGCCTCCACCCAACACCGGCACGCTGAGCCTCCACCCAACACCGGCACGCTGAGCCTCCACCCAACACCGGCACGCTGAGCCTCCACCCAACACCGGCACGCTGAGCCTCCACCCAACACCGACACGCTGAGCCTCCACCCAACACCGACACGCTGAGCCTCCACCCAACACCGACACGCTGAGCCTCCACCCAACACCGACACGCTGAGCCTCCACCCAACACCGACACGCTGAGCCTCCACCCAACACCGGCACGCTGAGCCTCCACCCAACACCGGCACGCTGAGCCTCCACCCAACACCGGCACGCTGAGCCTCCACCCAACACCGGCACGCTGAGCCTCCACCCAACACCGGCACGCTGAGCCTCCACCCAACACCGACACGCTGAGCCTCCACCCAACACCGGCACGCTGAGCCTCCACCCAACACCGGCACGCTGAGCCTCCACCCAACACCGGAACGCTGAGCCTCCACCCAACACCGGCACGCTGAGCCTCCACCCAACACTGATATACTGAGCCTCCATCCAATACCGACACTCTTAGCCCCAGAACAGCCTAACTGTATTCAACTCTTATGAAGGTCTTATGAAGTTATCTTGTGTAAAATAAAAAATAAACTAGATGTAGTGGTTGTCTGCATATTTTTTAAGAACTTTATCTCACCTTCAAACTGTATCTGTGTCTTTCAGGCTCTGCTGGCCAACATGGCAGCCATGTTTGGAGTGTATCATGGACCCCAGGGCTTAAAGCACATTGCTGAGAGGACACACAATGCTGCACTGATCCTCGCTGAGGGTATGTCCTCCACATATTCATTTTAAGTCTTATATCAATCAACCGTGACCAAATTCAATCACAAGCATGTATTGAGAAAGAAATAGTAACATTGCTTCTCTTTTAAATGAATTATGAATGATACTGAGTTCTTAGAAATCCTTTTCTCTCACTCCCTTTGTATCAGGTCTGAAGCGGGCCGGACACAGGCTCCACAGCGAGATGTTCTTTGACACACTGAAGGTTAGCTGCAGTGTGGCAGCCAAGGACATCCTGGAGAGGGCTGTCCAGAGAGAGATCAACCTGCGTGTTTACGGCGAGGGAGTGGTGAGTTGTACCAAATACGGTTTAGGAACAGATTACATACACGTCCATTCAGTGTTCCTACTGTAAGCAGGTCAACAAAGGTACAACAAAACACTCATCACACTTCAGTCCATGCTCCCATGTGCTTTATTGACAATGTTTGACCCTTAGAATACCTTGTCGAAATTTTTTTAAATAAAGCACGCGGAAGCATAGATTGCTGAGTACAAGATACTCTTACTTTGAGTCCCCCCTATAGATAAAACCAGGGGCTAGTTCCGGATGGTGCAGTGTTACAGAACGTTCAGATATAAAGGTATTGTAGAGTCATTTGAGCTCTACTCATTAAATATCTATCTGCAGCATTGTAGAATTAGCACCCCTCTGAATAAGCCACATGTGGCCATGTTCATTTATGCTTTAGATACACACACATTACTTTCACTCTGAAATGATTTCTGTGTTTACCTAGTTAGGTGTGTCTCTGGATGAGACGGTGACAGAGAGGGACTTGGACGATCTGCTCTGGGTCTTTGGATGTGAATCCTCAGCGGTACGTTTGATTTCAATATTCCATATAGGAGTATGCATAAACTCAGCATTGACCCTATTGCTATCTTGAGAGTGAGTGCAAAGATGCATCTTGAAGCCATGGGACAAATACTTTGATTTCAGCTATCGCATATATAATTCCATTAAATCTCAATTTACAGGAGCTCATTGCTGAAAAGATGGGTGAAAGGGTGAAAGGCATTATGGGTAGTCCTTTCAAGAGGACCAGCAAGTACCTCACCCACACAATCTTCAACAGGTTGGTCTGTTTGTAGCGACCTCAAATTACAATACTGGCCTGGGCGTGATAAGGATGAAGCTTGATATGCCATAATTGTTATGATGACTTGTGTTCTCAGTGATGATAGCATTATCAGTATGACACCAGAATGGTGAGACATTAGCTGACCTTCCATGTTGATTAGTTCTCTCTGTTGTCCCAAACTGCACCTGATAGAATAATTCCTTGCACTGGTAACGTAAGGTTGTTACACATATACTGTAAGTGATAATATAGGGTTTTAGAAGTGAAATGACACATTAGGCCTAAAACGTATCTTATAATCTTGATTCGCTCTGATTCTTCATCCCGTGCAGTTACCACTCCGAGACCAACATTGTGCGCTATATGAAACGCCTGGAGAACAAGGACATCTCTCTGGTTCACAGCATGATCCCACTGGTGAGTCTTATGGGAAAGCAAAGAAGAAATGTTTTACTTTAGACATGGTGCTTTTCACATGATCCGAATACTACACAAAAAAACAGCAAACCACTGTAAAGATTAGTGGGCCCGTCACCATTTTTAATGTCCATTTTGTTTTCCATGTCAGGGTTCCTGCACAATGAAGCTGAACAGTTCTTCAGAGCTCATGGTGAGTTAATATCAGGGTTGGGGTAAATTCGAATTGACGGCAGTCAATTCAGGACATAAACTGAAATTCCAGTTCAATTATTTAAAAAAGGGCATGTATTTTCAATGATTTCTCAATAAACCTAAAAGTAAAAGCTATTTATTTCAAACGTTTTTGAATTTTAAAATCAAATCACTGCCTGAATTGACTGCCTTCAATTCGAATTGACAACAACCCTGGTTAATATCTCTCATTGTACAAAACATTAAGAACACCTTCCTAATATTGAGTTGCAGTCTGGGTTTTTTATGGTGGTGTTGTGAAGAACACTTTAGGTTACCTTGATATGACTATTTCTCCCATTGTTCCCTCTTTCCAACTCTTTTAGCCCATCACCTGGAATGAGTTTGCCAACCTCCACCCCTTCTGTCCCCTGGACCAGGCTGAGGGTTACCAGCAGCTCTTCAGGCAGCTGGAGAAGGACCTCTGTGAGGTGACTGGCTATGACAAGATCTCTTTCCAACCCAACAGGTAAGCCCCTCACTGACACAAACATTCAGTGTAGGGGGGGGATTCATGACCAACTGGGATTTCAGTTTCCCACACTCATCTGAGTGTGATTTACCAAACCACCTCCGTTACACATACCCAACTGTCAATGGATTCAGTTCAGGTCATTGTACTTGATCATTTAACTATCAAAGGTAGCTTTGTGGCTGATATCTCTATGGTTCCAAGTCCCCCCCCACTTATCAGTATTATTTGGGCTGATGTATAGCACACCGTGCTACATTGGCCTAGATGGAAAGATAGTGGTCTGGTTGTTCAACTCTTAGTCCATGCTTTCCTTTTACAGTTACTGTAAAGCCCATTGACTAACCTTTGAACTTGGCACGTTTGATTATAATGAGACAGGACTTCACTGGGAGCATGTGTCTGAGCATGTGGCTGGTACATTAACAGACTGTATGACCTTGTCTTTTAGTGGTGCTCAGGGAGAATATGCTGGCCTCGCTGCCATCAAAGCCTACCTGAACTCTAAAGGAGATGCCCATAGAACAGTAAGTATGGTTCTAATGAAACAAAACACTTTTTGCTAGCACACATACTAGGCCCTGCAGTGTCATGCAGTATGTCCACCCTTGGTTAATTGTTATCACAAAAAAATGTATATTATAAAATTACAGTATTCTTTTGGGGAGTAGATTGTCAGAAATGTGGGGGTGTATGTACTATAAAATATTACCCTAATGAATTTTCAGCCTGAATGTTTGCTGCAGTCAGCCATTTCACTGTGAACAACCTGTAATAAAGGTGTTACATGGTATTGCACACTGGATACTTAGACCTACCTACAATAATTTATCAGTGCATGGAGAGCCATAAAGAGACTTGTTTTAGGTACAGACAGCTTATAGGTATGATGACAAAGATAATCATCCACTCGTTTGCCGACAGACATTGTATTGGAAAAGCCTTCTGAAGAATAGCGCGTTTTGGATACTTATACAGGAACTGTTTGAAAATCCCCAAGTAGCCTAGCGGCAGGTAGCCTAGCGGTTAAGAGCTTTGAGCCTTAGAAAGGTTGCTGGTTCGAATTTCTAAACTGCCTAGGTGAAACATCTGTCGATGTGCCCTTGAGCAAGGCACTTAACCCTAATTGCTCCTGTAAGCCGCTCTGGATAAGAGCGTCTGCTAAATGACTAAAATGTAAGTATCACAACCGTGACTGGAGGTAAGACTGCTTGTTCAAGTAGCTTTCCGGTTTTGTAATTTGGCTTTTGTTTCAAGAGCTCACACCACTATCTAAGATGTGCTTGTAAGTGAGTTGTTAAAACTAACAACTCCCTTATATCTTAGGTAGTGATGTGAGCTTTTCAAACAGTCAATGTCCACAGTTGTGCAAATAAAGGACAGAAAACGCCACACTACCTGGAGGTTACTTGATTTCAAGATCCCATACAGTGGGGGAAAAAAGTATTTAGTCAGCCACCAATTGTGCAAGTTCTCCCACTTAAAAAGATGAGAGGCCTGTAATTTTCATCATAGGTACACATCAACTATGACAGACAAATTGAGGAGAAAAAATCCAGAAAATCACATTGTAGGATTTTTAATGAATTTATTTGCAAATTATGGTGGAAAATAAGTATTTGGTCACCTACAAACAAGCAAGATTTCTGGCTCTCACAGACCTGTAACTTCGTCTTTAAGAGGCTCCTCTGTCCTCCACTCGTTACCTGTATTAATGGCACCTGTTTGAACTTGTTATCAGTATAAAAGTCACCTGTCCACAACCTCAAACAGTCACACTCCAAACTCCACTATGGCCAAGACCAAAGAGCTGTCAAAGGACACCAGAAACAAAATTGTAGACCTGCACCAGGCTGGGAAGAAGAAATCAACTGTGGGAGCAATTATTAGGAAATGGAAGACATACAAGACCACTGATAATCTCCCTCGATCTGGGGCTCCACGCAAGATCTCACCCCGTGGGGTCAAAATGATCACAAGAACGGTGAGCAAAAATCCCAGAACCACACGGGGGGACCTAGTGAATGACCTGCAGAGAGCTGGGACCAAAGTAACAAAGCCTACCATCAGTAACACACTACGCCGCCAGGGACTCAAATCCTGCAGTGCCAGACGTGTCCCCCTGCTTAAGCCAGTACATGTCCAGGCCCGTCTGAAGTTTGCTAGAGTGCATTTGGATGATCCAGAAGAGGATTGGGAGAATGTCATATGGTCAGATGAAACCAAAATATAACTTTTTGGTAAAAACTCAACTCGTCGTATTTGGAGGACAAAGAATGCTGAGTTGCATCCAAAGAACACCATACCTACTGTGAAGCATGGGGGTGAAAACATCATGCTTTGGGGCTGTTTTTCTGCAAAGGGACCAGGACGACTGATCCGTGTAAAGGAAAGAATGAATGGGGCCATGTATCGTGAGATTTTGAGTGAAAACCTCCTTCCTTCAGCAAGGGCATTGAAGATGAAACGTGGCTGGGTCTTTCAGCATGACAATGATCCCAAACACACCGCCCGGGCAACGAAGGAGTGGCTTCGTAAGAAGCATTTCAAGGTCCTGGAGTGGTCTAGCCAGTCTCCAGATCTCAACCCCATAGAAAATCTTTGGAGGGAGTTGAAAGTCCATGTTGCCCAGCGACAGCCCCAAAACATCACTGCTCTAGAGGAGATCTGCGTGGAGGAATGGGCCAAAATACCAGCAACAGTGTGTGAAAACCTTGTGAAGACTTACAGAAAACGTTTGACCTGTGTCATTGCCAACAAAGGGTATATAACAAAGTATTGAGAAACTTTTGTTATTGACCAAATACTTATTTTCCACCATAATTTGCAAATAAATTCATAAAAAATCCTACAATGTGATTTTCTGGATTTTTTTTCCTCATTTTGTCTGTCATAGTTGACGTGTACCTATGATGAAAATTACAGGCCTCTCATCTTTTTAAGTGGGAGAACTTGCACAATTGGTGGCTGACTAAATACTTTTTTCCCCCACTGTATTTGATGATTTTAAGTCTCTGGGAACAGCAAGTTATGGGTAAAACTGATTGAGCGTGGCTTTTTTCCCCGTCAGGGGGGAAATGTAAACGTTACCCAACAAACACACAGGTATTAGTGACAATGTTGCAAAATGTATAAATAAGTCACCTAATAAGGGATAAAATCAATTGATGACCTACAGTTGAAGTCGGAAGTTTACATACTTAGGTTGGAGTCAATAAAACTTGTTTTTCAACCACTCCACAAATTTCTTGTTAACAAACTATAGTTTTGGCAAGTCAGTTAGGACATCTACTTTGTGCATGACACAGGTAATTTATCCAACAATTGTTTAGACAGATTATTTCACTTATAATTCACTGTATCACAATTCCAGTGGGTCAGAAGTTTACATACACTAAGTTGACTGTGCCTTTAAACAGCTTGGAAAATTCCAGAAAATGATGTCATGGCTTTAGAAGTTTCTGATAGGCTAATTGACATCATTTGAGTCAATTGGAGGTGTACCTGTGGATGTATTTCAAGGCCTACCTTCAAACTCAGTGCCTCTTAGCTTGACATCATGGGAAAATCAAAAGAAATCAGCCAAGACCCCAGAAAAAAATATGTAGACCTCCACAAGTCTGGTTCATCCTTGGGAGCAAATTCCAAACGCCTGAAGGTACCACGTTCATCTGTACAAACAATAGTACGCAAGTACACTGCTCAAAAAAATAAAGGGAACACTTAAACAACACAATGTAAGTCAATCACACTTCTATGAAATCAAACTGTCCACTTAAGAAGCAACACTGATTGACAATACATTTCACATGCTGTTGTGCAAATGGAATAGACAACAGGTGGAAATTATAGGCAATTAGCAAGACACCCCCAATAAAGGACTGGTTTTGCAGGTGGTGACCACAGACCACTTCTCAGTTCCTATGCTTCCTGGCTGATATTTTGGTCACTTTTGAATGCTGGCGGTGCTTTCGCTCTAGTGGTAGCATGAGATGGAGTCTACAACCCACACAAGTGGCTCAGGTAGTGCAGCTCATCCAGGATGGCACATCAATGCGAGCTGTGGCAAGAAGGTTTGCTGTGTCTGTCAGCGTAGTGTCCAGAGCATGGAGGCGCTACCAGGAGACAGGCCAGTATATCAGGAGACGTGGAGGAGGCCGTAGGAGGGCAACAACCCAGCAGCAGGACTGCTACCTCTGCCTTTGTGCAAGTAGGAGCAGGAGGAGCACTGCCAGAGTCCTGCAAAATGACCTCCAGCAGGCCACAAATGTGCATGTGTCTGCTCAAACGGTCAGAAACAGACTCCATGAGGGTGGTATGAGGGCCCGACGTCCACAGGTGGGGGTTGTGCTTACAGCCCAACACCGTGCAGGACGTTTGGCATTTGCCAGAGAACACCAAGATTGGAAAAATCGCCACTGGCGCCCTGTGCTCTTCACAGATGAAAGCAGGTTCACACTGAGCACATGTGACAGACGTGACAGAGTCTGGAGACGCCGTGGAGAACGTTCTGCTGCCTGCAACATCCTCCAGCATGACCGGTTTGGCGGTGGGTCAGTCATGGTGTGGGGTGGCATTTCTTTGGGGGGCCACACAGCCCTCCATGTGCTCGCCAGAGGTAGCCTGACTGCCATTAGGTACCGAGATGAGATCCTCAGACCCCTTGTGAGACCATATGCTGGTGCGGTTGGCCCAGGGTTCCTCCTAATGCAAGACAATGCTAGACCTCATGTGGCTGGAGTGTGTCAGCAGTTCCTGCAAGAGGAAGGCATTGATGCTATGGACCGCCTGTTCCCCAGACCTGAATCCAAATGAGCACATCTGGGACATCATGTCTCGCTCCATCCACCAACGCCACGTTGCACCACAGACTGTCCAGGAGTTGGCGGATGCTTTAGTCCAGGTCTGGGAGGAGATCCCTCAGGAGACCATCCGCCACCTCCATCAGGAGCATGCCCAGGCGTTGTAGGGAGGTCATACAGGCACGTGGAGGCCACACACACTACTGAGCCTCATTTTGACTTGTTTTAAGGACATTACATCAAAGTTGGATCAGCCTGTAGTGTGGTTTTCCACTTTAATTTTGAGGGTGACTCCAAATACAGACCTCCATGGGTTGATACATTTGACTTCCATTGATAATTTGTGTGTGATTTTGTTGTCAGCACATTCAACTATGTAAAGAAAAAAGTATTTAATAAGATTATTTCATTCATTCAGATCTAGGATGTGTTATTTTAGTGTTCCCTTTATTTTTTTGAGCAGTGTATAAACACCATGGGACCACGCAGCCGTCATACCACTCAGGAAGGAGACGGGTTCTGTCTTCTTACAAGCCGAAGAACAATATCCCAACCGTGAAGCACGGGGGTGGCAGCATCATGCTGTGGGGGTGCTTTGCTGCAGGAGGGACTGATGCACTTCACAAAATAGATGGCATCATGAGGATGGAAAATTATGTGGATATATTGAAGCAACATCTCAAGACATCAGTCAGGAAGTTAAAGCTTGGTCGCAAATGGGTCTACCAAATGGACAATGACCCCAAGCATACTTCCAAAGTTGTTTCAAAATGATTTAAGGACAATAAAGTCAAGGTATTGGAGTGGCCATCACAAAGCCCTGACCTCAAGTCTACAGAAAATGTGTAGGCAGAACTGAAAAAGTGTGTGCGAGCAAGGAGGCCTACAAACCTGACTCAGTTACACCAGCCCTGTCAGGAGGAATGGGCCAAAATTCACCTAACTTATTGAGGGAAGCTTGTAGAAGGCTACCCGGAATGTTTGACCCAAGTTGAACAATTTAAAGGCAATGCTACCAAATACTAATTGAGTGTATATAAACTTCTGACCCACTGGGAATGTGATGAAAGAAATAAAAGCTGAAATAAATAATTCTCTCTACTATTATTCTGACATTTCACATTCTTAAAATAAAGTGGTGCTCCTAACTGACCTAAGACAGGGTATTTTTACTAGGATAAAATGTCAGGAATTGTGAAAAACTGAGTTTAAATGTATTTGGCTAAGGTGTATGTAAACCTCCGACTTCAACTGTGTGTGTGTATATATATATATATATATATATATATATTTTTAAACATACTTAACCCCTTAATTTTTGTACCCACAAAACTACCACAATTCTTCCATTCATTTGTATGGGTTACATTTAGACGAGTCCCGTGACACTTGTCGGGGTCGTAAAGAAAAAAGTGAATAGCCCAAACGGTTCGGATGCTACAGACGTTTGCGTGAGAACACAGAATTTCAGGATGTCTCCTGGTCTGACAAACAGCGCTGTAGCTCTGACACTTTCCACCGCAAATGGGGAAGGATGACATAGGCAGGGGATTTTTACTAGGATTAAATGTCAGGAATTGTGAAACTGAGTTTAAATGTATTTGGCTAAGGTGTATGTAAACTTCTGACTTCAACTCTATTTTGCATTGATGTCACTTGGAGATTTGCACAAAGAAATGTTAGGACTCTAATGCTGTAATGGTTGACTTGCTTAGGCCTAATTAGCTATTTTACTTTGATGGTCTGATTGTAACTCTCATTGATATTATTTATTTTGCTCAGGTTTGTCTGATCCCCAAGTCGGCCCATGGCACCAACCCGGCCAGTGCCCAGATGGCTGGCATGAAGGTGCAGGTGGTGGAGGTGGACAAGGATGGCAACATTGACATGGCAAACCTCAAGGCACTGGTAAGAGCTGGTTGGAGTGATTCTGATAATAAGCTCACTGTTACAGAAGAGCCTTTCAATATAACCAATGATCTTGAGTATCCCTTCAAATGCTTTTCAATCTAGGCACAAAGAATAATTGAGAAACATGATGGCCAGACAGTCGGTGGTCACTATCTACCGGTCGCGCAACCAGCAGTGAATTAGCCCCCTTAAAAGTGGACTCTCGCGTTGCCGAGTCACACAGGCTAATCCATTATTCCTCTCTTAGGTGGACAAACACAAGGCTAACCTGGCAGCCATGATGATAACGTACCCCTCCACCTTTGGTGTGTTTGAGGAGAGCATCGGTGATGTGTGCAATCTCATCCACCAGAACGGAGGACAGGTCTACCTGGACGGCGCTAATATGAACGCACAGGTGAGAGAAGAGTATATGCTTGTCACCTTGCTGATAAGGTTTTTGTGTGGATATACTGCATAGACCATTAAAGTTGAACAGTGTGTTTATATAAGCTAACTCTGTTGTGTAGTAAAACTTTGACTATTTTTGCACAAAAAAAATAAATACATTTATATATACCAAATTGGGTTGCTTATCCAGGTGTTAACTGAATCATGGACCCATCTATCACATAAGACTATTTTGAATGAATTGAGTTATTGTAGTTGAGTTAATTGAGATGCATACATACAGTGGGGGAAAAAAGTATTTAGTCAGCCACCAATTGTGCAAGTTCTCCCACTTAAAAAGATGAGAGGCCTGTAATTTTCATCATAGGTACACGTCAACTATGACAGACAAAATGAGAAAAAAAATATCCAGAAAATCACATTGTAGGATTTTTAATGAATTTATTTGCAAATTATGGTGGAAAATAAGTATTTGGTCACCTACAAACAAGCAAGATTTCTGGCTCTCACAGACCTGTAACTTCTTCGTTAAGAGGCTCCTCTGTCCTCCACTCGTTACCTGTATTAATGGCACCTGTTTGAACTTGTTATCAGTATAAAAGACACCTGTCCACAACCTCAAACAGTCACACTCCAAACTCCACTATGGCCAAGACCAAAGAGCTGTCAAAGGACACCAGAAACAAAATTGTAGACCTGCACCAGGCTGGGAAGACTGACTCTGCAATAGGTAAGCAGCTTGGTTTGAAGAAATCAACTGTGGGAGCAATTATTAGGAAATGGAAGACATACAAGACCACTGATAATCTCCCTCGATCTGGGGCTCCACGCAAGATCTCACCCCGTGGGGTCAAAATGATCACAAGAACGGTGAGCAAAAATCCCAGAACCACACGGGGGGACCTAGTGAATGACCTGCAGAGAGCTGGGACCAAAATAACAAAGCCTACCATCAGTAACACACTACGCCGCCAGGGACTCAAATCCTGCAGTGCCAGACGTGTCCCCCTGCTTAAGCCAGTACATGTCCAGGCCCGTCTGAAGTTTGCTAGAGTGCATTTGGATGATCCAGAAGAGGATTGGGAGAATGTCATATGGTCAGATGAAACCAAAATATAACTTTTTGGTAAAAACTCAACTCGTCGTGTTTGGAGGACAAAGAATGCTGAGTTGCATCCAAAGAACACCATACCTACTGTGAAGCATGGGGTTGGAAACATCATGCTTTGGGGCTGTTTTTCTGCAAAGGGACCAGGACGACTGATCAGTGTAAAGGAAAGAATGAATGGGGCCATGTATCATGAGATTTTGAGTGAAAACCTCCTTCCTTCAGCAAGGGCATTGAAGATGAAACGTGGCTGGGTCTTTCAGCATGACAATGATCCCAAACACACCACCCGGGCAACGAAGGAGTGGCTTCGTAAGAAGCATTTCAAGGTCCTGGAGTAGCCTAGCCAGTCTCCAGATCTCAACCCCATAGAAAATCTTTGGAGAGAGTTGAAAGTCTGTGTTGCCCTGCGACAGCCCCAAAACATCACTGCTCTAGAGGAGATCTGCATGGAGGAATGGGCCAAAATACCAGCAACAGTGTGTGAAAACCTTGTGAAGACTTACAGAAAACGTTTGACCTGTGTCATTGCCAACAAAGGGTATATAACAAAGTATTGAGAAACTTTTGTTATTGACCAAATACTTATTTTCCACCATAATTTGCAAATAAATTCATAAAAAATCCTACAATGTGATTTTCTGGATTTTTTTTCCTCATTTTGTCTGTCATAGTTGATGTGTACCTATGATGAAAATTACAGGCCTCTCTCATCTTTTTAAGTGGGAGAACTTGCACAATTGGTGGCTGACTAAATACTTTTTTTCCCCACTGTGTGTGTGTGTGTATATGTGTATATATATATATATATATATATAACACACACAACCGTTCAAAAGTTTGGGGTCACTTAGAAATGGCCTTGTTTTCGAAATAAAAGCAATTGTTTTGTCCATTAAAATAACATCAAATTGATCAGAAATACAGTGTAGACATTGTTCATGTTGTAAATGGCTATTGCTGATTTTTAATGGAATATCTACAGTTGAAGTCGGAAGTTTACATACACCTTAGCCAAATACATTTAAACTCAGTTTTTCACAATTCCTGACATTTAATCCTAGTCACAATTCCCTGTCTTAGGTCAGTTAGGAGCACCACTTTATTTTAAGAATGTGAAATGTCAGAATAATGGGAGAGAGAATGATTTATTTCAGCTTTTATTTCTTTCAACACATTCTTAGTGGGTCAGAAGTTTACATACACTCAATTAGTATTTGGTAGCATTGCCTTTAAATTGTTTAACTTGGGTCAAACGTTCCGGGTAGCCTTCCACAAGTTCCCCATAATAAATTGGGTGAATTTTGGCCCATTCCTCCTGACAGAGCTGGTGTAACTGAGTCAGGTTTGTAGGCCTCCTTGCTCACACATGCTTTTTCAGTTCTGCCCACAAATTTTCTATAGGATTGAGGTCAGGGCTTTGTGATGGCCACTCCAATACCTTGACTTTGTTGTCCTTAAGCCATTTTGCCACAACTTTGGAAGTATGCTTGGGGTCATTGTCCATTTGGAAGACCCATTTGCGACCAAGCTTTAACTTCCTGACTGCTGTCTTGAGATGTTGCTTCAATATATCCACGTAATTTTCCTTCCTCATGATGCCATCTATTTTGTGAAGTGCATCAGTCCCTCCTGCAGCAAAGCACCCCCACAGCATGATGCTGGCACCCCGTTTCATCAGACCAGAGGACATTTCTCCAAAAAGTACAATCTTTGTCCCCATGTGCAGTTGCAAACTGTAGTCTGGCTTTTTTATGGCGGTTTTGGAGCAGTGGCTTCTTCCTTGCTGAGCGGCCTTTCAGGTTATGTCAATATAGGACTCGTTTTACTGTGGATATAGATACTTTTGTACCTGTTTCCTCCAGCATCTTCACAAGGTCCTTTGCTGTTGTTCTGGGATTGATTTGCACTTTTCGCACCAAAGTACGTTCATCTCTACAAGACCGATAGATCTCTTTCCTGAGCGGTATGACGGCTGCGTGGTCCCATGGTCTTTATACTTGCGTATTATTGTTTGTACAGATGAACGTGGTACCGTCAGGTGTTTGGAAATTGCTCCCAAGGATGAACCAGACTTGTGGAGGTCTACAATTTTTTTTCTGAGGTCTTGGCTGATTTATTTTCATTTTCCCATGATGTCAAGCAAAGAGGCCCTGAGTTTGAAGGTAGGCCTTGAAATACATCCACATGTACACCTCCAATTGACTCAAATGATGTCAATTAGCCTATCAGAAGCTTCTAAAGCCATGACATCATTTTCTGGAATTTTCCAAGCTGTTTAAAGACAGTCAACTTATTGTATGTAAACTTCTGACCCACTGGAATTGTGATACAGTGAAAAAATCTGTCTGTAAACAATTGTTGGAAAAATTACTTGTGTCATGACTTGCCATAACTATAGTTGACAAGAAATGTGTGGAGTGGTTGAATAACAAGTTTTAATGACTCCAACCTAAGTGTATGTAAACTTCAGACTTCAACTGTACATAGGCGTACTGAGGCCCATTATCAGCAACCATCAGTCCTGTGTTCCAATGGCACGTTGTGTTTGCTAATACAAGTTTATCATTTTAAAAGGCTAATTGATAATTAGAAAACCCTTTTGCAATTAAGTTAGCACAGCTTAAAACTGTTGTGCTGATTAAAGAAGCAATAAAACGGGTCTTCTTGAGACTCATTGAGTATCTAGAGCAACAGCAATTGTGGGTTCGATTTACAGAATCAAAATGGCCAGAAACAAATAACTTTCTTCTGAAACTCGTCAGTCTATTCTTGTTCTGAAAAATGAAGGCTATTCCATGTGAGAAATTGCCAAGAAACTGAAGATCTCATACAATGCTGTGTACTACTCCCTTCACAGAACAGCGCAAACTGTCTCTAACCAGAATAGAAAGTGGAGTGGGAGTCCCCAGTGCACAACTGAGCAAGAGGACAAATTCATTAGTGTCTAGTTTGAGAAACCGACGCCTCACAGGTCCTCAACTGGCAGCTTCATTAAATAGTACCTTCAAAACACCAGTCTGAAAGTCAACAGTGAAGAGGCGACTCCGGGATGCTGACCTTCTAGGCAGAGTTGCAAAGAAAAAGCCATATCTCAGACTGGCCAATAAAAAGAAAAGATTAAGATGGACAAAGGAACACAGACACTGGACAGAGGAATATTGGAAAAAAGTGTTATGGACAGACGAATCAAAGTTTTGAGGTGTTCAGATCACAAAGAAGAACATTTATAAGACGCAGACCAAATGAAAAAATGCTGGAGGAGTGCTTGATGCCATCTGTCAAGCAAGGTGGAGGCAATGTGATGGTCTGGGGGTGCTTTGGTGGTGGTAACGTGGGAGATTTGTACAGGGTAAAAGGGATCTTGAAGAAGGAAGGCTATCACTCCATTTTGCAACACCATGCCATACCCTGTGGACGGCGCTTGATTGGAGCCAATTTCCTCCTACAACAGGACAATGACCCAAAGCACAGCACCAAACTGCAATAACTATTTAGGGAAGAAGCAGTCAGCTGGTATTCTGTCTATAATGGAGTGGCCAGCACAGTCACCGGATCTTTAACCCTATTGAGCTGTTGTAGGAGCAGCTTGACCGTATGGTACGTAAGAAGTGCCCATCAAGCCAATCCAACTTGTGGGAGGTGCTTCAGGAAGCATGGGGTAAAATCTCTTCAGATTACCTCAACAAATTGACAACTAGAATGCCAGAGGTCTGCAAGGCTGTAATTGCTGCAAATGGAGGATTCTTTGACGATTGTTTGAAGGACACAATTATTATTTCTATTAAAAATCATTATTTCTAACCTTGTTAATGACTACATTTCCTATGCATTTTGCTATATTTCCTATTCAAACTCATTTCGTGTGTGTGTGTGTGTGTGTGTGTGTGTGTGTGTGTGTGTATATGTGTATATATATATATATATATATATATATATATATACATACATACATACATACACACACACACACACACACACACACACACACACACACACACACACACACACACACACAGTGACTTGCGAAAGTATTCACCCCCCCTTGGCATTTTCCCTATTTTGTTGCCTTACAACCTGTAATTAAAATGTATTTTGGGGGGGGGGGGGGGTTGTATCATTTGATTTACACAACATGCACTTTGAAGATGCAAAATATTTTTTACTGTGAAACAAACAAACAAAGAAACTTGAGCATGCATAACTATTTACCCCCCCAAAGTCAATACTTTGTAGAGCCACCTTTTGCAGCAATTACAGCTGCAAGTCTCTTGGGGTATGTCTCTATAAGCTTGGCACATCTAGCCACTGGGATTTTTGCCCATTCTTCAAGGCAAAACTGCTCCAGCTCTTTCAAGTTGGATGGGTTCTGCTGGTGTACAGCAATATTTAAGTCATACCACAGATTCTCAATTGGATTGAGGTCTGGGCTTTGACTAGGCCATTCCTAGACATTTTAAATGTTTCCCCTTAAACCACTCGAGTGTTGCTTTAGCAGTATGCTTAGGGTCATTGTCCTGCTGGAAGGTGAACCTCCGTCCCAGTCTCAAATCTCTGGAAGACTGAAACCGGTTTCCCTCAAGAATTTCCCTGTATTTAGTGCCATCCATCATTCCTTCAATTCTGACCAGTTTCCCAGTCCCTGCCAATGAAAAACATCCCCACAGCATGATGCTGCTACCACCATGCTTCACTGTGGGGATGGTGTTCTCGGGGTGATGAGAGTTGTTGGGTTTGCGCCAGACATAGCATTTCCTTAATAGCCAAAAAGCTCAATTTTTAGTCTCATCTGACCATAGTACCTTCTTCCATATGTTTGGGGAGTCTCCCACATGCCTTTTGGCGAACACCAAACGTGTTTGTTTATTTTTTTCTTTAAGCAATGGCTTTTTCTGGCCACTCTTCCGTAAAGCCCAGCTCTGTGGAGTGTACGGCTTAAAGTGGTCCTATGGACAGATACTCCAATCTCTGCTGTGGAGCTTTGCAGCTCTTTCAGGGTTATCTTTGGTCTCTTTGTTGCCTCTGATTAATGCCCTTCTTACCTGGTCCGTGAGTTTTGGTGGGCGGCCCTCTTTTGGCAGGTTTGTTGTGGTGCCATATTCTTTCAATTTTTTAAATAATGGATTTAATGGTGATCCGTGGGGTGTTCAAAGTTTCTGATATTTTTTTTATAACCAAACCCTGATCTGTACTTCTCCACAACTTTGTCCCTGACCTGTTTGGAGAGCTCCTTGGTCTTCATGGTGCCGCTTGCTTAGTGGTGTTGCAGACTCTGGGGCCTTTCAGAACAGGTGTGTGTGTGTGTGTGTGTGTGTGTGTATATATATATATATACTGAGATCATGTGACACTTAGATTGCACACAGGTGGACTTTATTTAAGTAATTATGTGACTTCTGAAGGTAATTGGTTGCACCAGATCTTATTTAGTGCCTTCATAGCAAAGGGGGTGAATACATATGCACGCACCACTTTTCCGTTATTTATTTCTTTTGAAAGTTTTGATTTTATTGTAATTCACCAATTTCGACTTTTGTGTGTGTCCATTACATGAAATCCAAATAAAAATCCATTTAAATTACATGGTGTAATGCAACAAAATAGGAAAAACGCCAAGGGGGATGAATACTTTTGCAAGGCACAGTAATACATACAGTACCAGTCAAAGGTTTGGACATACCTACTCATTCCAGGGTTTTTCTTTATTTTTACCATTTTCTACATTGTAGAATAATAGTGAAGACCTCAACACTGAAATAACACATGGAATCATGTAGTAACTTAAGAAGTGTTATCGTGTTATCCTGAACATATTGTTTTTTCTGCCGGAATCACTGAACCATTAACACCGGATTCATCGCTACTAGCTAGCTGCAACCAACTGGACGTTTTGTGGTTGGCTAATCAGCCCTGAGTTAGCCTTGCGCCAGGCCCATCTCCCGGCTATCTACACCTCTGTCAACCGGACGGGACCTCCTAGTGTCGACACGGAGCCCCGCCGATCCAACATGACTGGTCTGCCGACGAAATCATCTGATGTGGTTACAACAGGCTTCCCGTTACGACGTCGACCACGAAGATCCATCTGCTAGCCCCGGCCCGCTAACACACGCTAGCCATGGCCTCTTGCTAGCTAGTGCTGTAGCAGCCCCCGCACTACCTCCAAACTATCCTATTGCTGTTCACCGGACCTTATGATAACTCAGCTATACAGCTGATGCCTGCTGGACTGTTCCATTTTACGGTACCGCATCCTGTTTATGTTTAGCCTCAGCCCAAACTTTGTCGCCATTACCAGCTGTTGTCTTAGCTCTCTCGAATTACACCTGTGATTGCTTTATGCCTCTCTCCCATGTCAATATGCCTTGCTTATTGCTGTTTCGCTTATTTCTTATTGTACTATTTCACTGTAGAGCCCAACTAAACCTGCCTTAGATAGCTCCTTTGTCCCACCCCCCATACACGCGGAGACCGACTCAATCGGTGCCTCCAGTGATGCTATCTCCTTCATTGTTACCCAACGCTTAGGTTTACCTCCACTGTACTCATATCCTTCCATATCCTTGTCTGTACATAATGCCCTGACTCTATTCTACAACGCCCGGAAACCTGCCCCTTTTATTCTCTGTACCCAACGCACTAGAAGACCAGTTCTTAAAGCCTTTAGCCGTATCCTTATTCTAGTCCTCCTCTGTTCCTCTGGTGATGTAGAGGTTAACCCAGGCCCTGTAGCCCCCAGTATCACTCCTATTCCCCAGACGTTATCATTTGTTGACTTCTGTAATCGTAAAAGCCTTGGTTTCTTGCACGTTAATATCCGAAGCCTCCTCCCTAAGTTTGAGTTATTCACTGCGTTAGCACACGCCGCCAACCCTGATGTTCTAGCAGTGTCTGAATCCTGGCTTAGGAAGGCCACCAAAAATTCAGAAATGTCCATCCCCAACTACAACATTTTCCGTCTCGATAGAACTGCCAAAGGGGGTGGGGTTGCAATCTACTGTAGAGAGAGCCTGCAGAGCTCTATCGTACTATCCAGGTCTATGCCCAAACAGTTTGAGCTTCTACTTCTAAAAATCCACCTTTCCAGAAATAAGTCTCTCACTGTTGCCGCTTGCTACAGACCCCCCTCAGCCCCGAGCTGTGCCCTGGACACCATATGTGAACTGATTGCCCCCCATCTATCCTCAGAGTTCGTACTGCTTGGTGACCTAAACTGGGATATGCTAAACACCCCGGCCGTCCTACAATCTAAACTAGATGCCCTCAATCTCACACAAATGATCAACGAACCTACCAGGTACAACCCTAAATCTGTAAACATGGGCACCCTCATAGATATCATCCTGACAAATTTACCCTCTAAATACACCTCCGCTGTCTTCAACCAGGATCTCAGTGATCACTGCCTTATTGCCTGCGTCCGTAATGGGTCCGCGATCAAACGACTACCCCTCATCACTGTCAAGCGCTCCCTAAAACACTTTAGGGAGCAGGCCTTTCTAATTGACCTGGCCCGGGAATCCTGGATGGATATTGACCTCATTCCGTCAGTAGAGGATGCCTGGTTGTTCTTTAAAAGTGCTTTCATCTCAATCTTAAATAAGCATGCCCCATTCAAAAAATTCAGAACTAAGAACAGATATAGCCCCTGGTTCTCCTCAGACTTGACTGCCCTTGACCAGCACAAAAACATCCTGTGGCGTACTGCATTAGCATCGAACAGCCCCCGCGATATGCAACTTTTTAGGGAAGTCAGGAACCAATATACACAATCAGTTTGGAAAGCAAAGGCTAGCTTTTTCAAACAGAAATTTGCATCCTGTATCACTAACTCCAAAATGTTTTGGGACACTGTAAAGTCCATGGAAAATAAGAGCACCTCCTCCCAGCTGCCCACTGCACTGAGGCTAGGAAACCACCGATAAATCTACAATAATCGAGAATTTCAACAAGCATTTTGCTACGGCTGGCCATGCTTTCCACCTGGCTACCACTACCCCGGCCACCAACTCTGCACCCTCCGCTGCAACTTGCCCATGCCCCCCCACTTCTCCTTCACACAAATTCAGACAGCTGATGTTCTGAAAGAGCTAAAAAATCTGGACCCCTACAAATCAGCTGGGCTAGACAATCTGGACCCTTTCTTTCTAAAATTAGCCGCCGAAATTGTCGCAACCCCTATTACTAGCCTGTTCAACCTCTCTTTTGTAACGTCTGAGATCCCCAGAGATTGGAAAGCTGCCACGGTCATCCCCCTCTTCAAAGGGGGTGACACTCTAGATCCTAACTGTTATAGACCTATATCCATCCTGCCCTGCCTTTCGAAAGTATTTGAAAGCCAAGTTAACAAACAGATCACCGACCATTTCGAATCCCACCGTACCTTCTCCGCTATGCAATCCGGTTTCCGAGCTGGTCATGGGCGCACCTCAGCCACGCTCAAGGTCTTAAACGATATTATAAACGCGATCGATAAAAGACAGTACTGCGCAGCCATCTTCATCGACCTGGCCAAGGCTTTCGACTCTGTCAACCACCGCATTCTTATTGGCAGACTAAATAGCCTTGGTTTCTCTGACTGCCTCGCCTGGTTCACCAACTACTTCTCAGATAGAGTTCAATGTGTCAAATCGGAGGGCCTGTTGTCTGGACCTCTGGCCGTCTCTATGGGCGTGCCACAGGGTTCAATTCTCGGGCCGACTCTATTCTCTGTGTATATCAATGATGTCGCTCTTGCTGTTGGTGACGCTTGGATCCACCTCTATGCGGACAACACCATTTTGTATACATCTGGCCCTTCATTGGACACTGTGTTAACAAACCTCCAAACGAGCTTTAATGCCATACAACACTCCTTCCGTAGCCTCCAACTGCTCTTAAACACTAGTAAAACTAAATGCATGCTCTTCAACCGAACGCTGCTTGCACCCGCCCACCCGACTAGAATCACTACTCTCGGCGGGTCTGACCTAGAGTATGTGGACAACTACAAATACCTAGGTGTCTGGTTAGACTGTAAACTCTCCTTCCAGACTCACATTAAGCATCTCCAATCAAAAGTTAGATCTAGAACTGGATTCCTATTTCGCAACAAAGCCTCCTTCACTCATGCTGCCAAACATGCCCTCGTAAAACTGACTATCCTACCGATCCTTGACTTCGGCGATGTCATTTACAAAATAGCCTCCAACACCCTACTCAGCAAATTGGATGTAGTCTATCACAGTGCTATCCGTTTTGTCACCAAAGCCCCATATACTACCCACCATTGTGACCTGTACGCTCTTGTTGGCTGGCCCTCACTACATATTCGTCGCCAAACCCACTGGCTCCAGGTCATCTATAAATCACTGCTAGGCAAATCCCTGTCTTATTTTAGCTCACTGGTCACCATAGCAACACCCACCCGTAGTCTGCGCTCCAGCAGGTATATCTCACTGGTCATCCCCAAAGCCAACACCTCCTTTGGCCGCCATTCCTTCCAGTTCTCTGCTGCCAATGACTGAAACGAACTGCAAAAATCTCTGAAGCTGGAGACTCTTATCTCCCTCACTAACTTTAAGCATCAGTTGTCAGAGCAGCTTACCGATCACTGCACCTGTACACAGCCTTTCTGAAATTAGCCCACCCAACTACCTCATCCCCATATTGTTATTTATTTTGCTAATTTGCACCTCAGCACATCTATCATTCCAGTATTATACGACATTGTAACTATTTTGCACTATGGCCTATTTATTGCCTTACCTCCATAACTTACTACATTCGCACACACTGTATATATATATTTTCTGTTGTATTTTTGACTTTATGTTTTGTTTACCCCATATGTAACTCTGTGTTGTTGTTTTTATCGCACTGCTTTGCTTTATCTTGGCCAGGTCGCAGTTGTAAATGAGAACTTGTTCTCAACTGGCTTACCTGGTTAAATAAAGGTTAAATAAAAAATTTATAAATACAAATAAACAAATCAAAATAGATTTGAGATTCTTCAAAGGAGCCACCCTTTTGCCTTGATGACAGCTTTGCACACTCTTGGCATTCTCTCAACCAGCTTCATGAGGTAGTCACCTGAAATGCATGTCAATTAACAGGTGTGCCTTGTTAAAAGTTAATTTGTGGAATTTCTTTCCTTCTTCATGCGTTTGAGCCAATCAGTTGTGTTGTGTTGTGACAAGGTTGGGGTGGTATACAGAAGATAGCCCTATTTGGTAAAATACCATATTATTGCAAGAAGAGCTCAAATAAGCAAAGAGAAACAACCGTCCATCATTACTTTAAGTCATGAAGGTCAGTCAATTCTGAAAATTTAAGAACTTTGAAAGTTTCTTCAAGTACAGTCGCAAAAACCATCAAGCGCTATGATGAAACTGGCTCTCATGAAGACCGCCACAGGAAAGGAAGACCCAAAGTTACCTCTGCTGCAGAGGATACGTTTGTTAGAGTTACCAGCCTCAGAAATTGCAGCCCAAATAAATGCTTCACAGAGTTCAAGTAACAGACACATCTCAACATCAACTGTTCAGAGGAGACTGCGTGAATCAGGCCTTCATGGTCGAATTGCAGCAAAGAAACCACTACTAAAGGACACCAATAAGAAGAAGAGACTTGCTTGGGCCAAGAAACACGAGCAATGGACATTAGACCGGTGGAAATCTGTCCTTTGGTCTGATGAGTCCACATTTGAGATTTTTGATGAACAGATTATCTCTGCATGTGTGGTTTCCACCGTGAAGCATGGAGGAGGAGGTGTCATGGTGTGGGGGTGCTTTGCTGGTGACACTGTCAGTGATTTTATTTAGAATTTAAGGCACACTTAACCAACATGGCTACCACAGCATTCTGCAGCGGTACCCCATTCCATCTGGTTTGGGCTTAGTAGGACTATAATTTGTTTTTCAACAGGACAATGACCCAATACACCTCCAGGCTGTGTAAGGGCTATTTTAACAAGAAGCATAGCGATGGAGTGCTGCATCAGATGACCTGGCCTCCACAATCACCGACCTCAGCCCAATTGAGATGGTTTGGGATGAGTCGGAAGGCAGAGTGAAGGAAAAGCAGCCAACAAGTGCTCAGCATATGTGGGAACTATTGGAAAAGCATTCCAGTTGAAGCTGGTTGAGAGAATGTCAAGAGTGTACAAAGCTGTCAAGGCAAAGGGTGGCTATTTGAAGAATCTCAAATATAAAATATATTTTGATTTGTTTAACACATTTTTTGGTTACTACATGATTCCATATGTGTTATTTCATCGTTTTGATGTCTTCACTATTATTCTACAATGTAGAAAATAGTACAAATAAAGAAACCCTTGAATGAGTAGGAGTGTCCAAACTTTTGACTGGTAATGTACATACATACATACATACATACATACATACATACATACATACATACATACATACATACATACATACATACATACATACATACATACATACAGTGCCTTCGTAAAGTATTCAGACCCATTGACTTCTTTCACATTTTGTTATGTTACAGCTTTATTCTAAAATTGATTGAATAGTTTTTTCCCCCTCATCAATCTACACACAATACCCCATAATGACAAAGCAAAAACAGGTATTTCAAAATTTTAGCCAATTTATAAAAAATATGACATTTACATAAGTATTCAGTACTTTGTTGAAGCACCTTTGGCAACGATTACAGCCTCAAGTCTTCTTTGGTATGACGCTACAAGCTTGGCACACCTGTATTTGGGAGTTTCTCCCATTCTTCTCTGCAGATCCTCTCAAGCTCTGTCAGGTTGGATGGGGAGCGTTGCTGCACAGCTATTTTCAGGTCTCTCCAGAGATGTTCAATCGGGTTCAAGTCCGGCCTCTGGTTGGGCAACTCAATGACATTCAGAGACTTGTCCCGAAGCCACTCCTGCGTTGTCTTGGCTGTGTGCTTAGGGTCGTTGTCCTGTTGGAAGGTGAACCTTGCCCCAGTCTGAGGTCTTGAGTGCTCTGGAGCAGGTTTTCATCAAGGATCTCTCTATACTTTGCTCCATTCATCTTTCCCTCGATCCTGACTAGTCTCCCAGTCCCTGCCGCTGAAAAACATCCCCACAGCAGCATGATGCTGCCACCACCATGCTTCACCGTAGGGATAGTGCCAGGTTTCCTCCAGACGTGACGCTTGGCATTCAGGCCAAATAGTTCAATCTTGGTTTCATCAGACCAGAGAATCTTGTTTCTCATGGTCTGAGAGTCTTTAGGTGCCTTTTGGCAAACTCCAAGCGGGCTGTTATTGTGAAGTAGAAACGTCTAGGAGCAACAATGGCTCAGCCGCGAAGTGGTAGGCCACACAAGCTCACAGAACGGGACTGCCGAGTGCTGAAGCGCGTAAAAATCATCTGTCCTCGGTTGCAACACTCACTACCGAGTTCCAAACTGCCTCTACAAGCAACTTCAGCACAATAACTGTTCGTCGGGAGCTTCATGAAATGGGTTTCCGTGACCGAGTAGCCACAAATAAGCCTAAGCTCACCATGCGCAATGCCAAGCGTCGGCTGGAGTGGTGTAAAGCTTGCCGCCATTGGACTCTGGAGCAGTGGAAACGCATTCTCTGGAGTGATGAATCACGCTTCATCATCTGGCAGTCCGATGGACAAATCTTGGTTTGGCGGATGCCAGGAGCGCGCTACCTGCCCCAATGCATAGTGCCAACTGTAAAGTTTGGTGGAGGTGGAATAATGGTTTGGGCTTAGTTCGAGTGAAGGGAAATCTTAACGCTACAGCATACAATGACATTCTATATGATTCTGTGCTTCCAACTTTTTGGCAACAGTTTGGGAAAGGTCCTTTTTCATGTTTCAGCATGACAATGCCCCCATGTACAAAGCGAGTTCCATACAGAAATGGTTTGTCGAGATCGGTGTGGAAGAACTTGACTGGCCTGCACAGAGCCCTGACCTCAACCCAATAGAACACCTTTGAGATGAATTGGAATGCCGACTGCGACCCAGGCCTAATCGCCCAACATCAGTGCCCGACCTCACTAATGCTCTTGTGACTGAATGGAAGCAAGTCCCGCAGCAATGTTCCAACATCTAGTGAAAAGCCTTCCCAGAAGAGTGGAGGTTGTTCTAGCAGCAAAGGGGGGACCATATATTAATGGCCATGATTTTGGAATTAGATGTTCAACGAGCAGGTGTCCACACACTTTTGGTCATGTAGTATAGTGTATATTATTTAGTTATTTATTTGTAGCATTTGAACATAACAACATTTTTACAAGGCTCTCCTGGAGTGCATGGGAGTGCTCAAGTATGATGCATTTTACCCTCCACCGGTACTGTAGCGCCCGCTTCTGCAGATAAGAGGAAATGTGACTTTGGAGAATTGCCTTTCTATCACCCTGTAATCTCCTCTCTCTCCTGCCTGCTCTGCTCTCTACAGGTGGGCTTGTGTCGTCCTGGTGACTACGGATCTGACGTGTCTCACTTGAACCTCCACAAGACCTTCTGTATCCCCCACGGGGGCGGAGGACCAGGGATGGGACCTATCGGAGTGTAAGTGACCATAACGGGATTGTTTCCCTCAAATGCACATTTTAATGGACTAAGTACAAAAACTGAACCTGCCCAAAGGAAATATAACTGGCCAAATCCATTATAAATAGGCCGTTTTGTCCTGGTCAGGTCACATAATATATGTATGCCATTTAGCAGACACTTTTATCCGAAGCGACTCAGTAATGCGTGCATACATGGTAAGGAAACACTCCTGGCACAAAGTTTTGGTGCAAAACATGACTTAAAAGTGAATAATTAATTACTATTGATGGCTTAATGGAGTTGTGCATGGTAAACAGGAAGGAGCACCTTTCCCCGTTCCTGCCCTGCCACCCAGTGGTCAGCATGTCAGCAGGCAACATGTCCAGCTCCCTGGGCACCATCAGTGCTGCCCCATGGGGCTCCAGTGCCATTCTGCCCATCTCTTGGGCTTACATCAAGGTCAGTACCAGTGGACTGTATCGATCCTATGGTTCAGTGCCATGAAATGTAAATAAGGATGATGATAGATTTGTTAGAATAGTGCTATTCATGATACTTAAAGGTCTTTATAGGCAAATGCAGGGGGGAAAAAAACATGCAACTGAAGCAACAACGTAGCTGTTTAGTACATGAGTTGATATAGCCCCTGTTGTATCCTACTGTGTAGATGATGGGAGCCAAGGGGCTTGTTCATGCCACAGAGGTGGCTATCCTTAATGCCAACTACATGGCCAAGAGATTAGAGAGCCACTACAAGATCCTCTTCAAAGGCAGGAAAGGTGAGTGGTGGAGGTCCTATTCACCCAAGTATGGTGCCCTGTGTCCATCAGTAATCAGCTGACACTAGCAAATGTTGATTTAATTAACACAGATTTCTTTGGGCCACAGGTTTTTGTGCCCATGAATTTATTTTGGATGTGAGGCCATTCAAGAAGAGCGCCAACATTGAAGCGGTGGATGTGGCTAAAAGGCTCCAGGATTATGGTGAGCTGGAACATGGATATTCACAACACTGCATTTACGGATAGTTGGGTACTGCTTAAAAGTCAACAGGGTCTACTTCTGTCTCTTTCTGTATCTTAAGTTTAAAAAAAATAATATATATATATATGCAAACAGACATTACACAAATACACATTTATCCCCACATCCCACCCACGGGACCTGCTTAATTAAGTACATATATTTAAATAATCATATTTTTTTTTATTGAATTTAACTGTGAGCCATCTTCTTATCCCCCTGTTTGTCTGACCCTGGCCAGGTTTCCATGCCCCCACCATGTCGTGGCCCGTGGCAGGAACCCTGATGATCGAGCCCACGGAGTCAGAGGACAAGGCAGAGATGGACCGCTTCTGTGATGCGTTGATGGGAATCAGACAGGAAATAGCCGACATTGAGGAAGGCAGGATGGATGCCCGCGTTAACCCACTGAAGGTGCACTGCATTGGCCTGACTGATAGATAGACACAACTTACAATCTGTGTGTGTTAAACCATGCAATCAGCTACATACAGTGGTCTATAAACTCATTATAGCTATTTTTCTCAATTAAATAGGTGTGAGTGATAGCCTCCCATATTTCAACATAAGTTATAACAACTGATTGTGATAAGACATACCGATCCGGTGTTATGGACAACCTTTTATTAGAGTATTATTGAGCATAAAAAAATCTGTGCTTTAGTGATGGCACCTAAATGTAGCAAGAGTTGCTGTATGTTGCCAGAGCAGCTAAAATAGGTGTTCACTTGGGTCTGTCTGTGTCCACAGATGGCCCCTCACTCCCTGGCGAGCATCACCTCCTCCACCTGGGACAGGCCCTACTCCAGGGAGTACGCTGCTTTCCCCCTGGTGAGTCTTCCCTCTGGAAAACATCACAACACACACTACCAACTCCACTTCCCCCTGAGCTAAAAATGGCCTTGTTTGTGATTCATGTGAATATCAACATGTTTACAATTGATTTACCAAAATCGTTGTACACAGATTATTTTACTCTCTCTGTATTATTGTTAACAAATTGGATGCATGGTAAACTCAAATGTTTCCCATTTTAAAACTTCCAGCCATTTGTGAGGCCCGAGACCAAGTTTTGGCCATCCATCTCCAGGATCGACGACATATACGGTGACCAGCACCTGGTCTGCACTTGCCCCCCTATGGACGTGTATGAGTCACCATATGAGGAGAAGAGAGCTTCCTCATGACACTAGTGCCTCCGTTATACCAGCCGTCATCATCATTCATCACACTTCCAAATTGTGAAAATCCATGAAGAGTTGTGTATCGTTTTTCTGTATTTCCATGATGTGCCCTCGGTGCCTCAACTCTCTGTCTATATTCTATGTTGTACAAATAGTTACCTTGAATCTCCCTTCACACTGTTTTATTCTCTAAAGTACCGGATCGGACAACAAAAACGTAGATCTCAACTTGTGTAGGGTTGTTGTTAATATTTGCCATCTGTTTCATGTATGAACATTTTAAAATGTGTATTTTGGCACGTGTTTGCCTAATTACTTATACTAATGTTAGTCTTGATGTTAAGATACTTTTAGGGGATAAAGAAAGTTAATGATCTTTAAATTACCTGTTAGGAAAAATAGTTGTAATAAACATTGATTGTCTGGATCTTTTCTTGTTCAGTTTTGGAAGTAGACTATACACATTTGAGGTAATACTGCCAGCTAGATCTGACTGTTGGAACACAAGCACCTATTCTGTCTCACATGGTTTGTTCTGTGAGACACAATACTAATACATCTGGACATTGAGATGTTTCTTATCTCCAGATTACATTATATAATTGGGTGAAAAAGAATAAGTGAAGATTACAGTTCTCGTGAATGTCCTGTGTTCAGTCTTTGACACTAACTAATTACAGTTCAAAAGAATGAATGTCCCGTTCAGTCTGCCTACAGACATGGCATGAGAACCTCAGGGAAGTTCCTTCATTTTATTAATATGGCTAATCCTATTAGGTGATAATCTTTTCGCTTTGCCTCAGAAAATCAATTTTGTGTGATTTATGACTGAAAACATAAGCACAATCAATGGAACTGTTGTGTGTGCATGACTTTAGTTTACAGTAATACTGACACTTACTGTATGCAAGACGCTATGGCATGTTTCCATTACATAAGACACACACCCTATTTTTACCATGTCTGCTTTTAAACTCCCCACACTGTGGTAAAGTTTCGGGGATTGACATTAAGGGTTGCCCTACTGCCTGGGGCAAGTGAGCGGTCCTGCAAGTTGAGCCTGCTCTGAGGTTGCCCCATTTGGCAAAGAATCCCAGTAGCCTAAAATTATCATTCTGGTTCCTCCCCATTGTTTAAGTGAAAGACAATTTATGGCAGAAAGTCAAGTTGAGCCTGCTGAGATTATATATATATTTTTACTGATAACCAAAATATGAAGAATTCCAGAACTTCTCTTTCTTATTCCTCCCCTATGTGAAGGTGAAAGGCAGGCAATATGGCACTTCTGTGTGTAAATAGCTCATTTACATTTTCGGGCAAGTGATCATAATCTTCAGGCAACCCCGATGGGCAAGTTCCTTTCAGACTTTGTCAATACCTGTATGTACAGTGTCTTCAGAAACTATTCACACCCCTAGACTTTTTCCACATTTTGTTGTGTTACAGACAACATTTTAAATTGATTACATTTATATTGTTTTGTTACTGGCCTATACACAATACCCCATAATGTGAAAGTGTAATTATGTTTTTTTGAAAGTTTTACAAATTAATTAAAAATGAAAACCTGAAATGTCTTGAGTCAATAAGTACAGCGCATTCAGAAAGTATTCAGACCCCTTGACTTTTTCCACATTTTGTTACGTTACAGCCTTATTCTAAAATTGATTAAATTGTTTTTTTCCCTCGTCAATCTACACACTACCCCATAATTGCAAAGCAAAAACAGGCTTTTAGAAATTTTAGCAAATGTATTAAAAATAATACACTGAAATATGACATTTACATAAGTTTTCAGACACTTTACTCAGTACTTTGTTGAAGCACCTTTGGCAGCGATTACAGCCTCGAGTCTTCTCTTGACGCTAGAAGCTTGGCACACCTGTATTTGGGGAGTTTCTCCCATTCTTCTCTGAAGATCCTCTCAAGATCTGTCAGGTTGGATGGGGAGCGTCGCTGCACAGCTATTTTCAGGTCTCTCCAGAGATGTTCGATCGGGTTCAAGTCCGGGTTCTGGCTGGGCCACTCAAGGACATTGAGCCTTGTCCTGATGCCACTCATGCGTTGTCTTGGCTGTTTGCTTAGGGTCGTTGTCCTGTTGGAAGGTGAACCTTCGCCCCAGTCTGAGGTCCTGAGCGCTCTGGAGCAGGTTTTCATCAAGGATCTCTCTGTACTTTGCTCCGTTCATCTTTCCCTCGATCCTGACTAGTCTCCCAGTCCCTGCCTCTGAAAGACATCCCCACAGCATGATGCAGCCACCACCATGCTTCACCATAGGGATGGTGCCAGATTTCCTCCAGATGTGACGCTTGGCATTCAGGCCAAAGAGTTCAATCTTGGTTTCATCAGACCAAAGAATCTTGTTTCTCATGGTCTGAGAGTCCTTTAGCTGCCTTTTGGCAAACTCCAAGCGGGCTGTCGTGCTTTTTACTGAGGAATGGCTTTTGTCTGGCCACTCTACCATAAAGGCCTGATTGGTGTAGTGCTGCAGAGATTGTTGTCTTTCTGAAAGGTTCTCCCATCTCCACAGAGGAACTCTGAAGCTCTGTCAGAGTGACCATCGGGTTCTTGGTCACCTCCCTGACCAAGGCCCTTCTCCCCCGATTGCTCAGTTTGGCCGGGCGGCCACTTCTAGGAAGTCTTGGTGATTCCAAACTTCTTCCATTTAAGAATGATGGAGGCCACTGTGTTCTTGGGGACCTTCAATGCTGCAGATATTTTTAGGTAACCGTCCCCAGACCTGTGCCACGACACAATCCTGTCTCGGAGCTCTACAGACAATCCCTTCGACCTCATGGCTTGGTTGTTGCTCTGACATGCGCTGTCAACTGTGGGACCTTATATAAACAGGTGTGTGCCTTTCCAAATCATGTCCAATCAATTGAATTGACTGCCGGTGGACTCCAATCAAGTTGTAGAAACATCTCAAGGATGATCAATGGAAACAGGATGCACCTGAGCTCAATTTAGAGTCATAGCAAAGGGTCTGAATACTTAAGTAAATAATGTTTTTTTTTTAATGTTTTCACTTTGTCATTATGGGGTATTGTGTGTAGATTGAGGAAAGAAATTAATTGTATCAATTTTAGAATAAGGCTGTAACGTAACAAAATGTGGAAAAAGTCAAGGGGTCTTAATACTTTCCCGAATGCACTGTATTCAACCCCTTTGTTATGGCAAGCCTAAAGTTCAGGAGTGAAAATGTGCTTAACAAGTCACATAATAAGTTGCATGGACCTACTCTGTGTGCAATAATAGTCTTTAACATTATTGTTGAATGACTACCTCATCTCTGTACCCCGGACATACAATTATCTTTAAGGTCCCTCAGTCGAGCAGTGAATTTCAAAGACCAGGGAGGTTTTCCAATGCCTCGCAAAGAAGGGCACCTATTGGTAGATACAAAAAATACAAAAAGCAGACATTGAATATCCCTTTGAGCATGGTAAAGTTATTAATTAGACTTTGGATGGTGTATCAATACACCCAGTCACTACAAAGATACAGGTGTGATTCCTAACTCAGTTGCTGAAGAGGATGGAAACCACTCAGGGATTTCACTGAGGCCAATGTTGACTTTAAACAAGTTGCAGAGTTTAATGGCTGTGCTAGGAGACAACTGAGGATGTATCAACAACATTGTAGTTACTCCACAATACTAACCTAATTGACAGAATGAAAATATGGGAACAGAATATAATTCCAAAACATGCATTCTGTTTGCAACAAGGAACTAAAGTAATTCTGAGTACCACTCTCCATATTTTCAAGCATAGTGGTGACTGCATCATGTTATCGGTATGCTTGTAATCGTTAAGGCTGGGGAGTATTTCCAGATAAAAAAATAAATGTAATGGAGCTAAGCACAGGCAAAATCCTAGAAGAAAACCTGGTACAGTCTGCTTTCCACCAGACACTGGGAGATAAATTCACCTTTCAGCAGGACAATAACCTGGATCTACAAAGCCAAATCTACACTGGAGTTTCTTTCCAAAAAGACAGTGAATGTTCCTGAGTGGCCGAGTTACAGTTTTGACTTAAATCTGCTTGAAAATCTATGGCAAGACCTGAAAATGATTGTCTAGCAATGATCAACAACCAATTTGACATAGTTTGAAGAATTGTGAAAATAATAATGGGCAAATTTTGCACAATCCAGGTGTGGAAACCTCGTAGAGACTTACCCAGAAAGACTCACAGCTGAAATCACTGCCAAAGGTTATTCTAACATGTATTGACTCAGGGGGTTGAATACTTATCTAATCAAGATATATTAGTGTTTAATTTCCATAAATTCTTCACAAATGCTAGCATTTTTTTCCACTTTGACAGAGTATTTTGTGTAGATTGTTGACAAAAAAATGCCAATTAAATCCAGTTTAATCGCACTTTGTAACACAATACAATTTTGAAAAAGTCAAGGGGTGTGAATACTTCCTGATGGCACTGAACGTTGTCTGGTGGTCCATGTTCCAGGGTTAGTGCTGTGTTGCAAGTCAATGTATGTAGATTGGTTAGACCCAAAATAGACAGCTTGCAAGATCTACAGCCTGTATGTATGTATGTTTGATTAAATTACACATTGACTTGTGATTATTGAGGTTGTTTTTTCAATTCATTCACCACCAAGTATGAATACCATTTTCAAAGGGTGTATGAGCCTCAATTTGAGAAGCTTGCAAATTTGAGTGTTAGGTCTGTTCACACCATTGTTCTCACAAATGACTATCAAATGCATTGGCCTTGGTCTGGTTAGAGTGTGATAGTGAAATTACAGTAGCAAATCAACTTAAGGAGCAGGGGAGAGCGATTGTTCCCTTGACAAATCTGGCCTCATGCCTATTGGGATAAATGGTGCTGGTTTGTGCCATGGTAGAGCCAGCACACATTCAGCAATTTTATTCATTCTGGGGAGAATTCCGACCCGAGTTAAGCGCACATAAATGGAACGTAGTTCCCTTTTTATGCACTTTTCTCTCTACGCATATTCTGACCTTGAACTTAAGCACGGGAATAGCATGCTATTCACCCGCTATTCGTTTGGGGTGGAGATCAAATAAATGAAGGCGTGTCTACAGATACGCCATATTCTGACCTTGACTTAATTCCCTCATAATTCCACTACCTTTATGCGCGATGAGATGATGAATAAGGTCGAGCAACCTGTCAGTTCCAAGTGGAACAACATATGCTTTCTTTTTTTCGAAAGAAATAACAGCACTCTCCATGCACTGTAATTTGCAAATTGATAAGAGCTATTGGTAAGAGCTAGGTAAATGATTAAGACGTTTGGATAAGGGGATTGTAAATATAAATGTATATTTTACCGTACGGTCACTGGAGACAAATGTGAAACAAGTCATATGGCAGCAAACTGAATCATACCAACATACAGTGCATTCAACAGTATAGACACTTTGACTTTTTCCACATTTTGTTACGTTACAGCCTTATTCTGAAATTGATTAAATTGTATTTTTTCCTCATCAATCTACACACAATACCCCATAATGACAAAGCAAAAACAGGTCTTTAGAAATAATTCACATTTGTTAAAAATAAAAAGCTGAAATATCACATTTACATAAGTATTCAGACCCTTTACTCAGTACCATGTTGAAGCACCTTTGGCAGCAAGTCTTCTTGGGTATGACACTACAAGCTTGGCACACCTGTATTTGGGGAGTTTCTCTCATTCTTCTCTGCAGAGCCTCTCAAGCTCTGTCAGGTTGGATGGGGAGCGTCGCTGCACAGCTTTTTTCAGGTCTCTCCAGAGATGTTTGATCGGGTTCAAGTCTGGGCTCTGACTGGGCCACTCAAGGACAATCAGAGACTTATCCCGAAGCCCCTCCTGCATTGTCTTGGCTGTGTGCTTAGGGTTGATGTCCTGTTGGAAGGTGAACCTTCACCCCAGTCTGAGGTCCTGAGCACTCTAGAGCAGGTTTTCATCAAGGATCTCTCTGTACTTTGCTCCGTTAATTTTTCCCTCGATCCTGACTAGTCTCCCAGTCCCTGCCGCTGAAAAACATCCCCACAGCATGATGCTGCCACCACCATGCTTCACCATAGGGATGTTGCCAGGTTTCCTCCAGACGTGACACTTGGCATTCAGGCCAAAGAGTTCAATCTTGGTTTCATCAGACCAGAGAATCTTGTTTCACATGGTCTGAGTGTCCTTTAGGTGCCTATTGGCAAACTCCAAGCAAACTGTCATGTGCCTTTTACTGAGGAGTGACTTCCGTCTGGCCACTCTACCATAAAGGCCTGATTGGTGGAGTGCTGCAGAGATGGTTGTCCTTCTGAGAGATTCTCCCATCTCCACAGAGGAACTCTGGAGCTCTGTCAGAATGACCATCGGGTTCTTGTCACCTCCCTGACCAAGGCCCTTCTCCCCCGATTGCTCAGTTTGGCCGGGTGGCCAGCTCTAGGAAGAGTCTTCCAAACTTCTTCCATTTAAGAATGATGGGGCCACTGTGTTCTTGGGGATCTTCAATGCTACAGAAATGTTTTGGTACCCTTCCACAGATATGTATCGACACAATCCTGTCTCGGAGCTCTACGGACAATTCCTTTGACTTCATGGCTTAGTTTTTGCTCTGACATGCACTGTCAACTGTGGGACCTTATATAGACAGGTGTCTGCCTTTCCAAATCATGTCCAATCAATTGAATTTACCACAGGTGGACTCCAATCAAGTTGTAAAAACATCTCAAGAATGATCAATGGAAACAGGATACACCTGAGCTCAATTTCGAGTCTCATAGCAAAGTTTCTGAATAGATATGTAATTAAGGTATTTCTGTTTTTTATTCTTAATAAATTTGCAAAACAATCTAAAAACCTGTTTTCGCTTCGTCATTATGGGGTATTGTGTGTAGATTGATGAGGATTTCCCCCCCTCTTTAATCCATTTTAGGGTAAGGCTGTAACGTAACAAAATGTGGAAAAAGTCAAGTGGTCTGAATACTTTCCGAATGCACTGTATATGGCAGCTCTATCGCAAAGACCGAGTTTCATAGCATAGGGTCTGAATACTTATGTAAATAAGGTATTTCTGTTTTATATTTTTTATAAATTTACAAACATTAAAAAAAAACTGTTTTCGCTTCGTCCTTATGGGGTATTGTGTGTAGACTGATGAGGAACAAATTTATATAATCAATTTTAGAATAAGGCTGTAACATAACAAAACATGGAAAAAGTCAAGGGGTCTGAATACTTTCCGAATGCACTGTATCACCTTTTCCACAGGGAAGTTTATGAAATGCTGGCCTCATAACTTCGGATTAAATTTGGAGACCGAAGCTATAGGCTTCTGTAACCATACATACATGACAGTATAGTCCCAAACCTACTGAGTTGATTTATGATTTCCAGAATGTTCTAATTATATACCCAGACTTTTCACTGTATTTTTTGCAATTTGTATAGTGTTAAATATTATCCACTATCGGTAGCCACTGTCGGTTACACCCACATAAATGTATAACTTTCACTGACTTTAGTGTTAGTTAGTTTCCTTACATTTTGCATAATTCAATTACATCGTTAGTTTACCTTTCTATCCACTGTCATGTTCATGGGTTTGTTCCTGAGGATCGCTAGCAATAGTGGATCATATTAGGCTAACATTACAAGTTGTGCAATAATTTGAGGCATGTAGCCTATTCTCACCTTCCAATATTTCATGGATTGAACAATTGAATATGGCAACTTTCAGGATGACTCAAACCACTGTATTTTTGATTCACCAATATATTTTGTGGTAAAGGCTCTCCAAACCTGTTTTTTTTATTATTCATAAATACTTTCCTAACCCTAAATAATATACAGAGTATTTTTAAATCTACCAATTCATGCTGAAAAGGAGACAAATATGTGTGTATTTAGGCTTACATTGCTTTATTTAATTGATACCTAATATTCTGAACCATTCACTCCATATATTCTAGTCTGTCAAGAAAATACAAATTAAAGACACACCCAATTTAAAGGGATGGCTTCTGATAAATGTACTTTAAAACCTATTGAATTAAAACTCCAATAGAAAATATGTTGGCCAGCAAGTGGGAGGGTTTTCAGCGATTTAATTACATTGATTCAGGACGTGCCTGCAAAGCCCGTTACGTACCAGCATAAGTGAAGTCTGAATACCAACTACTGAGAAGTGCTTAAGAAAAGCATACATTTCCTTAGTCTGAATCGGGCCCTCAGTGAATTGCAAAACGTTGGCAAACACAAAACCCACTTCGATGGGCATAAAAATACATACAAATGTTTTCAGAACTTTATTTTCATAAAAATAGTGCAAAAGTACCCTTCTATTTTTCCAGATGGAGGCCACTACTCTTCGGCTAATCATCTCAGCCAACTAATTCCTTGATTAAAGTCCTTATATAAAACAAAGGTAGGTGTTTTATTCAAGTAGAACAAAAATGGTGACCCCGAGAGCAAGGCTTGGGCACTCCTATCACAATGACCTTTAAACAAAATAAAAAGACAGATTATTGTTTCAGAAACATTTTTATTGGGGGAGGACAAATGGTGTGGCAACAGTTGACACTGTTTTCTGATGTGGATGGAAGGAATTCGCACAACCATAATCATTAAAGGGCGACTGCACTTCCTTATTTGGCCTCGTTTTAGATTTGGTTCATTAAGAAATGCTAGCGGCCAGGACTGAATTCAAACGTGAGTTGGTTTCGCGGTGTGGTTTGATGTGGGTAGCTCAGTTGGTAGAGCATGGCGTTTGCAACGCCAGGGTTGTGGGTTCGATTCCCACGGGGGGTCAGTATGAAAAATAAAAAAATAATGTATGCACTCACTAACTGTAAAGTCGCTCTGGATAAGAGCGTCTGCTAAATTACTAAAATGTAAATGTGTCTCTTGTGTGTGTTCGCAGGTGGTAAGAGTTGCAGATGCTAAGATACAGGATTGTTTTGCTAGCACAGACTGGAATATGTTCCGGGATTCATCCGATGGCATTGAGGAGTTTACCACATCAGTCACCGGTTTCATTAATAAGTGCATCGACGACGTTGTCCCCACAGTGACCATAAATATATTTCCCAACCAGAAGCCATGGATTACAGGCAACATCCGCACTGAGCTAAAGGCTAGAGCTACCGATTTCAAGGAGCAGGTCACTAATCCGTACACTTATAAGAAATCCTGCGACGCCCTCAGATGAACCATCAAACAGGCAAAGCGTCAATACAGGACTAAGATCAAATCCTACTACACCGGCTCTGATGCTCGTCGGATGTGGCAGGACTTGCAAGCTATCACGGATGTACTACCGTTCAAAAGTTTGGGGTCACTTAGAAATGTCCTATATATGTGTGTGTGTGTCTGTGTGTGTATATATATATATATATATATATATATATATATATATATATATATGTATGTGTGTGTGTGTATATATATACAGTAGCCAAAAATATTTAAAAATATATACACTGTCCCAATACTTTTGGAGCTTACTGTGTGTACACCAGCAACTTTAAAATAGTGACTGACCAGGTATAATATCAACACCCTCTGTTACTTACTGTAACTCATGTGATATGGATAAAACCCTGACTACACACTACAAGCTCTGACTCGAGCAATCCCAAGAGCTCATAAACTGCAAACACAGTTACTGCAATATCATCTGAAACAGATTCATATTATTTGCAGTAGCTCTCACAACAACCTCCTTCACCTCCTTAACTCCCATCTTGTAAGTGCAGAGCTGGGTGGCCTCTGGGTCTGTTTCACTGGGAGCTGCCTTCCTCCTCTCGACAAGCCAGTCTACCAGCGCCACAAACACACCAGATATGATGAGAACCAATCCAGACAGGTAGAAGCCTGCACCGAAGACATTGGCCCGGTCACCCAGCCAACCTGTGCCAAGGAAAGAAGGAGGAGAAATGAGACCACACAAACAAGTGGCCCGGATGAATAAACCAATAGTTTCACTGAATGAAAGCTTAGTTCATTCAAAGTGCAAATGAGTGCAACCCCTTAGTTATTTAGATAGTTCACGTTAACATTGTAATTTTGCCCCAATTCTCACCTGCAGCAGGTGGACCAATGAAGATCCTGGTGCTTCTGAAGAGAAGGCCTGGCTGGCCTTCATACTTGGGCTCTGCATCACAGCTCTACAGCATGCTAAGAACATGCTAAGAACATGCATGTACAGTAGGCATATACAGTATGTCCACTACTGCAATATAATTAATAATGGTATATAAAATCAAGCCTAATATACAGTGTCTATAGAAAGTCACCACCCCCTTTCAAAATGTTCCCCTTTTGTTGCGTTACAGCCTGAAATGAAAACACATAAAATCAAACTTTTTCTTTATTTACACACAGTAACCCACAATATCCAAGTGAGAAAGAAAAATCTGAAAAGATCTGAAAATTAATTAAAATTATAACAGTAAAATACCCTATTTTGATAAATCAACACCCCCTGAGTTAATAATTTACTTGGTGGAACCACCTTTTGCTTGAAATACAGCCATGAGTCTCTTTGAATACATCTCTACTAACTTTGTACACCCAGACTGTGCAATATTTGCCCATGCTTCCTTGCAGAATTGTTCAAGCTCAAATTGCATGGTGACCGCTCATGGACTGCACTCTTCAAGTCATTCCACAGATTCTCAACGGGATTTAGGTTGGGGCTCTGACTAGGCCACTCAAGGACATTCACCTTCTTGTCCTTCAGCCACTGTACGGTTGCTTTGGCGGTGTGCTTTGGGTCATTGTCCTGTTGAAACATGAACCATCTTCCCATTTTCAACTTCCTGGCAGAGGGCTGCAGGTTCTCTTGCAGAATCTGTCAGTATTTTGCACTGTCCATTTTCCCTTCTATCCTGACAAGTGCAGTCCCTGCTGAAGAGAAACACCCCCACAACAGGATGCTGCCACCGCCGTGCTTTACTGTAGGCATGGTGTTCTTTGGGTGGAAAGATGTATTGGGTTTTCGCCAGACATATCGTTTTTCTTTCAGGCCAAAAACTTCAATTTTTGTGTCATCTGACCACAGCACCTTTTGCCACTTGGCCTCGGAATCTACAATGTGCTTTTTGGCAAAGCTCAAACGAGATGTGGCTCCCATAGAGGCCAGATTTTTGGAGCGCTTGTGATATTGTGGTCACATGCACACATTGACCAGTCTTTGCCATAAAGGCCTGAAGCTCCTTGGTAGCCTCTCTGATCAGTCTCCTCCTTGCCCGGACATCCAGTTTGGAGGGACGGCCTGATCTATGCAGGGTCTGGGTGGTGCCATGCCCCTTCCACTTCTTAATAATGGTCTTAACTGTGCTCCGAGGGATAGATAAAGCTTTAGAAATATTTGTATATCCATCCCGACTTGTGCCTTTCCACAACTTTATCTCGTGGATCTTTTGAAAGTACCTTTTTGCCCATAGTGGATTTTTTGCTTTGAATTGCACTAAACAGTGGAGTCCTCTATGAACAACTGCTTTTATTCTGAACTAATCAGTCACGACAATTGATCACAGATGGAAGCCAATTAGCTTGATTTGTGATCTGGAAGGTGGTTGATTATACCTCAGCAAGTTTGCAATTGCAATTCTATGGGGCGGTGCTCATTTATCCAAATAGGGTATTTTACTGTTTTACTTTTAATACATGTTCAGATTTTTTAAAGATTTTTTTTCCCGCTTGGATATTGTGGGTTACTGTGTGTAAATAAAACCGGAAAAAGTATAATTTGATGTGTTTTCATTTCAGGCTGTAAGGCAACAAAAGGTGAACATTTTGAAAGGGGGTGGTGAATTTCTATACCCACTGTAGGTACAGTGAGTATGAAACACTCTTTCTTAGAGCCTCAGTCTGCCTGAATGTATTCTGAGCATATACAGTTGAAGTCGGAAGTTTACATACACTTAGGTTGGAGTCATTAAAACTCGTTTTTCAACCACTCCACAAATTTCTTGTTAACAAACTATAGTTTTGGCAAGTCGGTTAGGACATCTACTTTGTGCATGACACAAGTAATTTTTCCAACAATTGTTTACAGACAGATTATTTCACGTATAATTCACTGTATCACAATTCCAGTGGGTGAGAAGTTTACATACACTAAGTTGACTGTGCCTTTAAACAGCTTGGAAAATTCCAGAAAATGATGTCATGGCTTTAGAGGCTTCTGATAGGCTAATTGACATCATTTGAGTCAATTGGAGGTGTACCTGTGGATGTATTTCAAGGCCTACCTTCAAACTCAGTGCCTCTTTGCTTGACATCATGGGAAAATCAAAAGAAATCAGCCAAGACCTCAGAAAAAATAATTGCAGACCTCCACAAGTCTGGTTCATCCTTGGGAGCAATTTCCAAACGCCTGAAGGTACCACGTTCATCTGTACAAACAATAGTACGCAAGTATAAACACCATGGGACCACGCAGCTGTCATACCACTCAGGAAGGAGACACGTTCTGTCTCCTAGAGATGAACGTACTTTGGTGCGAAAAGTGCAAATCAATCCCAGAACAACAGCAAAGGACCTTGTGAAGATTCTAGAGGAAACTGGTACAAAAGTATATACATCCACAGTAAAACGAGTCCTATATCGACATAACCTGAAAGGCCGCTCAGCAAGGAAGAAGCAACTGTTCCAAAACCGCCATAAAAAAGACAGACTACGGTTTGCAACTGCACATGGGGACAAAGATCATACTTTTTGGAGAAATGTCCTCTGGTCTGATGAAACATAAATAGAACTGTTTGGCCATAATGACCATCGTTATGTTTAGAGGAAAAAGGGGGTAGCTTGCAAGCCGAAGAACACCATCCCAACCGTGAAGCACGGGGTGGCAGCATCATGCTGTGTGGGTGCTTTGCTGCAGGAGGGACTGGTGCACTTCACAAAATAGATGGCATCATGAGGAAGGAAAATGATGTGGATATATTGAAGCAACATCTCAAGATATCAGTCAGGAAGTTAAAGCTTGGTCGCAAATGGGTCTTCCAAATGGACAATGACCCCAAGCATACTTCCAAAGTTGTGGCAAAATGATCAACAAAGTCAAGGTATTGGAGTGGCCATCACAAAGCCCTGACCTCAATCCTATAGAAAATGTGTGGGCAGAAATGAAAAGTGTGTGCGAGCAAGGAGGCCTACAAACCTGACTCAGTTACACCAGCTCTGTCAGGAGGAATGGGCCAAAATTCACCCAACTTATTGTGGGAAGCTTGTGGAAGGCTCCCCGAAATGTTTGACCCAAGTTAAACAATTTAAAGACAATGCTACCAAATACTAATTGAGTGTATGTAAACTTCTGACCCACTGGGAATGTGATGAAATAAATAAAAGCTGAAATAAATCATTCTCTCTACTATTATTCTGACATTTCACATTCTTAAAATAAAGTGGTGATCCTAACTGACCTAACACAGGGAATTTTTACTTGGATTAAATGTCAGGAATTGTGAAAAACAGAGTTTAAATGTATTTGGCTAAGGTGTATGTAAACTTCCGACTTCAACTGTAGGCGTAAATCTAGCTATACATTAATACGCCGATATGTGAATTATTCCATAGTAGCCGTTATACCTTGGCTAGTAGAAACGGTAGGAAGCAAAAATATATATAATTGTCCCATAATCTCCAAACTGTTCCCTGTTTATTTTGTAAGAACATTTTCTATTTAGCCCTATCTGTATATACTCAGTGGCCAGTTTATTAGTTACACCACCCACGGAAATAGTTTGATCCTACATACCGTGAGTCACGTGGCCGTGGCTTGCTATATAAAGCAGTCAGACAGGCAACGAGGCATTCAGTTACTGTTCGATTGAACGTTAGAATGGGCAAAATGAGTGACCTAAGCGACTTCGAGCGTAGTATGATCATCGGTGCCAGGCGCGCCGGTTCCAGTATCTCAGAAAGAGACGGCCTCCTGGACTTTTCATACACAACAGTGTCTAGGGTTTACCGAGAACGCCATCTCGGAACGCACAACTCGTCGGTCCTTGTCACGGATAGGCTATTGCAGCAGACGGCCACACCAGGTTCCACTCCTATCAGCTAAAAACAAGAAGAAGTGGCTCCAATGGGCATGTGATCGCCAACATTGGACAACTGAAGAGTGGAAAAACATTGGTCTGATCTGACGAATCCCGGTTCCTATTGCGTCATGCTGATGGCAGAGTCAGGATTTAGCGCAAGCAGCATGAGTCCATGGCCCCATCCTGCCTGGTGTCAACAGTACAGGCTGGTGGCGGGGTTGTAACACGGAGGTGCACACGTTAGGTCCCTTGATACCAATTGAGCAACGTTTCCATGCCCCAAAGAATTCAGGCTGTTCTGGAGGCAAAGGGGGGTCCAACTTGGTACTAGATGGGTGTACCTAATAAGCTGGCCACTGAGTGTAGGCTAGCCTTTGTGGGTGCTATGGATCTCCACTATCGTCTGGACTTAATGTGCCCAGCCGGTAATACTCTCGTGTCCCCCGGCTCCCGGTTCGTACTTAAAACATTCTCCATTCAGGCAGCAAAGGCTTCGATTTCCTCCTTAACCTCGATTTAATGGTGAGAAGGTGGAAAGAAACAGGGAAAATATGCATATTTTCTTTATGAAACACCATTTTCAACCACCATGCTAGAGTTGCTATATGCTAGTCCCGGATGTTACGTATCACGTTCAGCCAATCAGGTTGCAGCAGTCTGTTTTTTCACCCCTAACCTAACATAGCAGGCTTAAAAGTAACGGAACCCCTGGTCTGACAGTTTGTAACTGGATGCATCTATTCTTCCTCTTAATGAGCAGGGCTGCCCCAGGGCACCTACCTTTTTTTGGGGGAAAACAGCTGTTATTGAGATAACAGCAGTTACTGCACTTGCATAATCATGTCTAGTCATTCTGCTTTTTTGTATTGATTAATTTATTAGATTGACAGCATTTTTCCCGCTAACCGTCCATTCTGAGACTGGACCGCAGCAGACCGCAGCCTCCACACTTCGCCTTGCTATTCTCCTCCTGGTTTATGGTTTTATCTGTTTATGGGGGATATTGTGGTTATTTTCCACAGGACTAGTAGAGGCAGTAATCCAGTGTTTCCGCTGCAGTCATTTAGTTGTGGCGCCCAGGCAACAATTTTTTTTTTGCCACGCCAAACAAATATGGAAGATAAAAATACATTTCTGCTGAGGCGCACTTTGAAAATGCTAGAACAGTCCACATGTACTTTTCCTCTAAAAAACAAAACGAGTAATGAATACAAAAAACAACCCCATAGTAGAATAGTTTATTTATCTAGTCGGCTTGTTGTTGTGTGTTCTATGCCCGATAAATATTCTCAAGGTGCATTCAAGTCGCGAGTGACATAGTAGGGAGGGAAACATGCATTCTGACAAGCAGTCAATGCACAACAATTGATCACAACAATCGCGGGGAAAAAGCAGTTTTGGCATTTGTTAAAAAGAGGCGGATCCCAGCTTTCCATTCTTACTTTATTTTGTTAACTCCTAAATATGAACTGCACCATTTAAACCCAGAGTTTTTAGCAGCTGCATGTTTAAACACTTTATGAGCTGCAATTTGCATGAGTGGATAGGGGAGAGTGGGGCTAAATGTAACACAGGTAAATTGTAGGTTAACTTGGGGTAAAACGTCACCCTAAATAATTTTGGGGGAGTGATTTAAAAAATTGTGATGAGACAAATAAAAGTTTTAGTTGAGCAAGAATAATGGCAACCAGGAAAAGTGTTAGGGGGGGAAATTGTGACATTAAGTGGTTTCTGTGAGAAGTACAGGGTAAAACGTCCATGTGGTATTTTACCCCAAGTTACCCTAACATTATATTCACTGTGTTTATTCAAGTTTTTTGGGACATAAAATGAATCTAACAATATAGTTAAAAGATCACATTTGGGATCTAGCTAATGATTAGCCAGTGTTGGGGAGTAGTGAACTACATGTAGTTCAACTAGTAAATTAACTACATTTTGCAGTAGTTTGGTGGTAGTTTAACTTTTTTTTCAGTGGTTAATTATGTACTTTTTTGCCATGTAGCAGTGTAGTTAACTACTGGAACTACACAAGCTACTTAGCTAAAATGGTCATACCATGGATCATTTAGCTATTTGATTTAGAATTTTAGGACCCCTTTAAGTATAAAAAATATTTGATAAAATATTGAGTTTGGCCTTCACTACTATAGCCCATAGAAACGCATTGAATAACATATTCATAAATGGCAAAAAAAGACAGTAAAAATAAATGTCTTAAGAAATAAGGTTTTAAAGTGTCTGTCCTATATCTAGGAGACATAAGATTTTTGTTGGCACAAAACTACCTCCGTACTTCCATTCATTTGTAAGGGTTACCTTCAGACAAGTCCTGTGGGGCTTGTGAGAGTCATCTTTCCATAGAGTGGTCATATTAGTTAGGCCAAACCGTTCAGACGCTACAGAAGTTTTTGTGAGAAAACCGATTTTTGGGATGTCTCATGGTCTGACAAACACCGCTGTAGCTGGGCCACCTTCCACTCCAGATGCGGAAGGCCGACATAGGAGGATGTGGTGGATTGAGACACAGCCCATGCAAAAAAACTGATATCTACCTTAAACTGACAGATTTTGATGTGGATTTTTTAAAGTATGTTACTTAGATTAGCGCACGGGTGTGTCAATAGACTCTTAAGGATTAAGTGATCTGTTCTTGCCATTTGTAGTCATTGACATTTCAGATTTACATATAACTTTTCACGAAGTAGTTTGGATGTTTTTCAAAGTAACTTTAGTTAAACCTTTGTGTAAAGTAATTGGTAGCTTGGTAAACTATCTTTTCAGAGTAGCTTCCTCAACACTGTGATTAGCCCATGGTACAGTGGGGGAAAAAAGTATTTAGTCAGCCACCAATTGTGCAAGTTCTCCCACTTAAAAAGATGAGAGAGGCCTGTAATTTTCATCATAGGTACACGTCAACTATGACAGACAAATTGAGATTTTTTTTCTCCAGAAAATCACATTGTAGGATTTTTAATGAATTTATTTGCAAATTATGGTGGAACATAAGTATTTGGTCACCTACAAACAAACAAGATTTCTGGCTCTCACAGACCTGTAACTTCTTCTTTAAGAGGCTCCTCTGTCCTCCACTCGTTACCTGTATTAATGGCACCTGTTTGAACTTGTTATCAGTATAAAAGACACCTGTCCACAACCTCAAACAGTCACACTCCAAACTCCACTATGGCCAAGACCAAAGAGCTGTCAAAGGACACCAGAAACAAAATTGTAGACCTGCACCAGGCTGGGAAGACTGAATCTGCAATAGGTAAGCAGCTTGGTTTGAAGAAATCAACTGTGGGAGCAATTATTAGGAAATGGAAGACATACTGATACACTGATAATCTCCCTCGATCTGGGGCTCCACGCAAGATCTCACCACGTGGGGTCAAAATGATCACAAGAACGGTGAGCAAAAATCCCAGAACCACACTGAGGGACCTAGTGAATGACCTGCAGAGAGCTGGGACCAAAGTAACAAAGCCTACCATCAGTAACACACTACGCCGCCAGGGACTCAAATCCTGCAGTGCCAGACGTGTCCCCCTGCTTAAGCCAGTACATGTCCAGGCCCGTCTGAAGTTTGCTAGAGTGCATTTGGATGATCCAGAAGAGGATTGGGAGAATGTCATATGGTCAGATGAAACCAAAATATAACTTTTTGGTAAAAACTCAACTCGTCGTGTTTGGAGGACAAAGAATGCTGAGTTGCATCCAAAGAACACCATACCTACTGTGAAGCATGGGGGTGGAAACATCATGCTTTGGGGCTGTTTTTCTGCAAAGGGACCAGGACGTCTGATCCGTGTAAAGGAAAGAATGAATGGGGCCATGTATCGTGAGATTTTGAGTGAAAACCTCCTTCCATCAGCAAGGGCATTGAAGATGAAACGTGGCTGGGTCTTTCAGCATGACAATGATCCCAAACACACCGCCCGGGCAACGAAGGAGTGGCTTCGTAAGAAGCATTTCAAAGTTCTGGAGTGGCCTAGCCAGTCTCCAGATCTCAACCCCATAGAAAATCTTTGGAGGGAGTTGAAAGTCCGTGTTGCCCAGCGACAGCCCCAAAACATCACTGCTCTAGAGGAGATCTGCATGGAGGAATGGGCCAAAATACCAGCAACAGTGTGTGAAAACCTTGTGAAGACTTACAGAAAACGTTTGACCTGTGTCATTGCCAACAAAGGGTATATAACAAAGTATTGAGAAACTTTTGTTATTGACCAAATACTTATTTTCCACCATTATTTGCAAATAAATTCATTAAAAATCCTACAATGTGAATTTCTGGATTTTTTTTTCTAATTTTGTCTGTCATAGTTGACGTGTACCTATGATGAAAATTACAGGCCTCTCTCATCTTTTTAAGTGGGAGAACTTGCACAATTGGTGGCTGACTAAATACTTTTTTTCCCTACTGTAGGTTAATGTTGGCGACTTGGGGAATACAGGCCTACGCAAAGTGGGTGACAGGGATTAGATTTATTGGCAAAGCAACTGGGGTCTATAAGTAACAAATAGGACATTTAGGGATAAGATATTGGTGTACTGGTACTTGATTGTATGACTATGAGGGTGTTGGCATGTGGGTGTTAGGGCATGGCGGTAACAGGGCTGGGGTGTGTGGGTAATTGGGTTTAGGTGTGTGGGTTAGTGGGCTGATGTACTGTATGTATGTGCAGTGAGGAAAAAAAGTATTTGATCCCCTGCTGATTTTGTACGTTTGCCCACTGACAAAGAAATTATCAGTCTATAATTTTAATGGTAGGTTTATTTGAACAGTGAGAGACAGAATAACAACAAAAAAATCCAGAAAATGCATGTCAAAAATGTTATAAATTGATTTGCATTTTAATGAGGGAAATAAGTATTTGACCCCCTCTCAATCAGAAAGATTTCTGGCTCCCAGGTGTCTTTTATACAGGTAACAAACTGAGATTAGGAGCACACTCTTAAAGGGAGTGCTCCTAATCTCAGTTTGTTACCTGTATAAAAGACACCTGTCCACAGAAGCAATCAATCAATCAGATTCCAAACTCTCCACCATGGCCAGGACCAAAGAGCTCTCCAAGGATGTCAGGGACAAGATTGTAGACCTACACAAGGCTGGAATGGGCTACAAGACTATCGCCAAGCAGCTTGGTGAGAAGGTGACAACAGTGGTGCGATTATTCGCAAATGGAAGAAACACAAAATACTGTCAATCTCCCTTGGCCTGGGGCTCCATGCAAGAGCTCACCTCGTGGAGTTGCAATGATCATGAGAACGGTGAGGAATCAGCCCAGAACTACACGGGAGGATCTTGTCAATGATCTCAAGGCAGCTGGGACCATAGTCACCAAGAAAACAATTGGTAACACACTACGCCGTGAAGGACTGAAATCCTGCAGCGCCCGCAATGTCCCCCTGCTCAAGAAAGCACATATACAGGCCCGTCTGAAGTTTGCCAATGAACATCTGAATGATTCAGAGGTGAAAGTGTCGTGGTCAGATGAGACCAAAATCGAGCTCTTTGGCATCAACTCAACTCGCCGTGTTTGGAGGAGGAGGGAATGCTGCCTATGACCCCAAGAACACCATCCCCACTGTCAAACATGGAGGTGGAAACATTATGCTTTGGGGGTGTTTTTCTGCTAAGGGGACAGGACAACTTCAACGCATCAAAGGGACGATGGACGGGGCCATGTACCGTTAAATCTTGGGTGAGAACCTCCTTCCCTCAGCCAGGGCATTGAAAATGGGTCGTGGATGGGTATTCCAGCATGACAATGACCCAAACCACACGGCCAAGGCAACAAAGGAGTGGTTCAAGAAGAAGCACATTAAGGTCCTGGAGTGGCCTAGCCAGTCTCCAGAAGTTAATCCCATAGAAAATCTGTGGAGGGAGCTGAAGGTTTGAGTTGCCAAACGTCAGGCTCGAAACCTTAATGACTTGGAGAAGATCTGCAAAGAGGAGTGGGACAAAATCCCTTCTGAGATGTGTGCGAACCTGGTGGCCAACTACAAGAAACGTCTGACCTCTGTGATCGCCAACAAGGGTTTTGCCACCAAGTACTAAATCATGATTTGCAGAGGGGTCAAATACTTATTTCCCTCATTAAAATGCAAATACATTTTTTTTTTAATGTACATGCGTTTTTCTGGATTTTGTTGTTGTTATTCTGTCTCTCATTGTTCAAATAAACCTACCATGAAAATTATAGACTGATCAGGTCTTTGTCAGTGGGCAAACGTACAAAATCAGCAGGGGAAGATCCCAGAAATGTTCCATATGCACAAAAAGCTTTTCTCTCAAATTGTGTGCACAAATTTGTTTACATCCCTGTTAGTGAGCATTTCTCATTTTCCAAGATAATCCATCCACCTGACAGGTGTGGCATATCAAGAAATTGATTAAACAGCATGATCATTACACAGATGCACCTTGTGCTGAGGACAATAAAAGCACAAGGTCCACTCTAAAATGTGCCGTTTTGTTACACAGCACAATGCCACAGATGTCTCAGGTTTTGAGGTAGCGTGCAATGGGCATGCTGACTGCAGGAATGTCCAACAGAGCTGTTGCCAGAGAATTTCTCTACCATAAGGCACCTCCAACGTCATTTTAGAGAATTTGGCAGTACATCCAACCGGCCTCACAACCTGCAGACCACGTCTAACCACGCCACCCCAGGACCTCCACATCCGGCTTCTTCACCTGCGGGATAGTCTGAGGAGGGGGAGGGGTGGTGCTGAAGAGTATTTCTGTCTGTAATAAAGCCCTTTTGTGGGGAAAAACTCATTCTGATTGGCTGGGCCTGGCTCCCAAGTGGGTGGGCCTATGCCCTCCCAGGCCCACCCATGGCTGCACCCCTACCCAGTCATGTGAAATCTATAGATTAGAGCCTAATTTATTTATTTCAATTGACTGATTTCCTTCTATGAACTGTACCTCAGTAAAATCATTGAAATTGCTGCTTGGTGGGTTTCTATTTATGTTCAGTATAAATGGGTTGGCTGACAATGTCACGAAAACTATGTGTGCACTTCCAAAGGGCAGAAGTCAGCCTGTTGTTGTGATTCTGGATGGCCAGATTGCAAGCAAGAATGACAAGAAACTGCCATGTGGGGAATCGTAAGTGGCTTGTTTCAGCTTGTTTCATCTTGTTATTGATACCATGTCTTATTTTGAGGTGTTTAGACTGATTTCATGTCAATACTTATATGGCAAAAATTCGCTAGCTAATCGACAACTGTAACAATGTATTTGAAAGACAACAAGTGGTCATTGTGCAAATGTATTTATGTTTTCAATAAACGTTGGAGACGAAATACAGCTTACATGTTGTCAACAATCTAAACCAACCTCATCTGGTCTGCCCCATTGAACCTTCGCCATTGAACCTTCGCCCCAGTCTGAGGTCCTGAGCGCTCTGGAGCAGGTTTTCATCAAGGATCTCTCTGTACTTTGCTCCATTCATCTTTCCCTCAATCCTGACTAGTCTCCCAGTCCCTGCCGCTGAAAAACATCCCCACAGCATGATGCTGCCACCACCATGCTTCACCTTAGGGTTGGTGCCAGGTTTCCTCCAGATGTGACGCTTGGCATTCAGGAGTTCAATCTTGGTTTCATCAGACCAGAAAATCTTGTTTCTCATGGTCTGAGTCCTTTAGGGGCCTTTTGGCAAACTCCAAGCAGGCTGTCAAGTGCCTTTTACTGAGGAGTGGCTTCCGTCTGGCCACTCTACCATAAAGGCCTGATTGGTGGAGTGCTGCAGAGATGGTTGTCCTTCTGGAAGGTTCTCCCATTTTTACAGAGGAATTCTGGAGTTCTGTCAGAGTGACCATTAAGCTCTTAGAGTGCCCTCTAAGCTCATCACTAAGTTAAGGATCCTGGGACTAAACACCTCCCTCTGCAACTGGATCCTGGACTTCCTGACGGGCCGCCCCCAGGTGGCCCCTCAGGGGTGCGTGCTCAGTCCCCTCCTGTACTCTCTGTTCACCCATGACTGCATGGCCAGGCACGACTCCAACACCATCATTAAGTTTGCAGACGACACAACAGTGGTAGGCCTGATCACCGACAACGATGAGACAGCCTATAGGGAGGAGGTCAGAGATCTGGCCGTGTGGTGCCAGGACAACAACCTCTCCCTCAACGTGACCAAGACAAAGGAGGTGATTGTGGACTACAGGAAAAAAAAGAGGACTGAGCACGCCCCCATTCTCATCGACGGGGCTGTAGTGGAACAGGTTGAGAGCTTCAAGTTCCTTGGTGTCCACATCACCAACGAACTATTATGGTCCAAACACACCAAGACAGTCGTGAAGAGGGCACGACAAAGCCTATTCCCCCTCAGGAGACTAAAAAGATTTGGCATGGGTCCTCAGATCCTCAAAAAATTCTACAGCTGCACCATCGAGAGCATCCTGACTGGTTGCATCACCGCCTGGTATGGCAACTGCTTGGCCTCCGACCGCAAGGCACTACAGAGGGTAGTGCGTACGGCCCAGTACATCACTGGGGCAAAGCTTCCTGCCATCCAGGACCTCTATACCAGGCGGTGTCAGAGGAAGGCCCTCAAAATTGTCAAAGACTCCAGCCACCCTAGTCATAGACTGTTCTCTCTGCTACCGCACGGCAAGCGGTACCGGAGTGCCAAGTCTAGGTCCAAAAGACTTCTCAACAGCTTCTACCCCCAAGTCATAAGACTCCTGAACAGCTAATCATGGCTACCCGGACTATTTGCACTGCCCCCCCACCCCATCCTTTTTACGCTGCTGCTACTCTGTTAAGTATTTATGCATAGTCACTTTAACTCTACCCACATGTACATATTACCTCAACTACCTCAACTAGCCGGTGCCCCCGCACATTGACTCTGCAACGGTACCCCCCTGTATATATAGCCTCCCTACTGTCACTTTGCACCACAACAAACCTGCCAAGAGAGGGCCGCCCACCAAAACTCACGGACCAGGCAAGGAGGGCATTAATCAGAAAGGCAACAAAGAGACCAAAAATAACCCTGAAGGAGGTCCAAAGCTCCACAGCGGAGATTGGAGTATCTGTCCATAGGACCACTTTAAGCCGTACACTCCACAGAGCTGGGCTTTACGGAAGAGTGGCCAGAAAAAGCCATTGCCAAAAGGCATGTGGGAGACTCCCCAAACATATGGAAGAAGGTACTCTGATTAGATGAGACTAAAATTGAGCTTTTTGGCCATCAAGGAAAACGCTATGTCTAGCACAAACCCAACACCTCTCATCACCCCGAGAACACCATCCCAACAGTGAATTATGGTGGTGGCAGCATCATGCTGTGGGGATGTTTCCCAGGGACTGGGAAACTGGTCAGAATTGAAGGAATGATGGATTGCGCTAAATACAGGGAAATTCTTGAGGGAAACCTGTTTCAGTCTTCCAGAGATTTGAGACTGGGACAGAGGTTCACCTTCCAGCAGGACAATGACCCTAAGCTTACTGCTAAAGCAACACTTGAGTGGTTTAAGGGGAAATGTTTAAATGTCTTGGAATGGCCTAGTCACAGCCCAGACCTCAATCCAATTGATAATCTGTGGTATGACTTAAAGATTGCTGTACACCAGCGGAACCCATCCGACTTGAAGGAGCTGGAGCAGTTTTGCCTTGAAGAATGGGCAAAAATCCCAGTGGCTAGATGTGCCAAGCTTATAGAGACATACCCCAAGAGACTTGCAGCTGTAATTGCTGCAAAAGGTGGCTCTACAAAGTATTGACTTTGGGGGGGTAAATAGTTATGCACGCTAATTTTTTTTTTTTTTTTTGTCTTATTTCTTGTTTGTTTCACAATCAAAAATATTTTGCATCTTCAAAGTGGTAGGCATGTTGTGTAAATCAAATGATACAAACCCCCCCAAAATAAATTTGAATTCCAGGTGGTAAGGCAACAAAATAGGAAAAATGCCAAGGGGGGTGAATACTTTCGCAAGCCACTGTAACTGTGGTGATCCTACAAACTGTGTGATTCAATCAAACTAACTTTCACACTGTGTGGATTGATTGACTTTTAGCTGATTCCGCGCCAACCTATTTTATTTGTGTGGATTTTAACATACTTTTTCCAGCGGTCTTTGGTGAAATGGCTTTGGGGGATCCCATCCTGCTTCCAGAGATTCCTGCTCCTTCATCCTCTACCCTGTCTCCTGAGCAGTGGCGGCTCCTGAAAAAATTCTCAGGGGGGGCAATTTTTCTGATGATTTAGGTGACCTACACACATTTAAAAAAAGATATGTCCAGCAACAACATGAAGACAGGGGCAGCATATAAGTCAATACCAGAAGCATTTATTGACTGATCTCAAAAGTGTTGGCTTACCAGGGTTGGTGGAGCCCTCAGTTTCATCTTTGCCTCGCAAAGCTAACTCAAACACTCCGCAAAACTTCACACACTGGATTAGCCGGCTGAGGATGTGGCAGTTCTTGTTAATGTCGTAGTAAATATATTTGTTATAGTGAATATGGAATATGATATGTTGAGTAAAATGTTGTGCTAAGATCTATTTAGGTCAGGAGCTGGTTATAAGTTCTGTTCCTATCCAATAACAATGGACAAAAGGGTCCTATCTTGTCAGCCTTGTCAGTTTCAGTTCTCCAGTAAACTTGTGATTATCAACACTAACCTCATCGCTGTGGCGGCGGACAGCTAGCCTGTATCCCTCATCCAGTTGAGTGGGAATGTTCACTCTCCCCAAAGCAGACAATCTCAAACAGCTATCCATGTGGGTCTTTGACAGCTCATGTTTCTTAATCTTTCCTGAAAGATGGTGCATGTCCGTTACACACCAGTCGCTGTCCAAGCGGTGCTGTCTGCCGTGCCGCCTTCAGGGTGAAAGAGTAAGCAGGGGGTAGCAGAAGACTGCATTAGCTACATCGCAGCCTGCTAGCCAGGTTTTTCGATTGGTACCAATTTTTGGAAAATCCTCGGGTGTAGGACTTCCCCCCTTTAGTAGAAACCTGTTGAATTATTAAATTTGGTCTGGGAGGTCCTAATTGTTTCGTTGCCAATTTATCTTCATTTGTTCGCCGACAAAAAGGAACTTCTTTCAAAGACACAATCGAGTTGCACTGAAGCCTAGCCATTTTGATAGTAGTAGTGAATTGATTGACGAGGCTACCCGCTCTTTTCTTAGTTACGTTCATGGTTATGTTACGTATGACGAAAGCGCGTAAGTGCAAGCCCTCAGAAACCCATAGAGATTGTATTGAAAGCTCTGATATTTGAAAAAAATAGATTTTACATGGGAGTCTATGACAGACTTCTGGGCTATTTTCAACCTGACTGAAATCGCCCCAAAAGGGGGGGGGGCCATTTGAAGCACGACTTTAGCCTGATTGGACATTTAGTGGCACTGTGGCAGATCAGACGTCTAGATTACAACACTGATAACTACTGTTGCCGTGATATAATTGATTAGAAAAAAAATCCCTTCCTTTTCCCGTTTGGCAGTGCGTCGCCCATATCGCCCTATTGAACACACCGCCCCTGCTCCTGAGGGTCCAGTTTCTACCACAGGCCAGTAACCCCCGGGCTCCCTCTCACGACAGGCCTCGAGGCTCTAAAACCCTGTGCTACCCAAGGGCTAAGGTGAAGGATATCACAGTATTTCTTCAGTCTGTCCTACATCAGCAGCCAAGGGTTGCTGCTGTAGTATTGCATGTGGGATCAAATGATATCAAAAAGGGTAAAAAGTGCTAATGAAAAATAATTATATTGAGCTGATCAACACCCTGAAAGGCTCTGAAAAGCAGTTGATTATCTCTGGTCCTGTGCTGTCGCTGGGTTGTGGCTGCGAAAGCAGGCTCTTAGGTTAAACACTACTGCCACTCTGTTGGTGTAACTTCTATTGACAATTTCAACACTTTTTGGAAACAAAAGATGCTCTACAGAGATGAAGGACTCCACCCAAACCATCTAGGAGCCTGGACCCTCTCTTCATATTTCAAAGCTGCATTAAGATATTGACTCAGTGACAGACCAAGCCCTGCTCCCATCCTTTCTAAGCGTTATCCTCATATTGTTGTCTATACTGCCAGGGGTGTTGTCAGTTGTAATCTTGTACCCATTCGTTTGAATTCCACTCTTAGATCTGCTATTGTTAGCTCAAAAGAGAAGTCCACTGTGGTCTGCTCACCCAGTGCTTTTAGTTCAAATGTGAATTCCATAAACTTGAATACCCCCTCGGTTTTCAAAGCACATACAGTGAGGGAAAAAAGTATTTGATCCCCTGCTGATTTTGTAAGTTTGCCCGCTGACAAAGACATGATCAGTCTATAATTTTTATGGTAGGTTTATTTGAACAGTGAGAGACAGAATAACAACAAAAAAATCTAGAAAAATGCATGTCAAAAATGTTATAAATTGATTTGCATTTTAATGTGGGAAATAAGTATTTGACCCCTCTGCAAAACATGACTTAGTACTTGGTGGCAAAACCCTTGTTGGCAATCACAGAGGTCAGACGTTTCTTGTAGTTGGCCACCAGGTTTGCACACATCTCAGGAGGGATTTTGTCCCACTCCTCTTTGCAGATCTTCTCCAAGTCATTAAGGTTTCGAGGCTGACGTTTGGCACCTCGAACTTTCAGCTCCCTCCACAGATGTTCTATGGGATTATGGTCTGGAGACTGGCTAGGCCACTCCAGCACCTTAATGTGCTTCTTCTTGAGCCACTCCTTTGTTGCCTTGGCCATGTGTTTTGGGTCATTGTCATGCTGGAATACCCATCCACGACCCATTTTCAATGCCCTGGCTGAGGGAAGGAGGTTCTCACCCAAGATTTGACGGTACATGGCGCCGTCCATCGTACCTTTGATGCGGTGAAGTTGTCCTGTCCCCTTAGCAGAAAAATACCCCCAAAGCATGATGTTTCCACCTCCATGTTTGACCGTGGGGATGGTGTTCTTGGGGTCATAGGCAGCATTCCTCCTCCTCCAAACACGGCGATTTGAGTTGATGCCAAAGAGCTCAATTTTGGTCTCATCTGACCACAGCACTTTCACCCAGTTCTCCTCTGAATCATTCAGATGTTCATTGGCAAACTTCAGACGGCCCTGTATATGTGCTTTCTTGAGCAGGGGGACCTTGCGGGCGCTGCAAGATTTCAGTCCTTCACGGCGTAGTGTGTTACCAATTGTTTTCTTGGTGACTATGGTCCCAGCTGCCTTGAGATCATTGACAAGATCCTCCCGTGTAGTTCTGGGCTGATTCCTCAACGTTCTCATGATCATTGCAACTCCACGAGGTGAGATCTTGCATGGAGCCCCATACCGAGGGAGATTGACAGTTATTTTGTGTTTCTTCCATTTGCGAATAATGGCACCAACTGTTGTCACCTTCTCACCAAGCTGCTTGGCGATGGTCTTGTAGCCCATTCCAGCCTTGTGTAGGTCTACAATCTTGTCCCTGACATCCTTGTAGAGCTCTTTGGTCTTGGCCATGGTGGAGAGTTTGGAATCTGATTGATTGATTGCTTCTGTGGACAGGTGTCTTTTATACAGGTAACAAACTGAGATTAGGAGCACTCCCTTTAAGAGTGTGCTCCTAATCTCAGCTTGTTACCTGTTTAAAAGACACCTGGGAGCCAGAAATCTATCTGATTGAGAGGGGGTCAAATACTTATTTCCCTCATTAAAATGCAAATCAATTTATAACATTTTTGACATGCATTTTTCTGGATTTTGTTGTTGTTATTCTGTCTCTCACTGTTCAAATAAACCTACCATTAAAATTATAGACTGATCATTTCTTTGTCAGTGGGCAAACGTACAAAATCAGCAGGGGATCAAATACTTTTTTCCCCTCACTGTAGAGGGCTTGGGCTGTTACACGATAGCAACCAAAGCCCATGTAAATCAGTTTATAACATTAGATCATTGGTTACTCTGAGAGTTCCCCATATTGACATTGGCTGCGGCCTCAGGCCCTATGGTGTTAACCTTAGACAAGTACTCCAATTTTTACTCCTTCCTCTACTACTAATAGAGATAGACCAAATGGTGCAGTTCTATGCAATCTTATAGCCATGCCAACTATATCAACCATCAGACAGGGCCTGCAACCGTAAAGGACTTGGGTTGATGCATCTGAACATTAGGAGCTTACGCCCTTAACTGGATTACATCAAGATATGGGCTATGCAGACGAATCCGGAAATTCTGGTGTTGACTGAATCTTGGATCTCTGGGGACATTCTAGACTCTGATATTAATATTGAGGGTTATAATGTGTTCAGAGCTGACAGACAGGGTAGAGGTGGTGGAGTGGCCATTCTGATTTTAAAAATAATTTCTCTGTCTCTTTACTGAAATCCATTTCCCTTGCCAAAAAATTGTAGCTACTATCTTTAAGCCTTTGTCTGGAGAAAAATGTATCCATAACTGTTATAGGGGTCTACCGTCCTCCCCCGGCTAACCTTTGTGTACTCGAGGAGTTAACTAGTTTGTTGTCGTCTTTTATTAAATCAGAAGTTATTATCTTGGGTGACATAAATTATGATTGGGAAATGTAGGCTTCAGACAATCTAAAAGACATGTGTAATGATCTAAACCTAACCCAGCTGGTGACTAAGACTACACGCCGCAACCCTAAAGATCCTTCAAAGTCAACTCTGAATGATCTTATATTAACGAATACACCAGAGAAATATGTTACTGGTGTCTTCGCCCAATACATTAGTGACCATTGCCCAGTTGTTTGTGTTAGAGATGTGAGAATAAAAAATATCTAAAGACTTGTGTCATCACAAAGAGGAACTTTAAAACTTCAGTGAACAGGCTTTTTACATGATCTTTATTTTAGTGACCTTGATTGTATTTCAGCTATCCCTTAACCTGATTTAGCTTTGAGCCTTTTTAGATGTCTTCAATACTATTGTGGATTATTATGTAACCGCTCTTTCAGATTGTAATGGGAAGCCAGCTAAATTCTGGAAAACTGTCAAATCCCTGAAGGGTTCTACTTCCTCCTCTCTGACACATCAAATTCATTCAGTCACTGGCCTCATTACGGGAAAAAAAAGTCCATTATTGATGCATTTAATCACCATTTTATTATTTATTTTGATCTCTTTGAAAGAACTTCTAAGTCTATTCACGATGATATGGGGCTGGATGCTGATAGGGGAAACTTGCTGAACAATCAGAGAAATTATAGTCAAAGCTTTTCTTTTAGGCTATTTACAGAAAAATAAGTCCTGGATGCTTTGCTAGCAATAGACAACAATAAATCCACAGGGGCTGACCAATTGGATCCCGTTCTGCTTAAGTGTGCAGTGCCCATCATTGTTGGGTCAATAACCCACATTTTTTATTTAACATTGTTATCAGGAAATATTCTACAAGTATGGAAATCAGCTCTTGTGCTGCCACTCCATAAGGGCGGGGATAGTAGTGATCTTAATAATTATCGCCCCATTTCAAGGCTTTACACAACATGCCTACCACTTTGAAGATGCAAAATATTTTTTATTGTGAAACAAACAAGAAATAAGTCAAAAAACTGAAAACTTGAGCGTGCATAACTATTCAATACTTTGTAGAGCCACCTATTGCAGCAATTACAGCTGCAAGTCTCTTGGGGTATGTCTCTATAAGCTTGGCACATCTAGCCACTGGGGTTTTTGCCCATTCTTCAAGGCAAAACTGCTCCAGCTCCTTCAAGTTGGATGGGTTCCGCTGGTGTACAGCAATCTTTAAGTCATACCACAGATTCTCAATTGGATTGAGGTCTGGGCTTTGACTAGGCCATTCCAAGACATTTAAATGTTTCCCCTTAAACCACTCGAGTGTTGCTTTAGCAGTATGCTTAGGGTCATTGTCCTGCTGGAAGGTGAACCTCCGTCCCAGTCTCAAATCTCTGGAAGACTGAAACAGGTTTCCCTCAAGAATTTCCCTGTAGCGCCATCCATCATTCCTTCAATTCTGACCAGTTTCCCAGTCCCTGCTGATGAAAAATTGTTTTTGCCCAACCCTGATCTGTACTTCTCCACAACTTTGTCCCTGACCTGTTTGGAGAGCTCCTTGGTCTTCATGGTGCTGCTTGCTTGGTGGTGCCCCTTGCTTAGTGATGTTGCAGACTCTGGGGCCATTCAGAACAGGTGTATATATACACTGAGATCATGTGACACTTAGACTGCACACAGGTGAACTTTATTTAACTAATTATGTGACTTCTGAAGGTAATTGTTTGCACCAGATCTTATTTAGGGGCTTCATAGCAAAGGGGGTGAATACATTTGCACGCACCACTTTTCCATTATTTATATTTTAGAATTTCTTGAAACAATATATTTTTTTCATTTCACTTCACCAATTTGGAGTATTTTGTGTATGTCCATTACATGAAATCCAAATCCAAATCCATTTAAATTACAGGTTGGAATGCAACAAAATAGGAAAAACGCCAAGGGGGATGAATATTTTTGCAAGGCACTGTAGATCTCTACATTGCTCCCTTTTTGTTTACAAAGCCCTACTTCATAAACTTCCATCTAACTTTGCTGTTGAAGTATAGAAACCTGAGTTGCCTAACCCGTTCACAGGATTGGTTAACTCAAGGTTCCTAGGGTCTCCACCGAGCTGATTTTAGTTTTAATGCACCGTATTGCTGGAACAAAATTTAAAAATCATTTTATCTTGATGTTCTGGTGCCGTTCGGGCAATTTAAAGTATTGATTGGAGACTTACTGTCACACCCTGGCCTTGAGAGGCTGGTTGTCTTTAGTTGGTTTGGTCAGGGTGTGAATTTCTATGTGTTGATCTAGTTTTGTATTTCTATGTTGGCCGGGTGTGGTTCCCAATCAGAGGCAGCTGTCTATCGTTGTCTCTGATTGGGGATCATACTTAAGCAGCCATGTTGCCTACTTTAGTTGTGGGATCTTGTTTATGTTCCTGTTAGGGTTGTTGTGTGTCTATAGCCCATAGGACTTCACGTTTTCGTTGTTTTGTTATTTTGCGTCCAGTGCATCCTGTGCTAACGCCACGTACAGTGGGGAGAACAAGTATTTCATACACTGCCGATTTTGCAGGTTTTCCTACTTACAAAGCATGTAGAGGTCTGTAATTTTTATCACATGTACACTTCAACTGTGAGAGACGGAATCTAAAACGAAAATCCAGAAAATCACATTGTATGATTTTTAAGTAATTAATTAGCATTTTATTGCATGACATAAGTATTTGATATATCAGAATAGCAGAACTTAATATTTGGTACAGAAACCTTTGTTTGCAATTACAGAGATCATACGTTTCCTGTAGGTCATGACCAGGTTTGCACACATTGCAGCAGGGATTTTGGCCCACTCCTCCATACAGACCTTCAGGTTTCGGGGTTTCGGGGCTGTCGCTGGGCAATACGGACTTTCAGCTCCCTCCAAAGATTTTCTATTGGGTTCAGTTCTGGAGACTGGCTAGGCCACTCCAGGACCTTGAGATGCTTCTTACGGAGCCACTCCTTAGTTGCCCTGGCTGTGTGTTTCGGGTCATTGTCATGCTGGAAGACCCAGCCACGACCCATCTTCAATGCTCTTACTGAGGGAAGGAGGTTGTTGGGCAAGATCTTGCGATACATGGCCCCTTCCATTCTCCCCTCAATACGGTGCAGTCGTCCTGTCCCCTTTGCAGAAAAGCATCCCCAAAGAATGATTTTTCCACCTCCATGCTTCATGGTTGGGATGGTGTTCATGGGGTTGTACTCATCCTTCTTCTTCCTCCAAACACGGCGAGTGGAGTTTAGACCAAAAAGCTATATTTTTGTCTCATCAGACCACATGACCTTCTCCCATTCAACCTCTGGATCATCCAGATGGTCATTGGCAAACTTCAGACGGGCCTGGACATGCGCTGGCTTGACCAGGGGGACCTTGCGTGCGCTGCAGGATTTTAATCCATGACGGCGTAGTGTGTTACTAATGGTTTTCTTTGAGACTGTGGTCCCAGCTGGTCATTGACCAGGTCCTGCCATGTATTTCTGGGCTGATCCCTCACCTTCCTCATGATCATTGATGCTCCACGAGGTGAGATCTTGCATGGAGCCCCAGACCGAGGGTGATTGACCGTCGTCTTGAACTTCTTCCATTTTCTAATAATTGCGCCAACAGTTGTTGCCTTCTCACCAAGCTGCTTGCCTATTGTCCTGTTGCCCATCCCAGCCTTGTGCATGTCTACAATTTTAACCCTGATGTCCTTACACAGCGCTCTGGTTTTGTCCATTGTGGAGAGGTTGGAGTCTGTTTGATTGAGTGTGTGGACAGGTGTCTTTTATACAGGTAACGAGTTCAAACAGGTGCAGTTAATACAGGTAATGAGTGGAGAACAGGAGGGCTTCTTAAAGAAAAACTAACAGGTCTGTGAGAGCCGGAATTCTTACTGGTTGGTAGGTGATCAAATACTTATGTCATGCAATAAAATGCAAATTAATTACTTAAAAATCATACAATGTGATTTTCTGGATTTTCGTTTTAGATTCCGTCTCTCACAGTTGAAGTGTACCTATGATAAAAATTACAGACCTCTACATGCTTTGTAAGTAGGAAAACCTGCAAAATCGGCAGTGTATCAAATACTTGTTCTCCCCACTGTGTGTGTGTTAAATATATATATATATATATATATATATATATATATATATATATATATATATATATATATACACACACAGTACCAGTCAAAAGTTTGGACACACCTACACATTCAAGGGTTTTTCTTAATTTTTACTATTTTCTACATTGTAGAATAATAGTGAAGATATCAAAATGATGAAATAACACATATGTAATCATGTAGTAACCAAAGAAGTGTTAAACAAATCAAAATAGATTTTATATTTGAGATTCTTCAAGTAGCCACCTTTTGCCTTAATGACAGCTTTGCACAATCGTGGCATTCTCTCAACCAGCTTCACCTGGAATGCTTTTCCAACAGTCTTGAAGGAGTTCCCACATATGCTGAGCACTTGTTGGCTGTTTTCCTTCACACTGCGGTCCAACTTATCTCACACACACACACACACACACACACAGAGAGAGAACAAAAATAGAAACACAATATGCAGCAATTTAAAATATTTTACTGAGTGATAGTTCATATAAGGAAATCAGTCAATTGAAATAAATAAATAAAGCCCTAATCTATGGATTTCACGACTGGGAATACAACTATGCATCTGTTGGTCACAGATACCTTTTAAAAAAAGGCTGACACATCTCCTTTGCATAGAGTTGATCAGGCTGTTGATTGTGGCCTGTGGAATGTTGTCCCACTCCTCTTCAATGGCTGTGCGAAGTTGCTGAATATTAACGGAACTGGAACACAATGTCGTGCACGTCGATCCAGAGCATCCCAAACATTCTCAATGGATGACATGTCTGGTGAGTATGCAGGCCATTGAAGAACTTGGACATTTTCAGCTTCCAGGAATTGTGTACAGATCCTTGCAACCTTGGGCCGTGCATTATCATGCTGAAACATGAGGTGATGGCGACGGATGAATGGCACGACAATGGGCCTCAGGGTCTCGTCATGGTATCTCTTTACATTCAAATTGACATCGATAAAATGCAATTGTGTTCGTTGTCCATAGCTTATGCCTGCCCATACCATAACCCCATTGCCACCATGGGGCACTCTGTTCACAACATTGATATCAGCAAACCTCTCGTCCAGACGATGCCATCCATGTGGTCTGCGGTTGTGAGGCTGGTTGGACATACTGCAAAATTCTCTAAAACGACGTTCGAGGCGGCTTACGGTAGAGAAATTAAAATTCAATTATATGGCAAGAGCTCTGGTGGACATTCCTGCAGTCAGCATGCCAATTGCATGCTCCCTCAAAACTTGAGACATCTTTGGCATTGTGTTGTGACAAAACTGCACATTTTAGTGGCCTTTTTTGTCCCCAGGACAAGGTGCACCTGTGTAATGTTCATGCTGTTTAATCAGCTTCTTGATATGCCACACCTGTCAGGTGGATGGATTATCTTGGCAAAAGGAGAATTGCTCATTAACAGGCATGCAAACAAATCTCTGCACAACATTTTAAAGTAATAAGCCTTTTGTGTGTATGGAACATTCCTGGGATCTTTTATTTCAGCTCATGACACATGGGACCAACAGTTTACATGTTGCGTTTATATTTTTGTCAAGTATATATTTATGTTGTATATACAGGGCACATTTGTAAAAGAGACCTAGGTCTTAATATGTCTTCCCTGTTAAAATAAAAGGTTAAATAAACAATTTTTTATTGACCGATTTCCTCATATGAACTGTAACTCAGTAAAATCTTTGAAATTGATGCATGTTGCATTTGTATTTTGTTCAGTGTAGAGTGCGCACTGAACAGACACCATAACCATTCAGAATGAAAAACAAATAGAATATGTAAGGAAAATATTAAGAGCTAATATGATATAGACAAGTCTCTTTTATTAACAGGATATTATCACCATTCACTACCGTAGCACTTTCAGTTTCAATGTTTTGGCACTGGCAATTATATTACAGCGTGCATTGATACTTTAAATTGTAATCACATAACCATTCTTAACAAAATTACATGAATTACATACGTTTTTTTAGAAAGGTGGAAAAAAGTGAGTATGAACATATTTAGTTATTTGAAAAGACATGAAAAATTATAATTCAAAGAGGACATTAGTGCACTTACAAATGTACAGCTTGAGTTATCAAAATGACATGCATTTAAAAACATGCCACACTTCTCGTTTCTCCTGATTCTTTATGTTTAAAAGGTTCACCTGTATAGAAAGTGTCAGTGTTGTGTACACTACTGGTCAAAAGTTTAGAACACCTACTCATTCAAGGGTTTTTCTTTATTTTGTAGAATAGTAGTGAAGACATCAAAACTATGAAATTACACATATAGAATCATGTAGTAACCAAAAAAGTGTTAAACAAATCAAAATATATTTTATATTTGAGATTCTTCAAATAGCCACCCTTTGCCTTAAATGACAGCTTTGCACAGTCTTGGCATTTTCTCAACCAGCTTCATGAGGTAGTCACCTGGAATGCATTTCAATTAACAGGTGTGCCTTAAAAGTTAATTTGTGGAATTTCTTTACTTCTCAGTGTGGTTGAGACAATCAATGGTGTTGTGACAAGGTAGGGGGGGGGTATACAGAAGATAGCCCTATTTGGTAAAAGACCAAGTCCATATTATGGCAAGAACAGCTCAAATAAGCAAAGAGAAACGACAGTCCATTATACTTTAAGACATGAAGGTCAGTCAATACAGAACATTTCAAGAACTTTGAAAGTTTCTTCAAGTGCAGTCGAACTTATCCTTTGCAGCAGAGGAAACTCTGGGTCTTCCATTCCTGTGGCAGTCCTCATGAGAGCCAGTTTCATCATAGCGCTTGATGGTTTTTGCGACTGCACTTAAGTTCTTGAAATGCTCCGTATTGACTGACCTTCATGTCTTAAAGTAATGATGGACTGTCGTTTCTCTTTGCTTATTTGAGCTGTTCTTGCCATAATATGGACTTGGTCTTTTACCAAATAGGGCAATCTTCTGTATACAATCTACCTTGTCACAACACAACTGATTGGATCAACCACATTGAGAAGTAAAGAAATTCCACAAATTAACTTTTAAGAAGGCACACCTGTTAATTGAAATGCATTCCAGGTGACTACCTCATGAACCTGGTTGAGAGAATGTGAAGAGTGTGCAAAGCTGTCATTAAGGCAAAGGGTGGCTATTTGAAGAATCTCAAATATAAAATATATTTGGATTTGTTTCACACTTTTTTGATTACTACATGATTCCATATGTGTTATTTCATAGTTTTGATGTCTTCACTATTATTCTATAATGTAGAAAATAGTAAAAATAAAGAAAAACCCTTGAATGAGTAGGTGTTCTAAAACATTTGACCGGTAGTGTAGATGTGCTCAGTGCATTTGAAAGCTACCTGTATTACAAGTGCATCAATAACCCATAGTATAACCACATGGTATAAACCAAACATTAAATCAGTCAACAATAAAATATTCTTATTGAACTATTCAATTATCATTATGGGCCAAATTCTTACTTGAGATCTGTGCACGTAACCTTTGTGTTCTCACATTTGAATAATGTAAAAAACGTTTGTGCATTGTAAAAATTATAATATATATACTTTTTAAAGTGTGTTTCATTATGTTTGTGTAATCGTTTTTATTATTATTATCTATAAGTAAAATTGACAAATATCTTGGGTGCATAAATATTTTTTGAATCTGTGTGAATTTCATTACTCCAGTGATTTTTTTGGGTAAAAGTACCATTCAAGGGGGCTTAAGAGGACCAGCATTCACTGCAGGACCCCCTACTAAGTCTGAGAGTAGAGCATAATAGTCAGCCACCACCATTATACTTTTTCAAGTAAGAGAACGCGATAGATTATCCCATCTTAAAGGACCATCCAGAGAACTATCGATCACAAAGTATCATGAGACCCTCCAAACTGTACTTCTGTCCTTGTTGATTTTTATAGTTGGCGTTAAGTTTGTCTACTGTAGCGTAATTGTTCTGTAGTCCGTTTGAAACGTGCCTGGATCTGCTCCAGAGTCTTGCCTTTGGTCTCTGGGACGAAGATGATGGTGAAGACTATGTTGAGCGCACAACACCCAGAGAACAGCCAGAAGGTTCCAGCACTGGTCAGGAGGTCCTGAGATACATTTTCATGGATCGTTATTACAATACCCAAATACATCCTTACAGTTACCAGTATTACCTTATAGACCTCTGAGCTGATCCTCTAAAATGTATTGACTGTGACACTACACATGAACTGCGGAGTAAATTCCTTTGTTAGGCGCGTTAAGTGTCTATCTGTATACATGGCAATACTTGTATATCTGTAATAAAACATTGTTAAAGTTCGCATAGACATTTGTAAAACCATAACTGCAAAATGGCTTCCTGCCAAGCACTCTTTATCTGCCCGCTCAACATCCCTTTATCCCCCACATCTGCCATACAGGATGTCCCAAATCAACACCAGCTCACCATCAGGTCCTGGAAGGTCTTGGTGATGATGAAGGCAGATCCCCAGTTGGTGAGGACACAAACAGAGCTGGCAAACCCCTTTACTCGCGTGGGAAAGATCTCTAACATCACCAGCCAGGGGATGGGACCCCAACCAAGAGAAAAACCTGAATTGCCCACAAGTTATGACGATGAGAAAACATCACACTAAGCAAAATGTCCGATCTGAACATAAAATATAAATGGTTATACGGTTAATAGTAAGTTCAAAACACATGGAAGAATTTATAGGTGACTAAACCAACTATACTCTAACAAAAACATTACTAGGCAATGCAGACAATTCACTTCAATTTGTTTTTATCTAGCCAGGATAGTTCGCTGGGCAACAATAGTCACAATCTAAGTGTGGAGTTCACCTGTAATGAAGAAGCCCATGCTGGCCAGTGCGAGCCATGACAGCTCAGCCGCAGGGTTCTGGGCAAGGGGACTCTCTACAAGGCAGAGTTCTGAGGAGTTACCATGGGTTTCACTGGACATCTTGAAGTAGACACCAAAAGCAGCAGTGCTTAGACACATAGAAACTCCTTAATAGAGAAAGTGAGGAAGGAAGCGAGAGAGATAAATGGGCATTTCTTTTCACAATTGAACATGGATTTTCAGGTAGTTGAGGCCCAGTTTTGGTCATGGGTCTGGTCATTTGATGTCAAGCTTGACAGCGCCTTATTTCTGCCCAACAATTTTGGAGAGGGATTTCCACAAAGGACTATTGATGCATTATAAATCAGTGGAGGAAGAAAGATAAGTAACTGATAACATGCAGACAGAGACAGACACACGCTTGTGAGACATAAGCACCAGAGAGGATGAGGAGAAGCTTCCTTCCAACGCGGTCCATGACCAATGCTGCTACTGCAGTGAATACTACCTGGGTTGCTGCTACTACCACCGTAGCAACATCGCTGTTCTGAAAAGCAAATAATCACCTGTCATTTTAATACATATAACCCCACTGGTATGTCAATATTCATAGTCTCTATAGCACTTAGACATCATATTACAGCTTATGAAGAGTAATGATGAGATGAAAATACATCAAACCAATTAATCTATTAAAAATTACAATAAATAAAGCATTGCTCATTCCAGCTGCCAAAATACAGAAAATAACACTGAACAATTCTTACCTTAAAATGGGCCTCCTCAAAGATAGTCTCAGCATAGAACATGATGGCGTTGATGCCGGTGAGCTGCTGGAAGAGCATCAACATGATGCCCACTCCAAGGGGCTTGTATACTCCAGGGTCCTTAAGATCAGCCATCCCCAACCTACCTCCCTGGTTTAACACAACACACACAGTCAGCACATCCTCTTATGCCAATTAACATGGGTCAGATGTGTTAACATGCTTCTTTGTTCCAGATTCTCCTGAGACTAAATCCACAATGTGGAGGACAACCCTTTCTCAGCTCTGCCAAGTTTATCTCTGCTCTGGTTCCCTACAGTAGTGGGGCTGACCTGAATATATTCACTCAGATACATAACCGTGCAAGTAAAGAGTGGTCCCGCGATTAAAATTGTAGGATTGTCCCTCATGTTCCTACTGATTTGGTTAAGTGCAACACAGAGGTGTTACTCTCTCTCCCTACCTGAGTATTATTCTACAATCAATACCTTTGTCTCATACATTGTGAAATGGCATAATGCCTTTCTTAAAGCAAGTCTTATACCGCATGATTACAAGGGAATACACAAAGCTCACCTGGTCGTCAGAAGCATCCTCGATGCGGGCACACTCCCACTCTGCAGGGGCGTCTGGCCCCCTCAGAAAGCACAGTGCCTCCTCGGCTTCCCTCCGTTTACCCTGAGACAGCAGGAACCTGGGTGTCTCAGGCATGAAACACATGAACACCATCATCAGGGTGGGGGGGATGGAGCAGCAGATCGCCAGCCAGCGCCAGTCCAGAAACAGCCCTGGGAAGCGTTTACATTTAAGTCATTTAGCAGACGCTCTTATCCAGAGCGATTTACAGTTAGTGCAATCATCTTAAGATAGCTAAATGTAGGTGGGACAACCACATATCTCAGTCATAGTAAGTACATTTTCCTCAATAAAGTAGTTATCAGCAAAGTCAGAGCTAGTAAGGGGGAAAAGAGTCAAGTGCGAGTGTTAGTTAATGAAAGGTGGGGTGAGGAGGGGGTGCGAGGAGGGAGGGTGATGCATGGATTATTTAAGATTCTCTTTGAAGAGGTAGGGTTTCAGATGTTTTTGGAAGATGGGCAGGGACTCTGCTGTCCTAGCTTCAGGGGGAAGCTGGTTCCACCATTGGGGTACCAAGACAGAGAAGAGCTTGGATTGGGCTGAGTGGGAGCTGCCCTCCCGTAGGGATGGGAGGGCCAAGAGACCAGAGGTGGCAGAACGGAGTTTGAGCATAGCTTGAAGGTAGGGAGGGGCAGTTCCTCTTGCTGCGCCGTAGTCAAGTTCCATGGTCTTGTAGTGGATGCGAGCTTCGACTGGAAGCCAGTGGAGTGTGCGGAGGAGTGGGGTGACATGAACTTGGGAAGGTTGAACACCAGGCGGGCTGCAGCGTTCTGGATAAGTTGCAGGGGTTTGATGGCACAAGAGAGGAGCCCGGCCAACAGAGAGTTGCAGTAGTCCAGACGTGAGATGACAAGTGCCTGGATTAGGACCTGCGCTGCTTCCTGTGTGAGGTAGTGTCGTACCCTACGGATGTTGTAGAGCATGAACCTGCAGGAGCGAGTCACTGGAAGCAGAGAGAGACAGTAGAGTAGGGAATGTGAGACAGCAGTAGTGTGATGACCCTAGTAGAGTCATTCCGTGTGAAAATAAACCAACAATTAAGTTCTAGATTCCACAGCTGTGTTGTTGATATTATGTAATTTTATGTATAAAAAATATATTAAAAAATGAGGTAACTTCAGAACATGAACAATGAAAAATGTAGAATGTTGATTATTAGTATCCATCACTAGCCTAAAACGAACGAGATCAGGATGGTTCGTACGAGGCAAATCCATCACCCCGGTTCATTAAATTAAAATGCATATTTAGAAGAGCATATACAGGCAATGGGATAATGAAAAGTTTCTTCCTTACAACATTCCTCAGCCAGAGACCATTGCCTCTAAATATTAGAGACAAAACAGCCAACCTCTCTTGCAATGGTACTGTCTATTGAGGAAAGAAGTAAATGGAGAAACACGCATGGTATGTTGGTAACTAGATTAGAAATAGCGGTGGCTTGTGAGGCCGGAATAAATCTGAGAAAGCTCTCAGTTAGTAGGGTGTAATGATTATCATGGTTTGGTTGCCAATACCGATTGGGATTGGAAAAACTCTGCAGCTGAATAGCCTTTGATGGTGGTTTGTACCTTGAACAAAACACCACATCATTAAAACATTGACCTCTACCCGTATGACTACTGTTGTAACCTCTGCCATAAAGTTGTACAACACTGAGAAACCCTTAGTGACATGGTCAGGAGCTTGTAAAATCCTGTCTGCTGACCAGATACAGTATACAAATGTCCTAAAGTATTTCTCATATGATTTTACCGGTTTGAATCTCAAAATCCAAATGCTGCTAACAAACGGAAAAATACTGTGGCGTACCTGCTATATATGCTCCCATGATTCCCGTGACCACCATGAGCTGAACACAGGAGCCCAGTGTCCCACGGACACGCTCATGGGCCATCTCTGAGATGTACAGCTAGAGCACAGAGGAAGAGAAAAGTGAAAAACGATTCACACAGGAAGAGTATGCAGCATGACACATTGCTAGAAGCGATAAAACAGAGGTACAATATAAAATAGCAATATATGAGGAAATAAACTAATTAGAATGCATTCATTCATACAAGCAGGCATTCATACAGTCATGCATCTTGGTCAATTTAAGCAGATAGCATCAGAGTAGACATTCCATACTACTTACTGGGACCACTAGCGACGTAACCCCACTTGCCAGTCCTGTGAGTACCCTTCCAAGATACAGCATCCAGACATGCTGAGCAGCAATGATGATGATAAAACCAAAGATATAAGGTATGGAGCAGAACATAAGACTCAGCTTCCTCCCGATCTTGTCCACCATCCAACCGCCGAGTAGATCCCCTATAGCAGCTCCTATCGTCACGATAGACTGCAAAGCAGAAAACAAAACAGAGTCAATTAAATGGCTAATGTCCACTAATCCACTCAGGAATGATTAGGGCTCTGACCTGACCAGGAAAAACTCTGGGTCCTTGTTATAGCATGACAATTATCCAAAGCTCATCCTGGTGGGGTAATGAGGGGGGGGGGGAAATCAGGGCCCCATGACAAGAATGTTATCTTACCCCAAACCAGGAAGCCTGTCCTTCGTCTAGTTGTAATCTTGGGTCAGGGATTGTGCTTAGTTCAGGAATGGCAGGGGAGCTGTACCCTAACACAAACCCAAAACTCAGGGGACCAAGGACTGCTGCAAAAGAGGCGAGGTACAGCTTTGCATTCTTCACCTTGCTGTTGAAATATAGAACAGGTGGGCTTACACAATCTGCTTTTATTGTAATAATAACACTATTTACATGCAAGACTTCACCAACCCAACAAAACTAGACCATGTTTTTAGTAAAGAACTACAATATGTTACTGCGGTCAAGTGAGCAGACACTCGCAAAATGCAGTCAATCCATCCTCACTTTAGTCTCCTCCTGAATTTGGGTGCTTGAATACACAAGAATTTACCGGTATCGTGTGTTTTCTGGTAGGGAAACTGAGTCGGATGCATCTCATGCACATCGGGAGATGATAGCTACAAATCATTCCAAGCAAACAGTTTGAAGCACACTTATTCAATCTTCCTTTCATTTTCACACCTTATCAAAAATGACTATCATGGGTAGAGTGAGGCTGCAGTAGCCTACAGTGTGTGCTGATTAGCAAATATTAAATTGTGAAAGCAAGATGTGTTTACAGTCATGATATACAAACAGACACAGCTTCACAGCAAGATGTAAGTGAGCTTGATGGGTTTTTCATTAAAAGAGAGATTATACATTTTTTAAGTGTTAAATAACTACATTTTACTTGGTCTATCCCCACATTCTTTATCTTTTGCATAATATTCTATTAAAGTGTACTTTGATGACTCCTATGTCAAAGAAATTCACAGTGAAAATGTGTGCTAGACTTTTTTATTTATTTATGCGTGACACTGGTAGATAATTAATCCAGTATGATGACCATTGCATACCATAAAATGCCCATATTATGCCATCTTAAAAGGAGCTGACACACACACACCAATTGTCTGTAGCCTCTTGAATGGTGTTCGTTTCAATTCTTGCCCCTTGGATCTGTCTCTCTCTCCCTTACAGGGTTCCCAGGGGAACTATGAGGAGCGGACACAGGAGAGAGGGATGAGGAAGATGACAGGAGAAAAGCGAGGGAGGGGATGTAGAGGAGGGCAAACAGAGAAGAGGTGTTGCCCAGGGGAGGGAGGTGGGGGGAGACACACGCACGAACCAGCCCCCACTCCTGATCTAAGCACACACACATTTGAGCCAGCTATACCCTTCCCGTGACATTATATGCTTGCATTCTATCTAAATACAGAATCATGTAAGAAAGAAGATATATACTGTGCTTGAATATGATAATATATTTCTATGACTGACTTAATTACAATCTTTTTAAAGAATGTTAATTAATTTCAGGTAATTTCATATGTTATAGCTTGAAAAACATGAAACACTGTGGTGCTGTAGAGTAGGAATGGTGGAGGTAAAAACTAAATGTCTTGTTTTTCCACCAGAAATTGGTATAGGGGATTTCAAAGGGCTTCTGATGTTCTTATGCTTATATCAAATCAAATGTATTGGTCACATACACATGGTTAGCAGATTATGCAAGTTTAGCGAAATGCTTGAGCTTCTACTTCCGACAGTACAGTAATATCTAGCAAGTAATATCTAACTGTTCCACAACCAATATCTAAAACACACAAATCTAAGTAAAGGAATGGATTAAGAATATATAAATATATGGATGAGCAATGTCATTGTCAGAGCGGCATAGGCTAAGACGCAATAGATAGCATAGAATACAGTATATACATAAGAGATGGGTAATGCAAGATATGTAAACATTATTACGATAGTATAGAGTTATTTGTGTAACTGTGTATTATTGTACAAAAAATATTTTAACTAAGTAGAAGTTAGAGCAGGGAGGGAGGGGTGGGTGGGATATGTGCTTATAACCATGACTATTGCTCGATTCCAAATGGACACCTAACCCCAAGGCACTTAAAGTAGTTCTTTAATCCACTCATATAGTCACCTCTGGAATTATTGCCACCCTTCATAAAGCAATGGTTAATTGAACACAAAGATCAACATTTTACAATTGCCATCTCAGACTCAGTTCGAATCCTTTATCTCGTGACACATTCACAAAAATAGTAATGGCCTCTAAACCTTCCAGCTGTCTACTGGATCCTATTCCAACTAAACTACTGAAAGAGCTACTTCCTGTTTTTGGCCTCCTATGTTGAACATAATATAAACAGCTCCCTATCCTCCGGATGTGTACAAAACTCAATAAAAGTGGCAGTAATATAGCCTCTCCTGAATAAGCCAAACCTTTAACCCCCCAAAATAAAATAATAATAAATAAATAAATAGCCTATATCGAATCTCCCATTCCTCTCAATTTTTTTGAAAAAGTTGTTGCTCAGCAACTCACTGCCTCCCTGAAGACAAATCATGTATACAAAACGCTCCAGTCTGGTTTTAGACCTAATCATAGTACTGAGACCGCATTTGTGAAGGTGGTAAATGAGCTTTTAATGGCATGAGACCAACGCTCTGCTTCTGTCCTCGTGCTCCTAGACCTAAGTTTCAACACCATCGATCACCAAATTATTTTGGAGAGATTGGAAACCTTAATTGGTCTACACTGAAAAGTTCTTTCCTGGTTTAGATCTTATCTGTCGGAAAGACATTGGTTAGTCTCTGTGGATGGTTTGTCATCTGACAAATCAAAGGTAAGTTTCGGTGTTCCTCAAAGTTCCGTTCTAGGACCACTATTGTCTTCACTTATATATACACACACAAACATACATATATATACATATATATATATATATATATATATATATATATATATATATATATATATATATATATATATATATATATACACACACACACACACACATACATACATACATATATATATATATATATATATACATACATATATATATATATATATATATATACATACATATACATACATACATATATATATATATATATATATATATATATATATATACATACATACATATACATACATACATATATATATATATATATATATATATATATATACATACATACATATACATACATACATATATATATATATATATACACACACACACACACACACACACACACACTACCTCTTGGTGATGTTTTCGGATCAACTTTCACTGTTATGCAGATGACACAGCTGTACATTGAGGAAACATGGTGAAGCCCCAAAATTGCCTACTCTGCAAGCCTGTGTTTCAGACATAAGGAAATGGATGGTGGCAAATGTTTTACTTTTAAACTCGGACAAAACAGAGATGCTAGTTCTAGGTCCCTAGAAACAGAGAGATCTGCTGATCTGACAATAAATTGTGATGGTTGTACAGTCGTCTCAAATAAAATTGTGGGGACCTCGCCGTTACTCTGGACCCTGATCTCCCTTTTGACGAACATATAAAAAATATTTCAGGAGCAGCTTTTTTCCACCTTCGTAACATTGCAAAAAATCTGAAACTTTTTGTCCAAAAATTATGCAGAAAAGCTAATCCATGATTTTACACTTCAAAATTAGACTACTGCGATGCTTTCCTCTCCGGTTACCCGGATAAGGCACTAAATAAACTTCAGCTAGTGCTAAATACGGCTGATAAAATTTTACTTGAACCCCAAAATTCATATTACTCCAGTGCTAGCCTATCTACACTAGCTCCCTTTTAAGGCTAGGGCTGATTTCAAGGTTTTACTGCTAACCTACAAAGCATTACATGGATTTGTTTCTACCCATCTCTCCGATTCGGATCTGCCCTACATACCTACATCTACACTATGGTCACAAGATGCAGGCCTCCTTATTGTTCCTAGAATTTCTAAGCAAACAGCTGGTGGCAGGTCTTTCTCCTATAGAGCTACATTTTCATGGAATGGTCTGCCGATCCATGTGAGAGACGCAGACTTGGTCTCAACCTTTAAGTCTTTAATGAAGACTCATCTCTTCAGTAGGTCCTATGATTGAGTGTCCCTAGGAGGGGTGCAACACTTAGTGCCAGACTTTTTTTTTTTTTTTAGCTATACTCGACTTGAGTGTGTTGAGTCACTGTCGTCATCTTCCTGTCCGGTTTTGCAGTTCCTCGGGTTCATGCGGTGGGGGAGATCTTTGTGAGATATACTCGGCCTTGTGTCAGGGTAGTAAGGTAGTGCTGTTGATATCCCTTTGGTGGTGTGGGGGCTGTGCTTTGGCTAAATGGGTGGGGTTATATATCCTGCCTGGTTGGCCCTGTCCAGGGGTAACGTTGGATTGGGCCAGTGTCCCCCGATCACCCCATCTCAGTCTCCAGTATCTATGCTGCAATAGTTTATGTGCCAGGGGGCTATGGCCAGTCTGTCCCATCTGGTGTAATTCTCCTGTCTTATCTGGTGTCATCTTAGGTATGCTCTCTCTAATTCTCCCATCTCTCTCTCCCTCCTGGAAGACCTGAGCCCTAGGACTATGCCTCAGGACTACCTGGCCGTCCCCTTCCCAAGTCCACCTGGTCGCGCTGCTGATCCAGTTTCTGCTGTTCTGCCTGCGGCAATGGAACCCTAACCTGTTCACTGGACGTGCTACCTTGTCCCGGACCCACTGTTTCGACTGACACTCTCCCTACCCCCTCTCTCTACCTCTGAATGCTCGGCTATGAAAAGCCAACTGACATTTACTCCTGAGGTGCTGACCTGTTGCACCTTCTATAACCACCGTGATTATTATTTGACCCTGCTGGTCATCTATGAACATCTTGAAGAACGATCTGGCCATGTACTCTTATAATCTCCACCGGCACAGCCAGAAGAGGACTGGCCACCCTTCAGAGCCTGGTTCCTATAGGCTTCTTCCTAGGTTCCTGCCTTTCTAGGGAATTTTTCCCCTAAACACTGTCCTTCTACATCTGCATTGCTTGTTCTTTGGGTTTTTAGGCTGGGTTTCTGTAGAAGCACTTTGTGACAACTGCTGATGTAAAAAGGGCTTTATAAATACATTTGATTGATTGAGTCTCCAGACTGTATCTCCATTTAAAACCTGTAGTTTGAATTGAAGAGAGGAGTCCATAAGTACAGATGAAGGATATCAAGGATCTGGAAAGATCCTGTTAGGAGGAATAGTTTAAAAGGTCCCAAACAGTCATTCTGATTCCCATGTAAAATAGACCTTTGAGTGACTAAAATATCACCCATAATATTTGTATTGTTTTTTTGTGGTATTTTTTTTCATTTTTTCGTTTTGGATAGAAATGCTTAAAATTTGACAAAGTACTTACTCTCTCATGGCTAACTACCAGGAAGTTTGAAAAGACATGCTGAGTAGGCGGGGAGCTTATATTCATGAGCTCACCTTGACTAACAGCTCTTTGAAACGCTTACATTAAGCAACTTGGATTCAGTGAGCAGTAAAATAATCACACAAAGCAACTCAAACAACATTGAAATTGCATCAATCATGTCAAAAATGTTTTCTACATTTCCCGTTTGGCATGTCTCTTGTGATGTGGTTCACAGCATCACTGAAGGATGTGTTGACTTGACAACTGCATCTGAGTTTTGAACGACCCTTCCCCCCTTTTGCTCCATGCTGGCTAAAGACCTAGCTAGCCAGTAACTAGCTAACACCAGACACAGATGAAAGGGGAAACATAAGTATCTTTGCCATAGATGAAAAGTGTAAACTTTTAATTATATTTGCTGACACACTTTAGTCAAATTTTGGCACCAGTAGAACAGCTATCTAGCTAGCCTATACAAAAACGCCTTCTCCAGTGTTCATTACAAGGCGGTACTTATTTAAATTAGGTAAGAAAATATAAATGTTACCATTGGTGTATTAAAATGAGTGTTAGGGTGATGTCACCCTATCCCCTTAATAATCCTGTCTCCTGAATCCAAGTATTTGACACGGGAAAGGGGGCCAGTAACTTTATGATCAAACTTTATCAGTGTAGAAGCAACAGTCATTTTTCATACTTTGGTCATCATTCTCTGATCTGGTTTCATCCAAATACTGTATCATCCAATTCCATGAAAAACATGCTTTTGACTATTTATGAACATTAAGATTGCTCCCAACCTCAAAACACTTTAGAAAAAGGCTATGCTGTTATCATCGCAAGGGGAGGGTGCCGGAGTATTGAAAACAGGTGCCAATAATTTGGACCCCTATCTTTTTGATAGAGAAAATAATTACTTTTTAAAGAAAATCTCTTTCTGAGAAAATTGTATTAGTAGAAAGTAATATAATTTCCCAATTTTTTTCCAGCATAAAATATTTGTTTTATTTATTTGATTGTCTTTTTTGCTCATCTTTATCAAGGGTGCCAATCACTTCTGAAGTGACTATCTACACTAGGGTTTGGTTTGGAACTGGACATATCTTATATTACCCAAGTCAAGTGCACTGGGTGTGACAAAGTGATAGGCCATATCATATTATAATTATTTTAACATACTTTTGTGACAGGCACGCATACTCTCACTGCCCTTTGGGGATATGTGTTATGCAGTATATACAGTGGGGAAAAAAAGTATTTAGTCAACCACCAATTGTGCAAGTTCTCCCACTTAAAAAGATGAGAGAGGCCTGTAATTTTCATCACAGGTACACGTCAACTATGACAGACAAAATGAGAAAAAAAAAATCCAGAAAATCACATTGTAGGATTTGTAATGAATTTATTTGCAAATTATGGTGGAAAATAAGTATTTGGTCAATAACAAAAGTTTCTCAATACTTTGTTGACAATGACACAGGTCAAACGTTTTCTGTAAGTCTTCACAAGGTTTTCACACACTGTTGCTGGTATTTTGGCCCATTCCTCCATGCAGATCTCCTCTAGAGCAGTGATGTTTTGGGGCTGTCGCTGGGCAACACAGACTTTCAACTCCCTCCAAAGATTTTCTATGGGGTTGAGATCTGGAGACTGGCTAGGCCGCTCCAGGACCTTGAAATGCTTCTTACGAAGCCACTCCCTCGTTGCCCGGGCGGTGTGTTTGGGATCATTGTCATGCTGAAAGACCCAGCCACGTTTCATCTTCAATGCCCTTGCTGATGGAATCTCACGATACATGGCCCCATTCATTCTTTCCTTTACACGGATCAGTCGTCCTGGTCCCTTTGCAGAAAAACAGCCCCAAAGCATGATACTTCCACCCCCATGCTTCACAGTTGGTATGGTGTTCTTTGGATGCAACTAGGCATTCTTTGTCCTCCAAACACGACGAGTTGAGTTTTTACCAAAAAGTTCTATTTTGGTTTCATCTGACCATATGACATTCTCCCAATCCTCTTCTGGATCATCCAAATGCACTCTAGCAAACTTCAGACGGGCCTGGACATGTACTGGCTTAAGCAGGGGGACACGTCTGGCACTGCAGGATTTGAGTCCCTGGCGGCGTAGTGTGTTACTTTGGTCCCAGCTCTCTGCAGGTCATTCACTAGGTCCCCCCGTGTGGTTCTGGGATTTTTGCTCACCGTTCTTGTGATCATTTTGACCCCACGGGGTGAGATCTTGCGTGGAGCCCCAGATCGAGGGAGATTATCAGTGGTCTTGTATGTCTTCCATTTCCTAATAATTGCTCCCAGAGTTGATTTCTTCAAACCAAGCTGCTTACCTATTGCAGATTCAGTCTTCTCAGCCTGGTGCAGGTCTACAATTTTGTTTCTGGTGTCCTTTGACAGCTCTTTAGTCTTGGCCATAGTGGAGTTTGGAGTGTGACTGTTTGAGGTTGTGGACAGGTGTCTTTTATACTGATAACAAGTTCAAACAGGTGCCATTAATACAGGTAACGAGTGGAGGACAGAGGAGCCTCTTAAAGAAGAAGTTACAGGTCTGTGAGAGCCAGAAATCTTGCTTGTTTGTAGGTGACCAAATACTTATTTTCCACCATAATTTGCAAATAAATTCATTACAAATCCTACAATGTGATTTTCTGGAAAAAAAATTCTCAATTTGTCTGTCATAGTTGACGTGTACCTATGATGAAAATTACAGGCCTCTCTCATCTTTTTAAGTGGGAGAACTTGCACAATTGGTGGCTGACTAAATACTTTTTTCCCCCACTGTACACCATTTATACTGAACAAAAATGTTAAACAACATGCAACAATGTCTAAGATTTTACTGAGTTACAGTTCATATGATAAAATCAGTCAACTGAAATAAATTCAATAGGCCCTAATCAATGGATTTCACAGATATGCATCTGTTGGTCACAGATACTTTAAAAACAATGGGCCTCAGGATCTCGTCACTGTATTTCTGTGCATACAAATTGCCATCGATAAAATGCAATTGTGTTCGTTGTCCTTAGCTTACGCCTGCCTATACCATAACCCCACCATGGGGCACTCTGTTCACAACGTTGACATCAGCAAACCGCTAGCCCAGACGATGCCATACACTTGGTCTGCGGTTGTGAGGCCGGTTGGACACACTGACAAATTCTCTAAAAACGACGTTGGCCTCCAAGCCGCCTCGGCTTAATGTAGAGAAATTAACATTTAATTGTCTGGCAACAGATCTGGTGGACATTCCTGCAGTCAGCATGCCAATTGCACGCGCTCTCAAAACTTCAGACATCAGTGTAATGATCATGCTGTTTAATCAGCTTCTTGATATGTCACAACTGTCAGGTGGATGGATTATCTTGGCAAAGGGGAAATGCTCAATAACAGGGATGTAAACAAATTTGTGCTCAAAATTTGAGATGAATACGCTTTTTGTGCGTATGGAAATGGTCGGGGGTCTTTTATTTCAGCTCATGTAACATGGGACCAACACCTTACATGCCGCGTTTATATTTTTGTTCAGTGTAGTTGTATGACTGATACAGTGCATTCGGAATGTATTCAGACCCCTTGACTTTTTCCACAATTTGTTACGTTACAGCCTTATTCTAAAATGGATTAAATAAATAAAACATCCTCAATCTACACACAACACCCCATAATGACAAAGCGAAAACAGAAAAACCTTATTTATATAAAGTATGAAGACCCTTTGCTATTAGACTCGAAATTGAGCTCAGGTGCATCCTGTTTCCATTGATCATCCTTGAGATGTTTCTACAACTTGATTGGAGTCCACCGGTGGTAAATTCAATTGATTGGACATGATTTGGAAAGGCACACACCTGTCTATATAAGGTCCCACAGTTGACAGTGCTTGTCAGTGCAAAAACCAAGCCATGAGGTCGAAGGAATTGTCCGAAGAGCTCCGAGACAGGATTGTGTCGAGGCACAGATCTGGGGAAGGGTACCCCAAAAGATTCTGCAGCATTGAAGGTCCCCAAGAACACAGTAGCCTTCATCATTCTTAAATGGAAAAGGTTTGGAACCACCAAGACCATCAGGGGAGCAGGGCCTTGGTCAGGTAGGTGACCAAGAACCCGATGGTCACTCTGACAGAGCTCCAGAGTTCCTCTGTGGAGATGAGAGAACCTTCCAGAAGGACAATCATCTCTGCAGCACTCCACTAATCAGGCCTTTATGGTAGAGTGGCCAGACGGAAGCCACTCCTCAGTAAAAGCCACATGACAGCCCGCTTGGAGTTTGCCAAAAGGCACCTAAAGGACTCTCAGACAATGAGAAAGAAGATTCTCTGGTTCACCTTCCAACAGGACAACGACCCTAAGCACACAGCCAAGACAATGCAGGAGTGGCTTTGGGACAAGTCTCTGAATGTCCTTGAGTGGCCCAGCCAGACCCTGGACTTGAACCTGATCGAACATCTCTGGAGAGACCTGAAAATAGCTGTGTTGCGACGCTCCCCATCCAACTTGACAGAGCTTGAGAGGATATGCAGAGAAGAACGGGATAAACTCCCCAAATACAGGTGTGCCAAGCTTGTAGTGTCATACCCAAGAAGACTTGAGTCTGTAATTGCTGCCAAAGGTGCTTCAACAAAGTACTGAGTAAAGGGTCTGAATACTTATGTAAATGTGATTTCAGTTTATTAGTAATCCATTTGATAAATTTCTAAAAACCTGTTTTTGCTTTGTCATTATGGGGTATTGTGTGTAGATTGAGGGGAAAAACTATTTAATCCCTTTTAGAATATGGCTGTAAAGTAACAATGTGCCATAATCATAACACAAACTTACTCAAGATATGCGTCCTGCTCCGACCTCACTCCTGTCGCTTCTTCTCCATATTCTGGATCAAGCAATCGTCTCGACTCATGATTTTCCATCATGTTTTGTCCTGTTGTTCGCGGTCACTTGACAACAAAGGCCATGAATGCTGGACATGCAGAGCCAGCAAAAGCCTTTGCCAAAAATATTCCCGAAGGGAAAACCACAGCATGCGAGACAACAAACTCTCAATTCAAAAAGAAAATGATAAGGAAAGCACGAAAATCATAATTATATTAATATTTTTGCAAGCAAAACATATCAGTTTCAATGTTGTCAACTGACCGACCGAACGATGATTGTCAAATTTGGTCGTATGCTTTCATAGAATCAGCTGAATCGCATTCTAGCAATAAATTGATATTTCCGGTTTCGTTTTTCAAAATAAAAGTTATCTGGGAACGGCTGTTCCTTAGAAAGATGATGTCATAAATGTTAAAACAAAGAGTAAGAAGGTGGTGACTCTTATTCGCTCGGTCTCTGGTTATGAATGGGGTGCTGACAATCGTTGATGGATATTTATAGAGCTCTGATCAGGACGACAATTGATTACGGGTGTATAGTTTATGGAACAGCACCGAAGACTTGGCTTCAGAGGCTGGACAGAATCCAGTATATACAGTGCATTCGGAAAGTATTCAGACCCTTAACTTTTTCACATTTGCTACTTTACAGACGTGTTCTAAAATTTATTACATCGTTTTTTCCCCTCAATCTACACACAATACCCCATAATGACAAAAAAAAAACAGGTTTTTAGAAATGTATCAAATGTATTACAAATAAAAAACAGAAATATCACCTTTACATAAGTACTCAGACCCTTTACTCAGTACTTTGTTGAAGCACCTTTGGCAGTGATTACAGCCTCGAGTCTTAGGTATGACGCTACAAGCGTGGCCCACCTGTATTTGGGGAGTTTCTCCCATTCTTCTTTGCAGATCCTCTCAAGCTCTGTCAGGTTGGATGGGGGGCGTCGCTGCGCAGCTATTTTCAGGTCTCTCCAGAGATGTTCGATCGGGTTCAAGTCCGGGGTCTGGCTGGGCCACTCAAGGACATTCAGAGACTTGTCCCGAAGCCACTCCTGCATTGTCTTGGCTGTGTGCTTAGGGTCGTTGTCCTGTTGGAAGGTAAACCTTGCCCCAGTCTGAGGTCTTGAGCGCTCTGGAGCAGGTTTTCATCAAGGATCTCTCTGTACTTTGCTCCATTCATCTTTCCCTCGATCCTGACTAGTCTCCCAGTCCCTGCCGCTGAAAAACATCCTCACAGCATGATACTGCCACCACCATGCTTCACCATAGAGATGGAGCCAGGTTTCCTCCAGACGTGGCGCTTGGCATTCAGGCCAAAGAGTTCAATCTTGTTTCTCATGGTCTGAGTCCTTTAGTTGCCTTTTGGCAAACTCCAAACGGGCTGTCATATACCTTTTACTGAGGAGTGGCTTCCGTCTGGCCACTCTACCATAAAGGCCTGATTGGTGGAGTGCTGCAGAGATGTTTGTCATTCTGGAAGGTTCTCCCATCCCCACAGTAGAATTCTGGAGCTCTGTAAGAGTGGCTATCGGGTTCTTGGTCACCTCCCAGACCAAGGATTGCTCAGTTTGGCCAGGTGGCCAGCTCTAGGAAGAGTCTTGGTCATTTTAAACTTCTTCCATTTGAGAATGATGGAGGCCACTGTGTTATTGGGGACCTTCAATGCTGCAGAAATGTTTTGGTACCCTTCCCCAGATCTGTGCTTCGACACAATCCTGTCTCTGAGCTCTATGGACTCATGGCTTAGTCTTTGCTCTGACATGCACTGTCAACTGTGGGACCTTATATAGACAGCTGTGTGCCTTTCCAAATCATGTCCAATCAATTGAATTTACCACAGGTGGACTCCAATCAAGTTGTAGCAACATCTCAAGGATGATCAATGGAAACAGGATGCACCTGAGCTCAATTTCGAGTGTCATAGCAAAGGGTCTGAACCCTTATGTAAATAAGGTACTTCTGTTTTGTTTTTTTATTATTAATTTCTAAAGATTTCTAAAAACCTGTTTTCACTTTGTCATTATGGGGTATTGTGTGAAGATTGATGAAGAACATGTTTTATTTAATCAATTTTAGAATAAGGCTGTAACGTAACAAAATGTGGAAAAAGTCAAGGGGTCTGAATACTTTCCGAATGCACTGTAGCTTTAAGGATATGTATTGGTGCATTTAAATCAACATCTGTATGTGCCTTACTAGTTGAGGCAGGTGAGATGCGTTTGGATATACGGTGTAAAAAAAATAATTAGCTTATTGGGTTAGGTTGAAAGGCTGTGAGGTTGAGCATCCCACTGCTACTGTTCTAGATGACTGTTAGGAATATACTAATAGACAAGGCAGTGGTTTTGGTTGGACAGTTGGAAAGCTTGCTGATGAGAGTGGGTTGAGGGAGTTGGAGGTTGGTCCTTCAGTGGTGATAGAGGATGTTCCTCCATGGTTTCTCCCAGATCCTGTTGTTGATCTAACCTTGGTAGAGAAAAGCAAAGATTGGTCAGAAGTCAGTGATATAGGGAAACTGGTTGACAATTACATTGGTATATGTTTTTATGCTTTTTTACCGCTTTTCACAGATGGATCGAAGGACACAGATAGTGGGCGCACAGGAGCAGGTGTTTACGTTCCTGAATTTGATGTGCAGATATATAGTAGACTAACAGATGAACTGTCAGTATACTCAGTTGAACTGTTGGTGATAGTAGTTGCCCTCCAGTGGGTGGAAAGCATACAACCTGTTAGAATTATAGTATGCTTAGATTCTCTGTCTGTATTGAATAGTTTATCATCTGGTAAATCTATTAGGCGTGATCTACTATTGGAGATATTAATGTTATTATGGAGAATTGAGAGACTGGGTAGTAGTGAGATTCTGCTAAGTCCCAGCACATTCGGGTATGGAAGGTAATGAAATTGTAGACCAATTAGCCGAAAGAGCTTTGAAACAAGATATAATTATATTAATGTTCCACTGGGTAGAGGTGAGGCCAAATGTAAGATCAGAGCCATTTTGATAGATGTGTGGCAGAATAGATGGGACTCTGAGGCCAAGGGCCGGCATTTATATGCCCTCCAAAGAAAGGTTGGTGGACCAAGATTCAAAGATCAGATTAGGAAGGAAGAGGTGGTGTTTGCTCGATTGCGCTTAGGACATTGTACATTGAACTCGTCATTACATCTGGTTGGCAAGCATGTGAATGGTTTGTGTCTGGAGTGTATGGTCAATGAAACGGTGGAGCATGTGTTGTTATATTGTTGTAAGTATATTGAAGAGAGGGAAAGATTGATGTGTAGGGTCGTTGAGGTTTGACGGGGTTGGGAGGGTTTGGAAGGGATTTTGGGGATCGGGGAGGGTCTATTAGTAGGGCTCTTTTTTTTTATTTTCTAAGAAGTACTGTGTTATGTAGGAGGATTTAGAAATGTTGTAAACCGTGATTGACCAGACACTCCAGCACTATAGGTGGCGTCATGCACCTTTAACGTTTGTTTGCAGACCGCTGTTATATCATAGAAGAAGAAGGGTGTTCCTTAACTGTATCTGCATAATGTGACTTTTGTTTCGAAACCAGCTGCAAAGTGTAAGCAGAGTTTGGTAAAAGTTTGAAAGACTTCTCTAAAAAGTAACATGTGATTATTTATGCGACAAACGTGTGTGATTAATCAGGCAGGCAGACAGAAAAAAAAAGAAAGTGGTTGTCCCACTGGCTATCATAAGTTGAATGCACCAATTTGTAAGTCGCTCTGGATAAGAGCGTTTGCTAAATGATGTAAATGTAAAGGTTTGTTCCTTTGGTTACATGGCGCTATCAACGCTGAAAGTAAAGAGAGAAAAACAACTGCTGAAACTATTCGCACTAGCTAGGTAATATAGCTAAGTAGCTAGCTAGCCAGTTGCCATTCATATGCAAATACTTTTGTCCAACGTTGCTGTTACAACGATAAAGTAGACATTGTTGCTATCCCCTAACGTTAGCTACATTAGCTAGCTAAATTAATGCCAACAATTTGCTAGCTAAGGTTAGCTGCAGCATGGCAACAGCGGTTCCTGCTCTGAAGCTTGACCAACAGGTCGAAGACAATAGGGGTTTGTTCACCACTGCCTTGTCGGAGGAAGTGCTCGTGGAGGCGCGTCTTGAACGGGCCATCTGCCGGGTACAGCAGCATCTTACTATCACCTGGAAGGAGAGGGGACCGGCCTGAACACATTCACGTTATAACAAACAAAGACATTGAACGATTAGTTACCGGAGTGTAACTCCAGTTCTATGAGTGGAGCGGAGCCCCATAGGGGAGCTCTGCTCCTATTGGTTTACCCTCTGCCCTAAGGCAGCATCAGCCTGAGACAAAATTATGCACACACCTGCAGCCAATAGGAGTACAGGTGTCCCTATAAGAGGGGATGCCTCCCCTCAATCAGCCTCCCGAGATATTTTTCTTCAGCGAGACTAGAGAGGGTCGGCAGGGCCTTAAGTCCTATGGGGCTCCGCTCCACTCATAGAACTGGAGTTACACTCCGGTAACTTAGTGGTTAAGAGCGTTGTACCAGTAACCGAAAGGTCGCTGGTTCTAATCCCCGAGCCGACTAGGTGAAAAATCTGTCGATGTGCCCTTGAGCAAGGCACTTAACCCTAATTGCTCCTGTAAGTCGCTCTGGATAAGAGCGTCTGCTAAATGACCAATTTAATCGTTCTATATCGTGGAGCTCCGCCCCATAGGGGAGCTCTGCTCCTATTGGTTTAAGGCGGAGCGTAGCGCTCCAAAATGTACTCCCTGCCGAGCCCAACACTTCCCATCGAAACGAAAAGGTCAGGCCTAGCAATGGCTGCGACAATATACCGCGTCACAATATACCGCGTCATCGGTTAAAAAACCCGCCCCACCTAGTCCAATGGCAATGCCAATGACTAGTGGGCAGATTACCAGAATAGAAGCCATACTACTCTGTACTAGCAGATAGATGTGCCTCAATATCCTGTGAAAACACTACCGACCACTAATGGAATGACACAAAGTGTCACTCTACATTGTGAACGCGGTAGACCGCCCCACTCACTCAATGGAATCCCAAGATTAGTGGGCAGGAACAAAACATGAGTCATACTAAACTGAACAAGCAGATAGATGACCTCACATTCTGTCAATCAACGCATGCCTCTACTGTACTAAACCTGTCAGTCAGGAGTCATGCCACAAAATATGTTTTCTTATCCAAAAGCGGACTTGATGGAAACCTTGTCCATAGTCCTGCTTTTTCTCTCTTCCTAGCTCAAAATCTCCCTTCAGCTATGCTGAGTACAGACCGAGCCAAAGAGTTAGAAAACACATCTGTCGAAAACACGTCTTCCTAACCAAAGCGGACCTGATGGAAACCTGTGTCCACAGTCCTGCTTCTCTTCTCCTTCTTGCTCAAGATCTCCCTTCAGCCACGCTGAGTACAGATCGAGCCAGAGAGTTAGAAGACATATCTAAGAGATAGAAACGGATAAATGGAGACGGCGTCGACCATGATGCTGCTCTACAGATATCCTCTACCCCTGTTCCTCTGAAAAGGGCAGTAGAAGCCGCTACTCCACGAGTGGAGTGAGCTCTGATACCCTGAGGCAATTGCCGCCCCGCTGCCTCATAAGCTGTCTCAATGCCTTCACAAAGCCAGTGAGACAACCGCTGTTTTGAAAGTGGTCTACCTAGTGCAGCCGCACCGTGACACACAAACAACTGAGGCGATGGCCTAATCGCTGCTGTGCGCTCGACGTAACACGCCAAAGTGCGTACCGGGCACAGGCGATGGAGCTTTTCCTCACTCCTCTCTCTATGAGGAGGAGGAGAAAAAGCCCACAGCTCCACGGTCTGTGACCTATATGAACTCTTAATAACCTTCGGCACAAATGCCGGGTTAGGACGTAACACTGCTCTGCTCAGGTCACCATTGATGGCCAAGCAGTCAGGTCTCGTCGAAAGAGCACACAAATCACTGACCCGCTTAGCTGTAGTCAAAGCGAGCAACAGTGCTGTCTTTATAGACAGCATCTTGAGGGGTATTTGATTCAATGGCTCGAACGGCGACTTACATAGCGCTTCGAGTACCAAAGCCAAATCCCACTGAGGAAGCGTGACTCTAGGTGTTGGCCTAAGTCGCCGCGTTCCTAATAGGAAGCGTTTCACTAGAGGGTGGCTAAAGACATTGTCTCTGCCAAAACCCTCATGACAAGCTGAAATCGCTGCTGCAAACACTCTAATCGTGGCAGGCGATTTTTGCTTATCAAACATGAGCTGTAGAAAAGAGAGAATACTCTCCACCTGACAGCTCATGGGGTCTACACCTTGTGTGACACACCATCGTGAAAACACGTTCCATCTACTGGCATACATCTTAGAAGTGGAACTGGCACGTGAACCCTGTATGGTCCTGATCACTGCATCAGATAACCCACGGCGCTCTAGCCTGTCCCTCTCAGCAGCCAGGCCTTCAGTGGTTGGCCGATTATGGGCAATTTCCATATCGTGCCTCCTGCCTGAGACAACGCGTCCCGTCGATGTGGAATTGGCCAAGGTGGCGCAATCAACATCTGACTCATCTCCGCAAACCAAGGAGCCCCCGGGCGATCGGGCGCTATCAGTATCACTGACAGCCCCCCTGACCTCACCCTGGCTAGCAGTGGGAGAATGCAGGACAGCGGAGGGAATGCATACAGGAGAACTCTCGGCCACGGTTGGTGCGCAAAGGCGTCCCTTCCCAGTGGCGGTTCGTCCTGTTCTCTCAGAGAGAACCACAGAGGACATTGCGCGTTCACGCGTGACGCGAATAGGTCCACCTCGGCTCTCCCAAATTGTTCCCAAATCTGGAGAACAATGTCCGGATGCAGACACCACTCGTCGTCTCGAGGACCCCCTCTTGACATGAGGTCTGCTCCTACGTTCAAGTAGCCCGGAATGTGTGCTGCTCTCAATAAGCGAAGGTGCTCGTGAGCCCACAGCCACAATTCCTCTGCCGCTCGATGGAGAGCAGGAGACCTGACTCCTCCCTGGCGATTTATGTGGGCTACTGTGGTCCGGTTGTCTGACCAGACCAGCACATCGCGACCCCGAAGGGTAGACGCGAAGTGGGTCAGAACCAGTCGAACCGTTTCTAACTCCAGGAGGTTGATATGACGACCTGATTGAGGCCACACACCTCCTATCGCTTGTCTGACATGTCCCTCCCCATACCGTCAGGGACGCATCCGTGAATACTGGGATGTGAGAGGACACCTTTCCTATCGGGACTCCGTGCGTGAGAACGCGCGGGTTTCTCCAATAGTTCAGGTCTGCACTGAGCGAGAGGGGAACCACCACCAACCGATGACGTTGACGCAATGGGTCTAGTCTTAGTTGGGCGAACCATCGCTGCATTCTGCGCATATGCAGGAGTCCCAGCGGAACCACAGAGTGGGCTGACGACATGAGACCCAAAAGTGACATGATCGACAGCGCCGTCACCGTGTGATTCGGACGACACTTCCTTAGGGCTAGCAACAAGGCTACCCTTCGGGGGTCCGAAATTCGAGCCCTCATCCTCACAGTGTCTAGCTGTATCCCCAGGTAGACAATCTGATGAGTGGGCCAGGGCGCGCTCTTTTTCCAATTCACAGCAAACCCCAGACTTGTGAGATGCATCACTGTCTGTGTTGTGTGAGTGATCGCCAGCTCTGCTGACGGGGCGAGAACCAGTAGGTCGTCCAGGTAGGCTAGTAGCCGTATTCCCTGACGACGCAACGGTTCCAATGCCGCCTCCACACACTTGGAAAATGTGCGAGGTGCCAGGGCGTACCCAAATGGCATCCTCGTGTATTCGTACGCCACCCCTTGAAAGGCGAACCGCAGAAACTTCCTGTGACGCGGCTGAACCGGCACATGAAAGTACGCGTCCTTTAGGTCTATGCTCGTACAAAAGTCCCCTCTCTGGACACATTCCAGCAGACGTTTTGTCGTTAGCATTCGGAAGGGCCGTTTAGTTATGCTCTCGTTGAGAATGCGTAAATCCAAAATCGGCCTCACTCCCCCCGTCTTTTTGGGCACTAGGAAATAAGGCGAATATAGCCCTTTGTTCCTTTGCTCCCGGGGAACTACTGTCACCGCCTCCTTCGCCAAAAGTTCCGTAATCTCTGTCATCAGAGCGGCCACTTTGTCTGGCGTTTTCATCACCGTCTCCACCACTCCCCTGAACGGGGGTGGGGTCCGGTGGAATTGGAGAGCATAACCCTTCTGCAACGTCTGTTCTAGCCAGCGTGAGAGGGTGCAGCTTCTTCGCCACTGCCAGCAATGCAGAGAAAGCGGCTGAGCACGAAGCTGTGGTGCATCCAATAGGAAGGACCTGTATTCCTCTATGGCCCTTACCGCCACTGTTCCCCAACATCGAAGTGGTGGAACAGCCCAAGGTGGGCCTCCCGGGAAAGGGAGAGGAACCATCAATGCGTTCTGAGAGAGAAAGAGGAGCAGGGACGTCGGTTAAACTCGTAACCTTCGTATTCCTGCCCTCCTTGAACGCATCGCGGGTCTGAATTGCGCTGACCGAGGTCACAGCCTGCGGCAGGGCACCATCCCCAGCAAGCGATTGCGTCATCTTAGGTGACTGCAATTCACTATCAGAGCCCTTCACTACAGTACTCCTAGAAGTCTGTAGTATGAGGTCTCTATGAGGTAAAACAAGGCGGCGCCTTGATACCTTCTTAACTTTCACCTTCTGTGTGTGTTCAACTCTGCACCCCTGGTGGGTTGATTCAAACTCAGTGTGGTGAGTACTAGCTCGTTCTGTCAGGGAAGCCGATACGTTAGTTATACCCATAACCTTAGTAATCCGCCCCTCCGTGAACGTAGCATGGGTCTGAATCGCATTAACCGAGACCTTGGTCTGCGATAATGCGCCGTCCCCAGATAGCTGCTGTGTTACAATGCCTGGGGGCGCCGATACTCTGGACACCTTCGTGACCGCGGTAATCGGGCCCTCCGTGAACGCAGCATGGGTCTGGCTCGTACTAGCGGAGACCTTAGTCTGTGCTAGTGCGCCATCCCCAAAAAGCGGCTGCGTCCTCATGTCAGAATCTGACCGGGACTGCTGCCTGCTATGTAAAACACTTCTTATACGTGAAGTGTGATGTGACGACCTGATTGAGGTCTTATGGATACCTACTCTATGTGCCTGTTCAGCAACGCACCCTCGGTGGGCTGAACGGCTCTTAGAGTGGTAAGGAAGAGAGGGTGAGATTTGAACGCTCTCGGACGTATTATGGAAAAGGAGCTCTTTTTTGACAAAGTCAGGTGGAGCCAACTCTTTAATACATCAACAAAGGCATTTACATGAACACCCATCCCTTCAACCGAAGGGTGGGGGGGAACAGTGGGCGCTTTCGACACCATCGATGCGTCCTCCATCCACTCCCCCGCGTCCCATCACGTACGCCTCCTCTTGCCTCCCTTGGAGGGCTAGGTCGGCATCCTCGTCACCTCCCTCGCCGGCTGTAGTGGGGCTACCGTAGCTGCTGGAAGGGCGGGGCCCGTTCCCTTGCTGCTCGTGGCCGCCGGATGACGCCGATTACGCCGCCTCGCCGTAGACCCCGGTCTACTTGGAGGGGCGGAGGTAGATGGCCTTTGGGATGGAGCGGGGCCGAGTCGTCCTGCCAACGGCAGGTGCTTGGCCAGCTGTTTCTTCTCCTCCTCCAGCTTGGAAAAACGCTCCGTCGCCTCTTTGACTGCGACCCCAAAGAGGCCGTCGTCAGAGAGGGGGGCGTTCAAAAGAGACGTCCTGTCTGCCTCTTTCATGGATGTCAAGGACAACCAGAGGTGTCGTTCCCCGACCACCGAAGTGGCCATGGACCTCCCCGCGCAGACTGCGGACGCCTGTGTCAGGTGGAGTATGGCGCCAGAAATTCTGGACGCCTCCTCCACCTCCTCCGGTGCCAGCTCTGTCTTGCCCGTGGTTAAACGGGACAGAGAGGCCGCCAAGAGGGCAATGTTGTTAGCTGCTGCTACAGCTTGGGCTCCCAACCCAAAGGACTTCTCTAACAGCGACGCTGTGAGTCGGTCCTTGTGGGATGGCAACGTGGCCTTCTTGGAAGAGGGCCAAGGGCTCGAATCCGGTACGAGATACGCCGCCATGGCGCTCTCTAACCTGGGGATTCCCTGACCCTGGAACCTTCCTTCCACTCTCGTGAATGGGAGATACGCTTTTACAGGCGAACGCGCTGCTAAAGGTGCCTCCCACGAGCCCTCAACGTACCTAGCCAAAGAAGGCATGGCAGGAGCCACTGGCTCTGCCGCCTTCCTTGGCCTGGAATAAGGACCGCCCTCCATCATATCAACCTCCGGTGCAGAGGGAAGAGGGGGCAGCCTTATCACCAGCCGTTGAGCAGCTCTCTCAATGAGACCCGGAAAATCCGATCTCAGAGAGGCTGCGGCGAAAGAGAGAGCTTCTGATCTCTCAGAGCTCGTATCCCCTTCGCTATAAGGACTACAAGCCCTCTCGCTCTCCAAAGGAAAGGGGGGGCTTGAAAGTATGAGGGATGGGGTCCGACTGTTCCATTGGAATGCCAGACTCTTCCTCAAAGTCCTTATCTTCCCCCGAGTCTGCGCCGTCGGACGACGCCTCTGAAGCAGAGGCTAGTATCGACAGCACATCCTCAAGGGGGATGTCCTCCCTGAAAAACGCCCAACGCTGCTTCCTCTCCTTTAAAGAAAGGAGGGCGCAGGAGGCGCAATTCGGGGGACTGCAGACGCCTTCCTTGGCATGCTGGGATCCCAAACACACTAAACACAGGTCGTGGTGGTCACCGGCCGCCATGGAAGTGCATCTGCACTGAGCTCTGAAAAGAGCTTTTGGGGGTGGAAAATCTCCCGGTGTGCTCATTTAGACGACGTTGATGACTGGAATATCAACGGCGTTTTTCGTCCTGAGTCTTGTGCTTCGTCTCTTCTTGGCTCTTCAGTCTAGTCATCCAGTCGCTGAAGAAAAAGGGAGGCTGATTGAGGGGAGGCATCCCCTCTTATAGGGACACCTGTACTCCTATTGGTTGCAGGTGTGTGCATAATTTTGTCTCAGGCTGATGCTGCCTTAGGGCAGAGGGTAAACCAATAGGAGCAGAGCTCCCCTATGGGGCGGAGCTCCACGATATAGAACAGTGAGTTTGACATGTCAACAGGTTGATTCAGCTTTGACATGAATGTGTATTAGCTACTTTGATCACAATATGATCTCTGAAGATGAGTTGAGTTTGCAACTATGGAGAAGAGGCAATGCCAATGGCAGTCTCAATTTCCAAAGCCTGTGACTTGCTTCGCCAAAGGCATCAATATTCAACCGAAACAGAACCACATAAATTGAATATCTACATTATCTGCTGTTGGAAGTAGAACAGATGGGAGTGAGATTGATTGTTTGACTGAAATATAGTCTGATTTGTCTGAAAGAATAGTCTGAAGTTGTCATGTGTTCTGACTTCCAGACCAAGCTCTACAGTGAGGGAAAAAAGTATTTGATCCCCTGCTGATTTTGCCCACTGACAAATAAATGATCAGTCTATAATTTTAATGGTAGGTTTATTTGAACAGTGAGAGACAGAATAACAACAACAAAATCCAGAAAAACGCATGTCAAAAATGTTATGAATTGATTTGCATTTTAAATAGGGAAATAAGTATTTGACCCCCTCTCTATCAGAAAGATTTCTGGCTCTTAAAGGGAGTGCTCCTAATCTCAGCTTGTTACCTGTATAAAAGACAGCTGTCCACAGAAGCAATCAATCAATCAGATTCCAAACTCTCCACCATGGCCAAGACCAAAGAGCTCTCCAAGGATGTCAGGGACAAGATTGTAGACCTACACAAGGGTTACAAGACCATCCCCAAGCAGCTTGGTGAGAAGGTGACAACAGTTGGTGCGATTTATACGCAAATGGAAGTAACACAAAATAACTGTCAATCTCCCTCGGCCTGGGGCTCCATGCAAGATCTCACCTTGTGGAGTTGCAATGATCATGAGAACGGTGAGGAATCAGCCCAGAACTACACGGGAGGATCCTGTCAATGATCTCAAGGCAGCTGGGACCATAGTCACCAAGAAAACAATTGGTAACACACTACGCCGTGAAGGACTGAAATCCTGCAGCGCCCGCAAGGTCCCCCTGCTCAAGAAAGCACATATACAGTCGTCTGAAGTTTGCCAATGAACATCTGAATGATTCAGAGGAGAACTGGGTGAAAGTGTTGTGGTCAGATTAGACCAAAATTGAGCTCTTTGGCATCAACTCAACTCGCCGTGTTTGCAGGAGGAGGAATGCTGCCTATGACCCCTAGAACAGCATCCCCACCGTCAAACATGGAGGTGGAAACATTATGCTTTGGGGGTGTTTTTCTGCTAAGGGGAGAGGACAACTTCACCGCATCAAAGGGACGATGGACGGGGCCATGTACCGTCAAATCTTGGGTGAGAACCTCCTTCCCTCAGCCAGGGCATTGAAAATGGGTCGTGGATGGGTATTCCAGCATGACAATGACCCAAAACACACGGCCAAGGCAACAAGGAGTGGCTCTAGAAGAAGCACATTAAGGTCCTGGAGTGGCCTAGCCAGTCTCCAGACCTTAATCCCATAGAAAATCTGTGGAGGGAGCTGAAGGTTTGAGTTGCCAAACGTCAGGCTCGAAACCTTAATGACTTGGAGAAGTGTGTGCAAACCTGGTGGCCAACTACAAGAAACGTCTGACCTCTGTGATTGCCAACAAGGGTTTTGCCACCAAGTACTAAGTCATGTTTTGCAGAGGGGTCAAATACTTATTTCCCTCATTAAAATGCAAATCAATTTATAACATTTTTAACATGTGTTTTTCAGGTTATTTTTGTTGTAATTTTGTCTCTCACTGTTCAAATAAACCTACCATTAAAATTATAGACTAATCATGTCTTTGTCAGTGGGCAAACGTACAAAATCAGCAGGGGATCAAATAATATTTTTCCTCACTGTATGTGCATGAAAATGAGTAGAGTTGTTTATGTTTCCACTATTTACAAACACTTTCTTTGGTTTTATCCAAATGTTATCTGCCTAAGGAGGGCATGTGAGATCCTTTGATCTCAGCCATCTCTACAGACAGACACTCCTTGCACAGCCAGCAGATGGTGGTATTCACCTAAGATTAAAAAAAATATTTCATGAGTGTGAACCACTGAAGTGTCTCCCTTTGTTGCTGTTGTAGCCTGGCATGTCTGACGGCCCTGGGCCGCTATACTCACTGTCTGAGGCTGGTTAGTAACTGGCTAGAGATAGACTCTCAGACCTCAGATCTGTTCACGCTCAGAGCACATCTCCACAAACAGCTCAACCAGGTCAGCAGTACACTCTCACACTCCGTTACCTCGGTGTTAACGCTTGGCAATATCTGACAGAACCATGCTATAAAGAACGCAGGTGTGACTATTTCTAGCACCAAATACAATTTCAACCACTAACCTTATGAATAATAAATAATAATATGCCATTTAGCAGACGCTTTTATCCAAAGCGACTTACAGTCACGCGTGCATACATTTTTGTGTATGGGTGGTCCCGGGGATCGAACCCACTACCTTGGCGTTACAAGCACCGTGCTCTACCAGCTGAGCTACAGAGGACCACATGAACTGTAACCTTTGGGACAAATGGCTTATGTACTAGCTCAACACTTGTTTGTCATTTCCACTTTTGTCCGTTCTGACATGGCCATCTAGTGACTACCTATAAAATGATTTAAAAAGTATAATTTACATGCATTCTAATGTAATGACAGGACCATTCTTCATTAGTGATGGGGGAAAAAATCGATACAGTTACATATCGCAATGTTATTTTTGGATGATATTATATAGATATTTGACTCGCAAAAATTGCTACTGTAGGTAGAGTTAGCTAGCGCTAGTCAGCTGTACCTCTGCCAAAACCCAAGTATTTTTCATCCTATAGCTTGTTCTCCATCTTCTTTTTAAATAGTGAGCCAACATGTTTTCAGCACTTTTATTTCCCTGACTGATCAACTTGTTTTCTCATGCTCTCTCTTGTCTCTCTGCAGCAGACATATAGTGAGCAATATGTTTGGAACATCAAATCGCAATAAAATTGTAGTATGGAATCGCAATACAATAAGAATCTTGAGAATCGCAATACATATCTTATTGGCACTAAGTATCGTGATAATATCGTATCGTAAGGTCCTTGGCAATTACCAGCCCTTTTTTCCATACAGGTAACACAGTGCTACCATGATCTGAGGTCAGCCTTGGCCCTCAGTCCGTCGTGCCTAGAGGCAGGTGCCCTGCTGGGCTAGAGGAGGCCAGTAAGAGGGCCAGACAGCAGGCTGTCAGCAGGGCCCTGGCAGGGAAGCTCACAGAGGCCCTGTCCAAGGTCAACACGGCCCTGGAGCATTGCCATGAGACTGAAGAACGATCTGGCCTTAATAGCCATGTACTCTTATAATCTCCACCCCGGCACAGCCAGAAGAGGACTGGCCACCCCTTAGAGCCTGGTTCCTCTCTAGATTTCTTCCTAGGTGCCTGCCTTTCTAGAGTTTTTCCTAGCCACTGTGCCTTTACATCTGCATTGCTTGCTGTTTGGGGTTTTAGGCTGGGTTTCTGTATAACCACTTTGTGACATCTGTTGATGTATTTATCTGTACATGTCTAGGTTCTGATACAGCAAGCAAGGGTGTTGATTAGGCCTGTGGTTTAGCTGATACATGCCTGGTTGATCCCATTTTACCAGACCATTCTCCTCTACCAATGAAGAGATATACACTGAGTGCACAAAACATGAAGAATACAATCATATTTTTGAGTTGCAACCCCCCCCCCCCTTTTTTGCCCTCAGAACAGCCTCAATTCGTCAGTGCATGGACAACAAGGTGTCGAAAGCGTTCCACATGGACGCTGGCCCATGTTGACTCCAATGCTTCCCACAGTTGTGCCAAGTTGGCTGGAAGTCCTTTGGGTGGTGGACCATTCTTGAGTGAAAAGCCACCAACTACCATACCCCTGTTCAAAGGCATTTAAATATTTTGTCTTGCCCATTCAACCTCTGAATGGCACACATACACAATCCATTGTCTCAAGGCTTAACAATCCTTCTTTAACCTGTCTCCTCCCCTTCATCTGCACTGATTGAAGTGGATTTAACAAGTGACATCAATAAGGGATCATAGCTTTCACCTGGTCAGTCTATGTCATGGAAAGAGCAGGTGGTCATAATGTTTTGTACACTCAGTACATGTTCTTGTTAGAAGCTAGAAGCTTGATAATGTTGACACATGTTATCAGACCGATTCTCCTCTACCAATCTACAGTATAATAATATGCCATTTAGCAGACGCTTTTATCCAAAGCGACTTACAGTCATGCGTGCATACATTTATTTTATTATTATTTTTGATTTTTTTTGTGTATGGGTGGTCCCGGGGATCGAACCCACTACCTTGGCGTTACAAGCGCCGTACTCTACCAGCTGAGCTACAGAGGACCACGGTAAACGAATGAGGTTACATACAGTACATTATGTTGTTGTGATTTGCTCCATACTGTCTATTATCCACTAATATGTAGTATTTTGCACCATAGGGGTATTCTGTACCGCAGGCTGAAAGACTTCACTTCTATCATTGAGGACCTGGTCCTGGCTGTGGAGCTGAGTGAGGCTTGACTCCAGGGGGCGGAGCCGAGCAGAGACACCCAGGAAGACCTGGGTGTGCAGGAGGAGGCCCAGGCCCAGCTGGTGCTCACCTATAACGACTTTGCCGTGCAGTGCTTTTCCTGTAGCTCCTCCATGCTGCTCAGCAAGGCTATCCAGGAGCAGAAGGAGGAAAGCGGCCTTTACATTAACTGAGGAGGTGAGGGGAAAGGAGAGGACGGGAAGGGAGTTATGTTTGAGGGGGTGGGAGGAAGTGGAGGCGAAGGAGGTGAGTTTGGCTGAGGTAAAATGAGGTGAGAGAGGTTGTGGGCTCCCTCTTGAAAAAGGTGCAATTGAAGTCTGGCCCTGTGAAATAGCAATAGTGTGTGAATATAGACGGTGGGCCGGAGTCTCTGAGATCAAGAGAGGATGTGTTTAAAGTGACTGGAGAGTTGATTTCATATCACCTCACAGACCTTGAATACATCAATGCATAAAGTCAGTACATATAGCCATTATATCCCATTTCAGAAAGGAGTGCATCTGAGTAGACAGTAGATATCACCTCTGCTATTTACAGAGGTGGTTGTGGTTTGTGCAGACTGTTTCTTCAAGCAGGAAGAGTGGGAGTTTGCCCTGGCTGACTACCAACAGGCGGAGGAGATGACTCCTGATGACCAGGCCATCTGGATCCGCCTTGCTGTCATCCACAACACCCTGGGCACACACTGCTATCAGGACTGGTGAGTCTCAGTCTGTCATCCATAACACTGTATTGTCTTCACCGCAGGAAGTACCAGGAGGCAGCTCTGAGAAGTTGTCTGAAGCCATCAAGTACAACCCTTGAGTCAGCCAGGACTATGAGAACCGGGCCAAAGCCCCACCGTAAAGTGCCTAACGTGGAGGGGGCCAAGCAGGATGCTATCAGTACCCTTGTCCTGGACCCCACTAATGATCAGGCAAGACCCTCAATGCCTGTACTGTATGTCTCATCCACTCTGTCCATAATACTGAGCTGTTATGGCTAGGGCCTAATGTGGACTAAGGACCCTAGTTATGCAAGTACTAAGCTCTCACCACTTGCTTCCTATGCAGATTGGGGGGAAAAAAAGAAGTGTTTTTTTTATAAGTATATGAACAGGTTATTCTTTCTTTTAACGCACATTTCATTTTATGTAATACATGTTTCATAAAGTGGTGCGGAACTCCCACTTGGTGCAGAACTGACTGCTGTAGTAAATCTGTCCCTCTGTCTGCATGTGTTTTTCAGGTTTCAAAGTTTTAATGTCACATGCACAAGTACAGTGAAATGCCTTTCCTGCCAGCTCTAACCCCAACAATGCAGTAATCAATAACAATGTAATACTAAAAATAACAAGCTAGAGCAAAACCACACGAGATATAGAAATAAGAAGAACACAATAAAATAAGTCAGCATACTATTTACAGGGTCAGTTCCAGTACCATATATATGCAGGGATACTGGATCGATAGAGGTAGATACTGTATGTAAAGTGCATTCGGAAAGTATTCAGACCTCTTGACTTTTTCCACATTTTGTTACGTTACAGCCTTCTTCTAAAATGGATTAAAAATAATAATAATCCTCATCAATCTACACACAATACCCCATAATGACAAAGCGAAAACTGGTTATTAGAAATGTTTGCACAATTATAAAAAAAACAAGAACAGAAATACCTTATTTACATAAGTATTCAGACCCTTTGCTATGAGACTCGAAATGGAGCTCAGGTGCATCCTGTTTCCATTGATCATCCTTGAGATGTTTCTACAACTTGTTTGGAGTCCACCTGTGGTCAATTCAATTGATTGGACATGATTTGGAAAGGCACACACCTGTCTATATAAGGTCCCACAGTTGACAGTGCAGGATTGTGTCGAGGCACAGATCTGGGGAAGTGTACCAAAAAATGTATGCCTTCATGAAGGTCCCCAAGAACACAGTGGCCTCCATCATTCTTAAATGGAAGAAGTTTGGAACCACCAAGACTCTTCCTAGAGCTGGCCGCCTGGCCAAACTGAGCAATCGGGGGAGAAGGGCCTTGGTCAGGGAGGTGACCAAGAACCCGATGGTCACTCTGACAGAGCTCCAGAGTTCCTCTGTGGAGATGGAAGGACCTTCCAGAAGGACAACCATCTCTGCAGCACTCCACCAATCAGGCCTTTATGGTAGAGTGGCCAGATGGAAGCCACTCCTCGGTAAAAGGCACATTCCAGCCTGCTTGGAATTTGCCAAAAGGCAACTAAGATAGGCAACTAACTAACAAGATTCTCTGGTCTGATGAAACCAAGATTGAACACTTTGGCCTGAATGCCAAGTGTCATGTCTGGAGGAAACCTGGCACAATCCCTACGGTGAAGCATGGTGGTGACAGCATCATGCTGTGGGGATGTTTTTCAGCGGCAGGGACTGGGAGACTAGTCAGGATCGAGGCAAAGATGAACGGAGCAAAGTACACAGAGATACTTGATGAAAACCTGCTCCAGAGCGCTCAGGACCTCAGACTGGGGCGAAGGTTCACCTTCCAACAGTACAATGACCCTAAGCACACAGCCAAGCCAACGCAGGAGTGGCTTCGGGTCAAGTCTCTGAATGTCCTTGAGTGGCCCAGCCAGAGCCCGGACTCAAACATCTCTGGAGAGACCTGAAAATAGCTGTGCAGCAACTCTCCCCATACAACCTGACAGAGCTTGAGAGGATCTGCAGAGAAGAATGGGAGAAACTCCCCAAATACAGGTGTGCCAAGCTTGTAGCGTCATACCCAAGAAGACTCATGGCTGTAATTGCTGCCAAAGGTGCTTCAACAAAGTACAGAGTAAAGGGTCTGAATACTAATGTAAATGTGATATTTCAGTTTTTCCATTCTTTATAAATTAGCAAAAAATTCTTACCCTATTTTTGCTTTGTCATTATGGGGTATTGTGTGTAGATTGAGGAGGAAAAAATACAATTTAATTAATTTTAGAATAAGGCTGTAACGTAACACAATTTGGAAAAAGTAAAGGGGTCTGAATACTTTCCGAATGCACTGTAAATGTGTGTGCATATTATGTGTGTGTGTGTTTGTTTGTATGTGTGTTGGAGTATTAGTGTGTGTAAGTGTGTAGGGCCCTGTGAGTGTTTAAAAAAAAAATAATAATAATATACAAGGGTCAACTCAGATAGTCCGTGTAGCCATTTTGTGTGCTTACGTGGCCGCTCTGCTGCTGAGTCTGTTCCCAGGCTGCTCGGTGTCAGATGTGCTGTCCAGTGAGACGGCCAGGATGGTCGAAGCCCAGCTGATGGACAGCATCCAGGCCTGCAAACACTGCATTTTCCGTGCTAAGGTTTGGTTAGGCTAACACTGTTTGTCTACAACCCCTCCCTGCCATGGCTAAAACTGGTCAAACCTGAATCAGAAAGATATATAAGTACTTAATCTTCGCTTGGTTTAGTTTTCCAGGTACAATAGAATGGAATAGCCCCCAAAGTACAGAATCAAAGCTAAATCAAGCACACCTCAAGTACTTTTAATGTTTTTTTACATATTTATTTAACTCAGGTCTGAAAATGGTCAAAAGGGCGGTTGCACAGATCCAGATGAACACTTCTCCTGGACAAAAAAAAAGCTTGTTCCATGGAGAGTCTCAATTGGAAGTGCTTTGTTGTCCTTCCTTATATAGCCTAAATATGGGTGTGTACACCAGTCCCAAAGTGTACAAACTAACTGTGGTTGATGCTAATTTCAGATTTTCCCTAACTGTTTCCCCAGAATGTGCAGTGGGCTTGACAAGATGACCCTGTCACATGACGCAGACAGCCAGTCTTACAGCCAATCCTCAGAGGACCAGTCTGACCAGGGGGCGGAGCCGCTTAAAGCCTGTGTGGCACCGCAGTACGTGTACCAGCAGATTGTCAGGATCAACCAGCAGACAAACTCATCCACCCTCATCTAGTGAGGTCACTCAATAAAGCCCTTCAGTTCAAACTCTCTTTCCATAACTCTTATTCACAAAATCACATAAAACACTCAACTCATGCTTCACCATTGATCAGTATTTGTTTTAGTTGGGTCCTCCACCCGTTGAGAGCATTGAAAGAGTCTCTCATACTGAGCAGAGGTGCACTTCCTGTGTTTGCTGTGTCAGGTGAAGAGAGCAGTGCTATTGGCCCTTGAACGGCGACAGCCTCTGCAGTGTGACGGGCCCTGTCTGGCCCCCATCCGCACAGTGGAACAGGAGTAGTCTGCACTGGTCTCTAAGGACAGGCTGTACCACTGGAGGAAGTTTGGGGGGTTTGGAGTGAATTCCACATAAGCAGCAACACTATGGTGTTTACTACTCTTAGGGTGACATGGTGGAGTCTGGCCATAGTACTGTAGCTTGAGGTTGTCATGGCACCATATTGTTCTCAAATCCAACAGGTGTCAGTAGAGGCACAGTTTTCCTTAGTTCCACCTCACCTGTTTGGATTTAAAGTAATTTATCCATTAGTCTAGATTGTCAGGGCACAAGGATTTTCTTATGGGATTGTTTTGTAATTTTTATGTCCATAACTATGATTGAGAGGCATATGGAGACATGTGAAGGACGTATGACAAAAAGGAAAATGTTGGCCAGTTAGATGAAGGCAGTTCAATGATGTGACAGATATAAATGATAGAGAAACTGTAGCTCTAATGTGTAGATTCTCTACGCTTGAGAATTTAGTTAAATTGCAAAGTTATTGTTCCATGGACCATTTTTTCAACAATACAGTAAATCTTTATTTTTAACAGATTATTTAGCTATGTAAATTTGCCTGAAAATGAGGTTTTACTCCCGCCAAATTAATAAACATATGTATCAAGATTATAGACAAGTGTATAGATTGAATACACACTCTAAATGTATCTAGAGTTTAAAATATTTGATGTTGGGGATTGTAGCATACTGTACATGGTGGAGACTGGAGAAGAGAGGGGGTTGTTTTGAGAGAGAAGCAGCTGCCCCCTCCCTGCTCTGACAGCAGCTATAATAACAGCTGATAAGGAGATTGTGACACTCAACCCTGTAGAAAACACCCCAGCAGCATCTGATCACATGCACTCCATCCACACCAGCAGTTGTTTCAATTACTGAACATACAATACTTCATTTGGATTCATTTGTGATTAGAATGAACGTACAGTACCAATTCTACTCAAGCTCCCCCTTGCATGTATAAGCCGTCATTGAGAGCAGTGGCATAGTCACATGCAGAGTGTGGAATAGCAGAGAAAGTAGATTAAAAAGTACATGTTCACACAGTATGCCCGGTACCACCCAAATCTTCTCAATGGTGTCTGTCCAATGTTTGTGCAGACGACCACGGAGCCCATGCCCAGACTGATGTTAATCATCAGATGGGGTGTTGACGTTGTCGCTCCATTTGGAGAGCGTGGTCGACCGCCGCCTCACAATGCGGTGTCTAGGTGGGGATGGGGCTTGGTTCTGCTCCCTCAGACAGTGTGTGTGGGCTGCAGCCCCTGAACAAAGTGGTCTGGGACAGACAGTGGTCATAAAGGAGCTGAAAAGTGTTTCACCCCCACGCAATAAAAGTTTAAGGTTACCGTCCTGTCAGGAATGGGAAATGCAGCCAGGAGAGCCCAGTGGCTGCCAGGTTCTACCTCAGACAAAAACACCTTTCTCTGGGCACAGGAGCTGGTGGCTTTGCCCCCAGTCAAAAAATTATTGGTGGACTGGAGTAGTTTCATTCACGTTTGGCTGGAGACTGTTTTGTCTAAGACATGCAGAACACGTTTGTAATCTTTGGGTAGTGTTCGGAACAGGTGACGTGCAGCTAACGCACGCCGCTATGTCCTCCTGAAGGGAAATGTAGAATTTTGCAGTTTTATGATGAGAAGGGCTTTAAGTGGATTAGTGCTGCTTGAATTAAGTATGTGCCAGTCAGGGTGTGTATCAATGGTGAAAGAGCTGTTCTTGTGCAAAATAAAATGTCTCCTATACAGAAAGTTATTTTCACGTGTCTGCTCAATTCCATACCTAAAGCAAGGTTGCAGAATCAGATCAAATGAAACATTTTATTTTCAAATATTTATTTTAAAAAGATTTACATACATCATAGTGAAACCATCATGGTTAAATAAAACCCTTCCCATTTCAATAAATAAGTATTATATAAAGTAAAGTTCATCATCAAAACAGTTAGAGAGAGTGAGGCTGAAAAGTAAGGAAACAAAGTCAAAGTTGCTTGGTCACTCAATATACTGGAATAAATACCTGCCGCCTCATTCGAAACATTCTAAAGCACTGCAGTTGGTTTACAGCCTTGTGTCTGGACCGGATTCTGCTGCACTCAAAAGTCTGATGCACCAGATGACATGTTTGGCACCTAGGGGATATATAAAGCGAGTAAAATGTGCTTTTACAATCTTGTAATTTTCATAACCGAATTTAACTGCATAGTTCCTTTCTCAGAGAGAGAGAGCAGCAGACGAAAGGTCCCTCCTGAGAAACATTTGAAGGACAATTTATTCATCTTGGAGAGAAAAAATGTCTGCCGCTTTGTGCTACTCACAAATTTTCCAGTCAGTTTTACAGGCTTGACTCAGGAACCCTTCTCCCTGTCACTCTCCCCATGTTTTGAAGTAAAGGGCTGCTCTCCTGTTTTCTTTACAGGCAGAAGAGACAACCATACTCTTTGTCCTTGAGGGCACAGCACAGGGCTTGACCTTTGTGGATGATGTCTGTGTTCCTGTAACCCTGTATTGTATGACATCGTTCTCTATTTGCTTTCTCTCTGGACATCACCAAGACCAACTGACTCATAAAAGTTTATCTGTCTTGTGGGGTCACTTCCACCCATTCTGTTCTTTGAGCTTGCTGATGTCCAGTCCTTTGTGAACAGGTTTAGTACTGCTAATATCTAGTCTGATGTCCAGTCCCTTCTGAACTGGTTTAGTGCTGCTGAAGTCCAGTGCTCTCTTAACAGTTTTAGTGTTGATGTCCAGTGCTTTCTTAACAGGTGTAGTATTGATGATCTCCCATCCTTTCTTAACAGGTGTAGTGATGTCCAGTGCTTTCTTAACAGGTGTAGTGATGTCCAGTGCTTTCTTAACAGGTGTAGTGATGTCCAGTGCTTTCTTAACAGGTGTAGTGTTGATGTCCAGTGCTTTCTTAACAGGTGTACTAGGTGGGTTGTACAGAGGGAGAGTTGGTGAGCTGCAGGCCCGTGTCCAAGGCCGTTCAGTGGGAATGGTCCAAATGGTTCGAGACGGGGTCTTCTTCTTGTCCTTCTCCTTCGTAGAAGCAGGAAAGGGTGTCTGATAGTACATGACAGAGTGAGAAAAGTTAGAGAAACCTTGGTAAGGAGATGTGTTGGAGAGACAACTAATATTTTTCAGTGCTGAGTTTAGAATCAAAGGTGACTATAGGAGCTTACAGCACATTCTCTCTGACTAGCAATTCAGCAAGTATGTTTGTTCAACTGTAAAATACATGGCAGCGCTGTGAATGATAATCTAAGTTATAGGCAGAATCCAACTTTTCATTGAACAAGCTGAAATGAACTTGTTCTGTACTTTATGCAATCTGTTTATAGCACTGAAACCCTGTGCATTGTTGAGATATAAAGGGTGACATACACAGCAGAGGAGGGTGTAGCAGCTAAGCTTGGCAGGGTTGCTGTCTGTCCCTGCATAGCGGTTTTTCTTTGGTAGCAGCAACACGAAGGACACAGCCATAGACAGGTGGTAGAAACTGTGGACATAGGCATAGTCCCACTCCTGCGAAACAAATTGAAATCAATCATTAAAAAAATGAGACTTTCTGATGTTTCCACTTGTGCAAGCGAAACACAGATCTCAACAAGGATTTAGAATTTGACCATTTAGTATTGCCTTCACTGTGAATGGTAAGGGTAAGGAGGGAGATTGAGTTGTTATGAGACCTCAAAGTAGAAGCGGAGCATCAGAGCCAGGGCACCGAAGCAGCATCCTGGTCCCACCTGTTGGGTGTATACGCTCTTCTCGGGGTAGAGGCCCTTTATCTCTTTCATTTTCTGTAACTGAAATATGATACACAGGATGTGTTTAGAACAAAATAGGTTTAGTTGAAGAGATAATCAATACAATGTTGCTAGGCAATACCTCAACTAAGTATACATTTCACATTGATGAGATTATGAGATATCTTATCAGATTACTGTAAACATGACCATATTAGGGTGTATGGTTATCAGTGTTTGTCATAGCCATATTGTAAGTTGTCATCACACCCATTTGACAGTGATTATGAATACTGCTGATCCTATTGGTCCAGAGTAGATCCCATAGCCCCAGCGGTCCTGGTAGATCCTCACAGCACAGGTCAAAACCCCAAACATGGTCAGAGTAGAACGCTTTGGCTCATCAAAATCCCCTAAAGCTAGAGAGAGAGAGCATGTGAATGAGTGTGTGCGTGCATGCATACAAGTGTTCATGTGTGTGTAAGAGAGAGATTAAATGTGCATGTGTGTGTGTGTGTGTGTGTACAGGAGAGCGTGAGAGACACACAGCACATGCTTCCAAACAACTGTTCAGTGGTACTGAATACAGAACTCACTTGCTCTCTGAACATAGTTTTAGGCCACTTAACACACTCTGATGGTAAGCCATTAAAGTGTCACGATACAACAGTGTGCTGTTTACACTCACCTATCAGTGTGACCCAGATAGAGATGGCTGTTCCGTACACGCTGAAGTACTCCAGGATCTCATACTTCATGAAACATATGATGGAGAGGCCTGGCCCATCACAAGCATGGTAAATCTAGGGTTAAACAGATCCCATAAGTTTAAAGTACAACAGTATTACACAGTAACTTCATTTCTGTTCATTTCAGTTCTGATAGGACAACAAATACTCTCTGGTAGGTTAGCAGTGATACAGACACAAAGTAAAAATAGACCCACACTTTAAGGTTGTAATCATATGTACCCCAAGAAATGACTGAAATGACTGTACAAGGGACTGTACCACAGGAGGTTGGTGGCACCTTAATTGGGGAGGACGGGCTCGTGGTAATGGCTGAGGTGGAATTGTGGAATGGTATCAAATACATCAAACGCCATTCCATTTACTCCGTTCCAGCTATTATTATGAGCCGTCCTCCACTCAGCAGCCCCCACTGGACTGTACAATGCATTTTCTTCAGTATTACAGTACTAATCATAGCTTCTTTTAAGTTGTCTACACAATCACTCACAAGTACAGAACACACACACAGCCCCACTCACAAGCAGTGTCAGTAATACACAGACAGTCTCCGTAATATAGGACTGCACATCGTCAACATCTCAGTGTCTTGCCATGGTTCTTACCGTGGTGAAGAACATGGTGAAGAAGTAGACCATGGCCTCCATGTGGAAGCCTCTCTTGGTGGCCACACTGGCTGCAGGCAGGAACACCAGGCTACTAACGGTGGGCAGTAGCATCTTGGCAATGTAGGCTCCCATGGTGGCTAACTACAGCAACACCAACTCGCTGGGTGTTGGGTATCTGGTGCAGATGATCTAGTATTGCTCTTGATAGATAGTTTGATCTGATCCAAGTTTTCAACCAGCAATAATCACACCTCAGCTGAATTGATATTGATACAGGCTGTCTACAGTAGTACTGCTCTGGCAGCGCTGGATGGGAAGATGTCCTTTGAGTACCTTAGTCTCTTAGTCCTCTCCCAGAGAAATAAGAGAGCTGGTAAGTGGACAGGGAAATGTACAACACACCACACACACTCTCACACACAGCTGTCCTGTTTGAGCTCTTTAAAGTTTAAATTTCCCCCAGTGAGGCGAGGCCACAGTGAGTCATGTATGTGCACTGTCATCGTAGGACAGCTGTCTGCATACCAGGTCTAGCAGGCACGGCTGGGAGGGGAGAGTGGTCGCATGCCATGACATTGTGGCATATTTGTGAAGTGTCGTATTTCAGGTCAATGGTGAAGCATAAATTAGATTCAAAGCACTGTCATGGGTTTTGTTGTGGTTGTATGATTGTTATTGAGAACCTCCATCTCTTGTGTCAGTCACTAGACAAGTTAACTTTTTAGCAGTGGATCTGTTGGTCTCCCATACAGAGAAACACTGCTCGTCTGAATTTGCCAATGGTGTTGTGACAATGCAATACCAGTCCATCCCAGGCAGCACTCATAAAGTACTTTTACGAGTATGTATTGTACATTGAATCAATGTTTTTCCAGAGCCAATCGTGAAGTAGCAAGTATAAAACGTGCATGGATCTAATTCAATTAGGAGATGGTGGTAGAGAGGGAGCCCTTTAAGCCCTTAGATTAGCTGGTGGTGCAGCAGTTGCCCTCTCCTCTCCTTCACTCCTCCTTTCCTTCTCTCCTCCTCTCCTCCCTGCTCAGCTGTTGCACCTGCCCTGTGGGGCTGAGGGGGAACACAAAGGGTGCAGTGTAGTTGGGAACACACCCCACGCCTCAGATTCCTGGAGGGACTCCGTAACATGAGCATTCAGGACATGGTCAGAACGGCACTCTCGGGCTTGGCTTGGGGACCCCTATGGGCTGGACCCTGCACTCTGTCAGTGTCCTCTCCATACCAGCCCATTGTACAGCCTTTGGGATTTGGAATGGCCCCTGGAATGGGGTGGGCTGGGCCCCATGATTCTGAGGTTGAAGTTCGTGGGCTGAGTCTGTTGAGAGTGCAACGTGAGAGCAGGGGGATAGTTAACAAAATGAAAGTGTATCATTGTTACTTTCACCCCAGCAGGCCCATGCCCCTGCTCTGTCCCTGTCTAAACATGGGCATGGACGGTAGTGTGGGAATGTGGAAGCCAGGGACTTCCTGTAAGCATCTGAGAAAACACTGGGCTTCCTTTTGATTCGCTCATAAATAGTTCTGCCCTCTGCCCTCTAGTTCTTTTACAAATAATTGAAAAGTAGATGTTTTAGTTAATCATCTCTGTGAGCGCACAATTACAAAAAATATATTTGTTTTAAAGCTGTGGGAATGTATCCAAAGTACAGTGCATTCAGAAAGTATTCAGACCCCTTGACTTTTTCCACATTTTGTTACGTTACAGCCTTATTTTGAAATGGTTTAAATCGTTTTTTTCCCTCATCAATTTACACACAATACCTCATAATGACAAAGCAAAAACAGGTTTTTAGAAATGTTTGCAAATTTATAAAAAATTAAAAACTGAAATATCACAATTACATTAGTATTCAGACCCTTTACTCAGTACTTTGTTGAAGCACCTTTGGCAGCGATTACAGCCTCGAGTCTTCTTGGGTATGACGCTACAAGCTTGGCACACCTGTATTTGGGGAGTTTCTCCTATTCTTCTCTGCAGATCCTCTCAAGCTCTGTCAGGTTGGATGGGGAGCGTCGCTGAACAGCTATTTTCAGGTCTCTCCAGAGATGTTCGATCGGGTTCAAGTCCGGGCTCTGGCTGGGCCAATCAAGGACATTCAGTGACTTTTCCTGAAGCCACTCCTGCGTTGTCTTGGCTGTGTGCTTATGGTCATTGTCCTGTTGGAAGGTGAACCTTCACCTCAGTCTGAGAGGACATTCAGAGACTTGTCCTGAAGCCACTCCTGCGTTGTCTTGGCTGTGTGCTTAGGGTCATTGTCCTGTTGGAAGGTGAACCTTCGCCTCAGTCTGAGGTCCTGAGCACTGGAGCAGGTTTTCATCAAGGATCTCTCTGTACTTTGCGCCGTTCATCTTTGCCTCGATCCTGACTAGTCTGCCAGTCCCTGCTGCTGATAAATATCCCCACAGCATGATGCTGCCACCACCATGCTTCACAGTAGTGATGGTGCCAGGTTTCCTCCAGACATGAAGCTTGGCATTCAGGCCAAATAGTTCAAGCTTGGTTTCATCAGACCAGAGATTCTTATTTCTCATGGTCTGAGTGTCCTTTAGGTGCCTTTTGGCAAATACCAAGCTGGCTGTCATGTGCCTTTTACTGAGGAGTAGCGTCCGTCTGGCCACTACCATAAAGGCCTGATTGGTGGAGTGCTGCAGAGATGGTTGTCCTTCTGGAAGGTTCTCCCATCTCCACAGAGGAACTCTGGAGCTCTGTCAGAGTGACCATTGGGTTCTTGGTCACCTCCCTGACTAAGGCCCTTCTCCCCCGATTACTCAGTTTGGCCGGGCGGCCAGCTCTAGAAAGAGTCTTAGTGGTTCCAAACTTCTTCCATTTAAGAATGATGGAGGCCACTGTGTTCTTGGGGACCTTCAATGCTGCAGACATTTTTTGGTACCCTTCCCCAGATCTGTGCCTCAACACAACCCTGTCTCGGAGCTCTATGGACAATTCCTTCGACCTCATGGCTTGGTTTTTCCTCTGACATGCACTGTCAACTGTGGGACCTTATATAGACAGGTGTGTGCCTTTCCAAATCGGTCCAATCAATTGAATTGACCACAGGTGGACTCCAATCAAGTTGTAGAAACATCTCAAGGATGATCAATGGAAACAGGATGCACCTGAGCTCAATTTCGAGTGTCATAGCAAAGATTCTGAATACTTATGTAAATAAGGTATTTCTGTTTTTTATTACATTTGCAAACATTTATAAAACCCTGTTTTTGCTTTATAATTATGGGGTATTGTGTGTAGATTTATGAGGATTTTTTTCATTTGATCTATTTTTGAATAAGGCTGTAACGCAACAAAATGTGGAAAAAGTCAAGCGGTCTGAATACTTTCCGAATGCACTGTATATTTGGAAAGGAAGGTAGATATACATATGAGTATAGAATAGTTTTGTGTATAAACTGTTATTGCGAGTGCATTGTGCTCTACTCCCCATGGAGAAAATATTTCCAGGGCACGTGCATACGTGTGTGTGTGTTGGTATGTAGTTGCATTTTGTGTGTGTGTCAGTCTGTGTCATCTGCTTGATGATGTGTAGGTCTGCCAATCTGTCTGGCTGTCTGACGTCCCGCTGTCTGTCTGTCTGTCTGTCTGTCTGTCTGTCTGTCTGTCTGTCTGTCTGTCGGTCTGTCTGTCTGTCTGTCTGTGAGCATGAATGTGTCTGTCTAAAGTGCAGTACAAGCCTGAATAAACCTGGGCTGTGAGCCAAGAGGACATCAGAGAATTTTATGACAGCTGCTCTCCTCTCCTGCTGAAGAGGAGCAGTCACTGTGCTTCTAAACTCAGAGGAAATAGGTTAGAATTTGAAAAGATAAGACTATAACCATTGAAATGGACTGAAATCAATTTATCAGGTACCTAGATAGCTTATATACATTTAAGAGAAATGAGACCGTTTAAAAGAAAATGTGTGAAAGACACCTCAGCAGTGAAGAGGTTTATCACTAAACAATTCAGATAGGTTTTATAATTCAGGTTTTAGACATATAAATGATAATTTACTGTAAATTACGTTTTTTCCAGTATTGTTATATCTCAGTTTGGGAATACACCATTTTATTCTAGAACCTCTCTCTCAGTGAAAGAGCGTCATTGACTTAAAAAGTATATATATTTTTTCCAACATCTGTGTAGGGGAAAAAACTCTCTAATGTTTCTTCTTGTCTGTGTGTAGCCGACTAACCATAACACAACACCTCCACGACACATTTCCTCTGTTTGCCTCTGTGAGAGAGAGAGAGAGAGAGAGAGAGAATGCTTCTTGACTTGCAGACTGTTCTCCCCCTGAACTACTGTATGTCTATCACCATATAAATCTGTGTGATGGCATGGAGGATGTGATTGAAGTCTAGCAGTGTAGCAGAGCAGGCCTAATGCACGTAGCAGACACCAAGGCAGTGCAGCAGAGAGAACATGTGGCTGCTGGGTGCAGACGTCGTGGGCAGGCATGGTGGTCCTCCCAGTCCCAGCATCCGTCTCTCTCTCTCTCTCTCTCTCTCTCTCTGTTGCTCGAGACATTCTAGAGACTCAACCTCTGTCTCTTTCTCTCTGTGCTGCTCAATACATTCTAGAGACTCAACCTCTCACTTTCTCCATAGTTATTTTCTCTTTTTCGTTCACTCTCTTCATTTTGGTTAATTTAACTTTCGCTATGCATATGCTTTCTAATTGAATAGAGATAGGTAAAGGCCTGCTCTGTAACTCATCATTACATACTTAGCCCATTTCCAGGTGTGTTCTCTCCATATAGAAATGTATGAGATGAAAGAGGGGAGCACACAGGGCAAGACACCAGCATCTGAGGAGGAGATGGAAGAAAGGATGTGAGGGGGACTGATAAGATGAGGGGAGGTAGGGTAGGGGGTATGGGGGTATGGGGGGTCGCACTGTGGGAAACAGTGACTTCCTCTGTCTGTCTGCGAGTGGAGCGAAGTGGAGTGGAGGGGGAGAGCAGAGAGAGAGTTGAGCTGCCAGGCTTGGCTTTGGGCTGTCAATAGGACAGAGTCCCCACCACATACAGCAGCAGCAGAGGCAGGAGAGGCAGACCCCAGCGCTTGGCACTGGGCAGGAGCCTCCTGTTTTTCTAGGCGTTCCTCCCTCCCTACTGCCACTCTCTTCCTGCTGCTGGGAGGAGGAGGAGGGGTGGGGTGGAGGAGGGGTGGGGGGGAGGAGGAGGAGGAGAGGGGCTGAGGGAGGGAGGGGAAGTGGGATGCAAGGCACACACCTTACCTCTCTCTCTCCCTCTGCACACACATCTCTACAGCACCACCACCACACCACCCACTCTGACCCGGCAACACATAGCTCGGCGGCCCCTGGACTGCAGCTAGGTGAGTGGGTAAATATTTACACTCCTCCAGCCTGTCTGTGTGTTTAAGTGTGTATAAGTGTGTGCGTGTGTGTATGTAAGTGTGTATGTGTGTGTGTTCATATGTGATTCTGTGTGTGTGTCTGCCGTTTTGTGAGGTGGCAGGCGAGCCAATGAGACTCGTCTCTTGTTCCAGACCAAAACAAATCCTCACAATGATGTTTACTTTCCTACAGCGGTGTGTATGTGTGCTGTGTGTGTGTGTGTGTGCGCTGATGCCAGACTCTGTCTGGAGAGCTCTCTGCTGCAGTGGGAGAGACTGATGAGGTGAAGGCTCAGTTTCATGCTAATTCAAGTTCTGAAATTGATGTAATAATTTGGTGCGCCACAATGAAAAAGTGATTTGAAAAGGTGATAATGTGTTATATAGCGTACTAAATGCATTGTGTTTTGATGATGTCCGTTGTTTTATTCAGTAGGGAGAGCTGTTCAGTCATTTCTAGGTCATAGGTATTCAGTTAAAAGTGAAGATGATCAAATCTTGTTCTCAGAATTAGAACCTTGAGTAGAAAATGTACATAAAGGATGACACCATGATTGTGGCATCAATACAGTAACTAGAGAGAGTCCGTGTACATTCTGTAATATCATTTTTTACAATAGTAAAATGAGTGAATTGCTTGGAGTTAAGAGTAGTGATTGTTTTTGGAAAGTGCTTGGAAAAAAGCACATGGAAAAGTACAATATCAGAGCAAAATATATATAGGGAAGTGAATAGAGTGGCACTAGTGAGAAGATCCACCTGTTGCTTTTTACTGTTAATGACACAGCTCCAGAAAGTTTCCCTGGTAAAGGAGAAATTCCCACCAGCTGCTCTGAGGAAGGTAGGCTGTTTGAAAGTGCCTCGGTGTGAAGGATAAGTATTTGGTAGCTAGACCATTACTCACAAAGGACACATCAATTGCGGGTATGGTCACTGAGGGAAAACAATGTACGCAGAATGAGGTGTGGAACAAACTAATGGAAGGCACTCTATCACAAAGATGACTGAGTCCCCAAAGTGGTGTCTACTAGAAACAATGTCTAGAATGTCACTCATTCTGCAAAGACATACCACATGCCCTCTCTCTCTCCACTCCAAAACGTGAGTGACCTCTCCTTAACTTCTCTCAGCCATGCCTCTGTATGCACTTTGTTTAAGCAGAGCGAGGTCAAGGACTCGTGGAGAGCAACGGGCGATTGAGTGGGAGCAACATCAATTTTCCACTTCACATATGAACGTGAGTTAGCTGCTGCGAAAGGAAGAAGGAGGAAGGAGCCCCAGTCTGGTTAAACAGCTCCTCCAGAAAGGATGAGTCTGCCTGGGCCTTCCATCCAGACCAGACAGCCCCGATCCGACCCGCCCCAGCTCCCCACAGCCTCCCAAGGGATAGCCTGCTGTCTGTCTGCTGCCAGCGAAAGAAAAACACCCCTCCTCCCCTGAACAGGGGGCCCCAGGGGGGCAGAGGGCTGGGAAGGGAAAGGGAGACGCGGGGGGGTGTGGCTAGGGGGAGACGCGCAGGGCTGTGTTTACTCTCCTCTGTGGCCCTGGGAAGCCATGTGAGGAGGAAGGCCTGTCTCGACGGCGACAGACTGCGTAGTCTGTGGGAGAGAAAGAAAGGGAGAGCGAGAAAGAGAGCAAGGGAGAGGGAGAGAGATGGAGAGAGAGAGAGAGAGAGAAAGAGAGAGAGAGAAAGAGAGAGAGAGTTTGGCAGCTGGACACGCTCCAGCTGTGTCTGGGAGGATAATGAACTCCAGGTGTTCCAGCGGGTAGTTTAAGACACCTGTCACCAATATTTAGTGCCAGAAAAAGCCAGACTGCAAACAGGGCTAGACGATCTGTTTGCTTATTTTAAGAAGCCTACCTAACTGGAGTTGTGGGCCTGATGAGGAGGAGAGGCGGAACAGGGGGATGTGCAAGGGGGCCTTTCCTAGAGTCGGAGCGTGTGTGTCACTGACTGGATGTGTGTGTCATGTGTGTGTGTGTTTGCATGAACGTGTGTGTATTACCTTACAGTAAGCGTCTGGGGCAGCCGGTGCATTCACACTAAGGTGGAGGAAACAAAGGCTACCTGTGTGGAAGCCTAGGCCTTGAGTTAGGAAACTTACCTTAGTCACTCCAGCACTGAGACTTGTTTTACATGCTGCTTCCATGTTCCAAATCCTGTCTCCAACACCTGTGCTCACTCAACAGCCTGTCTTTGTCACCACCTGACTGCATCAAGGTTTTATCCAAGTATACAGTGATTGCCAGTGCACTAAAATGTCTGAAGACATTTACGTTGAAGCCCACACAGATCTGGCATGAATATGTTTCCTCCGAAACACCTTTAAGTGCTCTAACTGCAAGGACAGTAGATCCCTGATATATGCAAAAGCTAAGGACTGTTATAAAAGCCTGTTTTTATATCACAGCATACAGATATAAAAATTGTGTATGTGAATTGGGACTGGTGAACTGTGAACTGAGTTTACTTCGCACTAATCGTATAGTGCATTATGCCCTTGTTAGGAGTCGACTGTATCAGATATACCAATATAAGTTCATTAAAGACGTCTTTCATTTTCACAGTGTTCTTCCCATCCTGTTTGTCTGTACCTAGTTAAAGTTTATCGGTGTGAGTCTTCAGCTCCTACTTTTCTGTCCCATTGAGGTCTTTCTGTATATTTTATCTTGTCAGGATGAGGATCTGGTCGTGGGAACAATGTGGGGAGACCAGCCTGGTGTTACTGGGGTTCCTCACCCTGGCTCTGTCTGTAGGGAACCTCTCAACCAGGGGACAGGTACACTGTCCCACACTCTCTCTCTTTCTCTACATACATACATGCTTGCCCAACTCCAGCCTCTCTCTTACACACACTCTCTCTCTATCACTGACATAATTTCAGTCAGTCAGTTAGTCAGTCAGTTTGTCTGTCTGTCTGTCTTTCTTTCTCTTTTTCTCTATTTGCCAGTTGTTCACTCACTCTTGCTCCCTCTTTCTGGCCCTCTCATCTCCGGACTATTCTTTCTTACATGAGTTGTCTTATAAAAACCCACAGCTGTTTTCTCTCACACCTTTTACAAGGAGAGCACAGTACATATCACTTGTCTCCACTTAACCCGGATTGTCAGAGCGGCTAGACATGCTTATAATTAGTCACAGTGTGTACAGGGCTCTGTTCTACTGCTGCTGCTCTCTAAGGGTGCTGTGTTGTGTTTAGGAGGAAGGGGCAGCCTCCAACAGTCTGGAGGATGAGCTGGAGTCCACCACGTACTGGTGGGGGGAGTGGGCCAAGTGGACTGCCTGCACACGCACCTGCGGAGGGGGGGTCATGTCCCAGGAGAGGCACTGTCTCAAACAGAGGTCAGTCCGCTGACAGAAAGTTTACATTCTATACTGTTCTGTTCTATTGTTATTCTGTTCTATTCGATTCTATTCTAACCTGTTCTATTCTATTGTATTCTATTCTACTCCATAAATGTGTAATTTGTCTTCAAATCTCAACAAGCAGATTTACTAAATTAATTAATTTTCTATCCAAAGAAAGAAAGCAGCCGCTGCTAGAGACAACATGACCTGCACTGGCACTTCGAAAAAATACCTCCTCTGTAACACCAAGGTTAGCATGCATCTATTACTGCCACCACTTTTCCTGCCGTTACATGTTGACACAACACCCCACAACCCGAAGCCTATGATGCAGAAATCAATGTAGACCACACAGCTCTTTTTGTAATCAATTGAGATACAAATTGCTTAAGGTTTAGTACAGCGACCACAAACCATGGTCCTGGAGAGCTACAGGGTGAACAGCCTTTTGTTCCAGAGTTGTCACACCCTGTCACACCCTTTCATAACATATTGTAAAACTATTCTAAAATTAAAAATACATGGAACAGACAGAAATGTGTGTGTATATTTTCTGTATTGTGCAGGACTGCCCTTCCTCTGGGAGAAGCTTCAGGGAAGAGCAGTGCTGGTCGTTCAACTCACAGGTCTACAATGGCAGGAACTACCACTGGAAACCCCTGTATCCGGGTAAGACACCCATAATAAACCCACTCAGCTCTGTGTCATTCCCTCCTGTGTGGCCTGTCCTCGAGGCTCGTTATTACACTGTGACCTCTGACCTTTATATCCATCCATCTATCTACAGATGACTATGTCCATATCTCCAGTAACCCATGTGACCTGCACTGCACCACAGCCGACGGCCAGAGACAACTGATGGTTCCTGCTCGGGACGGAACGTCCTGCAAGTACAGCAACTACAGAGGGGTCTGTGTGGACGGCAGATGTGAGGTCAGGGAACGCTTGTTTCTTCATCTGCTGAGGAGATAGCTTTGCATATTCTGTGAGAATGGCCGAAATGCTTATTTTCCTGGTCACATGATAGTGTCAATAAAGTAATTCAGTTGACTTGCTATATTCTGTGTGTCATACTTTCAACTTGCTTTGCATGTGCTGAAATGATTCAAAATGATAATCATCCTGTTTGTCTTAACATCATTTCTGCAGCCAATTGGGTGTGATGGAGTGCTTTTCTCGCCCAACACGCTGGATAAGTGTGGAGTGTGTCAGGGGGATGGCAGCAGCTGCAGCAGGGTCAATGGAAATTTCCGCCGCGGGGCCACCACTTTGGGTAGGAGTGTGTTCAACCTCAACTACAAACTGGGATAGTTTGGATGGATGGATGGATGGATGGATGGATGGGTGGGTGGATGGGTGGGTGGATGGATGGGCATGGATAGAGGGTGCTGATGGAGGAGTTATGGCTCTCCATCTTTTCCAAACCTTGAACACACCTATTTGGGACGAGCCCCACAAATGTCTCTGAAAGAGAACTATAGCCAGTTAGAGTCTGACAACAAGCTCAACATGTGCTTCTTTAGCCAACTCTTCTGATGTTCAGGCTATTTAGTTGCAGGTAAAATGGAGTCATCATAATGTTTCCTGTCTCCAAGGTTACTCCTTCATCACATCAATCCCTGAGGGCTCCTGGGACATCCAGATCATTGAGAGGAAGAAGTCAGCTGATGTTTTGGGTGGGTACTTCCTTCTTATCCTGCTCACCATGCCATGTATACACACATCTCTAATGTTCCCTGTTGGTACGGTGGGATGTTATTATGTTCCATATATTGTTATGACACGATGAAGGCGCAAAACATTTTATTCAAGATTTTCTCAAAATACAAAGGATATTTTCTCCCCAGCAATGGGATGCCTATTAATCTTGACAGTGGGAAGTTAGTAAAGGAAGTATATTAATCAACTGAAATTAATCTCTGATGATCTATATACTTTCATTTCCTTTGTGATCTCTTGAATTGACTGTATTGTATCCATATATGGTCATGTATGGGGAGGAGAAATTCCAGTGTACAGTGAACATCAGAGACATGACCTTTCCGTAGAGTCAACCAACCGGTCCTCCTCCAATGGTCCTCCATCCCCTCCATGAGACTATGTTCTATCCTATCCCCCCCCCCCCCCCCCCCCCACCCCCCCACAGCTGTGACCGATCAGGCAGGGAACTTCTTCTTCAATGGGAACTACAAGGTGGACAGCCCCCAGAACTTCCACGCGGCGGGGACCGTCTTCAAGTACCGGCGGCCCATGGATGTGTATGAGACGGGGATCGAGTACATCGTAGCCAAAGGGCCCATCGACCAGGCCATCAATGTTCTGGTACTGTAGCCTGCTGAGGTCTGCTCTGCTCTACTCCCTCCCCTCGTCTGGCTGCCAGGGCCTCTGGGTAATCTCTAGTTTAGAAGTAGTGTACACGTATCCAGTAACTTGCAGGTGCAGGGTACAAAAATAAAAGTTATGAAAGATAGATACCTGCAAACTGTTAATGCTCCTTCAGTTTCACTGCGCAACTTTATGGGTTAATGCATTACACAATAAAACTTCAATAGTGTACAGGTATCTTATCTTTCTTTCATGGCCTCACTCACTGGCAACTAAGCCCCACGTCTGAATGAGTGCAGGCAGGCTAGACGGCTGACTCTAACAGCAGTCGTGTACTTTACAGTATTTACTGTAAATGTGCAATTGACTGAGTTTGATAGGAGGGAGGAGGGAATGGGTGAGCTCTCGGTCTCTGGTGCTATGCTGGTCTGTCTGTGCTGCTTGCATGTTCTCTCTTAAGTTATCCAAAAAAAGACCTTGGCACATTCCTGGTCAGTAATAATTCTGTTTGACTCTGCTGTATTTGTGCACAATGTAGATTATTACTTAGAGCATTACCTCTGGTGTAAGGCACAGTAAAAGAGAAGTATAACCAACATAATTTAATCCAAAGAATCCATCTCACCCCCCCTCACCCACTATTTTGTCTCCTCATAGGTGTGGAACCAGAACGGTCGTATCCCTTACATCACGTACGAGTACACCGTCCTGCGAGAGTCCCTGTCCCCCGTCCCTCAACCTCCCGTCTACACTGGCCGCGACAGCACCGCCCCTGGGGTTTCCGTGGAGATGGGCAGTATGGTGGCCCCCAACGGGAGCACGTATGACAAGGTAGCCCCTGAGACCCGGCAGAACCAGGTGCTGAAACAGGGGCCCAAGGCGGCAGGGGCAGAGGGCCAGAAAGGCCAGGAGACCAATGAGGTGTATGAGGAGACAGCAGCAATCGACTGTCACCAAGACAGCCCAACCCCAACACAATACACAGGTAACACCAGTATACTAGAAACCAATAAATCAATACAATAACCCTAACACAAATAACCCTAATTATACATAACCCCAATACACAAGTGATTAACACAGGAAACCGGGAGGGGGAGGGGGAGGGGGAGGGGGAGGGGGAGGGAGGGAGGGAGGGAGAGAGGGAGGGAGGGAGGGAGGGAGGGAGGGAGGGAGGGAGAGAGAGAGAGAGAGAGAGAGAGAGAGAGAGAGAGAGAGAGAGAGAGAGAGAGAGAGAGAGAGAGAGAGAGAGAGAGAGAGAGAGAGAGAGAGAGAGAGAGAGAGAGAGAGAGAGAGAGAGAGAGAGAGAGAGAGGTTCTCGACTTGCAGACTGTGCAGTTATCCCCCTGAACTACTGTATGTCTATCGCCATATAAATCAGTTCACCGCTCAGATATCAGATGAGATAAAATATTTTTTTTTTTTAAAGAGAGTCCTCTCTGCTTGCCCTTTGGAGTCCTGCATTATTCACAGGCACATATACAAAGATTCAGTGAGCTCTGGCATTTTCTCCTTTTTTTAATTGGCTGCATCACAAACATGAGTGGTAATGAGTGCAGGCATACCTGCCTGTACCAAGCCCTCAGACAGCCCTTCTACTTAGACTGTGGGACAGTTATGCAGGGAGTTTGGCCATTGGGTGAGACCAAGGCCCTCTCTACTGCCTTAAGGAATATGTTGAAAGGCTTTGTGTGCTGTTTTGTTGTAGTGCACAAACTGCACATAAAACTCCTATTTTAATTCATTAAAGAACACCAGGAGTTTTTCCTGACCACCTGACCAGGAAACACCTCTGGTCTGACTTATAAGGCTTTCTCCCACTTTAATAATTTCTCTATCTTTCCATGCCCTTCCTGTTATCCCAACAGATGGCAACAGCAGTCACACAGGCAGTGTAGAAGTCCCTGCCCCGGCAGCCAGCAGGCCTTTAGAGGACGTGCCAGACTCAGAGAACCTCATCTGGAGAGTCTTGCTGGGCGAGCAGATTGGTCCGGATGAGCTGCTCACCAACATCTCAACCAATCAGCTCCTGACGGAGGGAGAGGGACTGTTCTCGTCGGAGGTGGCGCCGTTGGAGGTGGACTATAGCAGTGTGGAGCAGGGAGGCCTGTTCCCCCTCAACAGCTCTCTGGGGGAGTTCAGTCTGGGCCCGTGGAGGAATGATACTGGAGACCTGCTGTTCCCCAACAGGACGCTGCTGACGGGATTGAGGAGCAACAACCGCACCAACAGAACCAGGTACAGTAAGGAGGGATCCACACAATGTTGAGCAGAAATAAAGAGGCAATGTTGGCCCAACGTCAGCTTGCTATCTGGTATAGGAACCTTTCCAAATAATATCACTTCAAAATCCCATCCACAACCCCTCTGATCTTCTTCTTCCACCTCAAAGACACTAACTCTCTTCACTTAGTGATGCTGCTGCTGAGGGGTTAGCGTGAACACTACAGACCCACTGGGCACACACTGGTTGAATCAACGTTGTTTCCATGTCATTTCAATGAGATTACGCTGAACCAACGTGGAATAGATGTTGAATTGACATCTGTGCCCAGTGGGGAGTCCTTCTCTCTCTAAGTAAGGTCTAAAGTGCAGGGATGTGACGATACCAGTATCATTTTTCCATGGAAAAAATGAAAACACGAAGCAGACCAAACTCTTTGGTCCTTTAAAAGCCTGCTTTGTAAAATACTGTGTGCTATAACTTGGAAAATAAATAAATGTGACTCTGGATGACAACATAATGATGTTTGTTTCCAACATTAGGGCTGTTTTCCTAAAGAAGTTAAATTCATTTCGTGTTTTGTTTCCTTGCCACGATACTGACGCGTATCGCGACATTGGTATCATCCCGGCCCTACTGGAGTGAGTCATTTCAAGGCCCTGAGCAGAGGGGCATGTAAAAGTGCTGGATAGTCTCGTCAGGAAAAGGGCCCGTGCTGCTGGCTCGGCTGGCTGGGGGAATGGAATGTGCTCCAGGCTGGCTTCTGGCCCCATCTATCCCTTGCTTCTTTTTTCTTTCTGAGACATCCCAAGAATCGCATGGAGAGGAGACAGCCAAAGCGCAGGGCTGGCCGGGGTAGCATTCCATCACATTTATAATTCATGTTGGCTTCCCTGCGCTGTGTCCAAACAGCGCTTTGCCAGTTCTCCTGCCAGAGCCCCATAAAACACATCACATGACACACCCTGTCTTCCCCTGAGTTGGGGAGAAGAACGGATTGGAGGAGAAGAAGGAGAGGAGGAGGAGGGGGGATGAGAGGAAAAGGAGGAAGGGGAGGAGGAGGAGGAGGTGAAAAAAAGGGATACGGTCCACTTAAAACAAATAATTCAAGGTATTTGCGGCAAAGTGAAAAATATGACTGGGAAGAAACATACTGTCAGACTGTAGTCACCTCTAGGGATGAATGTGCAGGAATTAGTCACAGTTACACTGAGATATGTCAGTTAAGAATGATTCAAAGTTCCTGTGTATTTTCAAATAAACATCACTGCTCTGGCTATAAAAAAAACAGCCAGTGATATGACAAGAATGTTCATGTCACTTTTATGTGAATTAATGAAAAACAGAATGTCGCTGGCTGTTATGATTTGGAGGGTGAGGTGAATCAGCCGTAGCTGATTGTGTGTGTGCGTGTGAGAGAGAGAGAGAGAGAGCTGGGGTTCAGTGGGTTTACCGTGAAGGCCTGGTTATGTCTTGTTTGACAGGACCAATCGTGTGAAACCTTATTGTCATGTTGTGTTTGACAGGACTAATCAGAGGTTCCTGCAGAAGAACTTCAAGCTGAGCCCTGCAGACATGTACCGCTGGAAACTGTCTTCTCAGGAACCCTGCTCCTCCACCTGCTCTATAGGTAAACACACACACACACACACACACACACACACACACACACACACACACAGTATGTATGGATTAGTTATGAAATTGTAAGTTATCATTTCTGCTGCAGGAGTGTCTAAGTCCTTTGCCATGTGTGTTCGCTACGACGGCGCTGAGGTGAATGACATGCACTGTGACACTATGACTCGACCTGAGCCTGTTCATGACTTCTGCATTGGGAGGGAGTGCCAGCCCAGGTATGCACCAGAAAACAACACACTTAAAAAGTCCTTAAAGGACTGTTTACCAGTCGGACGATTCTTGAAGTGCAGCAAAGTTCTTTGAGAACAATGTTTGCCTCTTTTCCACATTAAACCAGGAACGGTAAAATGGTGTTGGCCACTACCATTCTATTTAAGATTCGATTTAATTGACTTCAGAAGATAACTAACTGCACCTGAACTCCACTCTGTGTGCATCCCCTCACCCTCAGGTGGGAGGCCAGCAGCTGGAGTGAGTGTTCTCGCACCTGTGGCGAGGGCTTCCAGTTCCGTCTGGTGCGCTGCTGGAAGATGCTGTCCCCCGGACTGGACAGCTCTGTGTACAGTGACCTCTGCACCCTGGCAGAGCTGGAGAGGCCCCTAGAGCGCCGCGCCTGTAAGAGCCCCACCTGCGGCCCCCAATGGGAGGTGGCCGAGTGGAATGAGGTGGGTGGAGCTATACTGTAGGAGTGGAGGTGGGACAGGGGTTGTGTGTGTGTGTGTGTGTGTGTGTGTGTGTGTGTGTGTGTGTGTGTGTGTTGTAGTTTCCATGATAGTTACAATGGCAGGTTACTGTGTAGGAGCAGCTGTAGGTGAAATTGAAGGTGTGTGTCCTCTCTCATCTTTCCTGTACAGTGCCCAGCGAAGTGTGGCCGCAGGGCCCAGGTGACCCGGGAGGTCAGGTGTTCAGATGAAACCAAGTCATGTGATCCCCTGACCCGCCCCCTTAACACCAAGAACTGCACAGGCCCGCCCTGCGAGCGCCAGTGGACTGTGTCAGAGTGGGGGCCGGTGAGTACACTACTTTCACTCACTACTACATTTCTATGGTACATTGATTACTGATATGAATAGTGATTGCACTGACTGTCTCTTTGGATCAGTAATACTATGTATTTTTGCCGTGTCATCTCCATTAACCTTTGACCTCTGCAGTGCTCGGGGTCGTGCGGCCAGGGGAAGATGGTACGCCACGTGTACTGTAAGACACCAGAGGGCCGTGTGGTGCCTGAATCCCAGTGCTCTCCGGAGAATAAGCCCCTGGCCATCCACCCCTGTGGGGAGAAGGACTGTGCCCCACACTGGCTCACTCAGGACTGGGAGAGTGTAAGGCAACTGAGTCATTTTGTTGATGTTCTGTTGATGTTCTATCTATGTTTTATTGATGTTCTGTTGATGTTCTCATGATGTTCTATAGATGGTCTCTTAATGCTCTGTTTGTGTTCTATTTTGACAATGTTTACTTGATGTTCTCTTGATGTTCTGTTGGTGTTCTCTTGATGTTTTGACAATGTTATCACAATGTTCTGTTGATGTTCTATATATGTTTTGTTGATGTTCTAATGATGTTCTCTTGGTTAGAGATTCATTAGCTGAGAGCAGTCTTTTTTTCCTCTCAGTGTAACACGACATGTGGCCGCGGTGTGAAGTGGAGGATTGTGCAGTGCGCCGGCATCACTGCTGGGAAGTTCCAGACCCACGATGACGAGGCGTGTGGTGCCAGTGAGAGGCCAGAGACCGAGAACACCTGCTTCGAGAGGCCCTGTTTCAAGTGGTACACCACGCCCTGGTCTGAGGTGAGATACCATTTCAACCATGACATTGTTCACAAAGGCAGTCGGTCACACTCACAAACGCACCTGCTACAAATATCATACCCCCAATACTTTTGCTCCCCTAAAATGTGGGGACTATGTACAGAAAGTGCTGTAATTTCTAAATGGTTCACCCGATATGAATGAAAATATCCTTACATTAAATTAAAGTTATAGACTGATCATTTCTTTGTCAGTGGGCAAACGTACAAAATCAGCAGGGGATCAAATACTTTTTTCCCTCACTGTATATGTGTCACTGTACCAATACTTTTGGAACTCACTGTAGATGGTGTCCTATTAAACCACAACAAAATCATCAAATCAAATTGTATTTGTCCAATGTGCTGAATACAACAGGTGTAGACATTACCGTGAAATGCAGAGTTTAAAAAAGTAAGTAAGAAAAATGTGCTAAATTAACTAAATGAAAAATAGTTAACATTAACAAGGCTATATACAAGGGGTACCGGTACCGATCAATGAGCAGTGCTGCTGTGTTCATTCCTCAGTGCACTAAGGCATGTGATGTGTTCACTCCCTCATTTTACTAAGATGTGTGGTGTGTTCACTCCCCAGTGCACTAAGACGTCTGGTGTGTTCACTCCCGAGTGCACTAAGACGTCTGGTGTGTTCACTCCCTCATTTTACTAAGATGTGTGGTGTGTTCACTCCCCAGTGCACTAAGATGTGTGGTGTGTTCACTCCCCAGTGCACTAAGACGTCTGGTGTGTTCACTCCCGAGTGCACTAAGACGTCTGGTGTGTTCACTCCCTCATTTTACTAAGATGTCTGGTGTGTTCACTACCCAGTGCACTAAGACGTCTGGTGTGTTCATTCCTCAGTGTACTAAGACATGTGATGTGTTCACTCCATCATTTTACTAAGATGTGTGGTGTGTTCACTCCCCAGTGCACTAAGATGTGTGGTGTGTTCACTCCCCAGTGCACTAAGACGTCTGGTGTGTTCACTCCCCAGTGCACTAAGACGTCTGGTGTGTTCACTCCCCAGTGCACTAAGACGTCTGGTGTGTTCACTCCCCAGTGCACTAAGACGTGTGGTGTGTTCCAGTGGTGTGGTGCTATTTCTTTTTGGTAAGGGAGTGCAAAAAAGAATAGGCCTATTCATTGTAGAATAGGCCTATGCATAACATGCATCCTCAAATTACAACATCTGCCTATGCCCACACTAAGTTCGCCAGACCTCATTTCAAAATAGGCCATCATCACTGAATTATAATATTCACGTTTTACTGGTGAAATGTCCAAACTGCATGCCAATCATTTGATCTCATTATGCCAATCATTTGATCTCATTCAGTTTCATGGGAATATGCATTTAGATCTTCTTGAATTACTGTTTCGTGAGCGAATGAAAGCAGATGGTGTTAACAAACTATTAGCCTTTCTTGTAGGCCTACTTTATTTCAATCAAAGCATATCTCCTGCCTAGTGGCGCGCTGTTAAGTTTTGGCCACGTGAGGAAAACAATTAGACTATTAAGCTTCAGATAAGAAATGACTGAGGAGGGGTTTTTGGTGTAACATATTATAGGCCTGCTATGCTACAGTAAATGTATGCTATTATATTCGGTTCTATTATGTAAAACACTAATCATTGTGATCTTGGGAGACATTGATTCAGCTTTGATCTAACTTTATTAAACGAGCACCATTGTGAGAAGTGATAATCAAAAAATGTGTAATAATAATAATAATAAGAAGTCATGAGTAGGACTATTAGGCGTAGGAAACAGATCTTGATGAGGGTTATTTTAAGCGATTGCCTTTCTAATCGTGGTGCTGAAAGGAAAGGACAGCACAGTAACCAAGTGGTCACATCGTTCTGGGTTCCACTTTATGAACTTCAAGGCAGACATGCCGTGAATCTGGATCCAAGATCTCATTGGTGTGATGCGGTGGATCAGTTTGTCTGCATACACAATATAGGTGGTACATTTCCGTAAGCTAAGCACTCAGACAGTAGGGCGTACATGAGCCCCAAGTCCATAACAAACTGTTTTGAGGACAGCTGTTTTAGCAACCCCTGGCAGAGTGTTCTGTCTGTGGCTGTTCTTGTTATGTCAGATTTGGCCTGCTCAAAGTGGTCAAGCCTCTGACAAACGGGCCTCTGCACACACGCCTACAGTTATTCATCATTTGCGCCACCGCCAGAGAGAGAAGACAGGGAAGAAACCACCATTTACCTACCTATAGGCTGCTATAGCCTACATATTTATTTAGTTTGTCATTCTATAATTTTGATGGAATGTTTGTGGTAATTAAATATAATGTATTTATAATTTATCAGAATGAATTTTAATGACCAGCTCTGTGTATTCTCAAATTGAAAAAAGTGAGGGAGCGCCGCTCCCCAGCGCTACGGCAGCACTACACCCCTGGTGGGTTCGCTCGTCAGTGCACTAAGACGTGTGGTGTGTTCACTCCCCAGTGCACTAAGACGTGTGGTGTGTTCACTCCCCAGTGCACTAAGACGTGTGGTGGGTTCGCTCGTCAGTGCACTAAGACGTGTGGTGTGTTCACTCCCCAGTGCACTAAGACGTGTGGTGTGTTCACTCCCCAGTGCACTAAGACGTGTGGTGTGTTCACTCCCCAGTGCACTAAGAGGTCTGGTGTGTTCACTCTCCAGTGCACTAAGACGTGTGGTGTGTTCACTCCCCAGTGCACTAAGAGGTCTGGTGTGTTCACTCTCCAGTGCACTAAGACGTGTGGTGTGTTCACTCCCCAGTGCACTAAGAGGTCTGGTGTGTTCACTCTCCAGTGCACTAAGACGTGTGGTGTGTTCACTCCCCAGTGCACTAAGACATGTGGTGTGTTCACTCCCCAGTGCACTAAGACGTGTGGTGTGTTCACTCCCCAGTGCACTAAGACATGTGGTGTGGGTGTCCGGATGAGAGACGTGAAGTGCTACCAGGGCAGGGAGATTGTGAGAGGGTGTGACCCCCTGACCAAGCCTGTGGCCAAGCAGACCTGCGCCCTGCAACCCTGTCCCACTGAACCCCCAGGTACGTAAGCAATAGCCTGGTCCCAGATCTGTTTGTGCTGTCTTGCCAACTCCAATGACCATAGGAGTTAGCAAGACGGCACAAACAGATTTGGGATCAGGCTGTGTAAGCAGCACCTCACCACAGCCTCAGGCAACTTTAGGAGAGTTACAGTCTAGTCACAGGCAAAAGTCAACCGGGGAACACAGCATGTTTAAAGCGCTTGTTTTTAATTGTATTATTTAAGTACACCTCTTTCTTTCATAACAGCCTAAGGTCCTGAGCATTTAGATTGTGGAGGTAAAAAGGCATTGATTGATTAATTAATTAATTAATTCATTGATAGATTTATCATTACAGTATTTTCGGATCCTGATGAGGCTACTTTTTCCATATCATTGAACATATCATATATGTCTCTCTGCCAAGCAGATGAGAGCTGTCAGGACCGTCCCACCACCAACTGCTCTCTGGCTCTGAAGGTGAACCTGTGCAGCCACTGGTACTACAGCAAGGCCTGCTGCCACTCCTGCAGGGCCCAGCACACCTCTTAGTATTGCCTGACACCCCCAAAACCTTACCCTGCAGCTCTCCAACCCCCACCCCCTACCTCCACCAGACCCCCACAAACCCCTTACCTCCAACCACTGCAAACCCATACCCACAACCCTCCTACTTCCAGCCAAAGAGCCCTCTACCCCAGACTACTAGTCAACAAACTACCCCCCAGTAGGTTACTCTACTACCCCCCCCAGTAGGTTACTCTACTACACCCCAGTAGGTTACTCTACCCCCCCCCCCAGTAGGTTACTTTACTACCCCCCAGTAGGTTATTTACTACACCCCAGTAGGTTACTCTACTACACCCCAGTAGGTTACTTTACTACACCCCAGTAGGTTACTCTACTACCCCCCCCCCCCAGTAGGTTACTTTACTACACCCCAGTAGGTTACTTTACTACACCCCAGTAGGTTACTCTACTACACCCCAGTAGGTTACTTTACTACCCCACAGTAGGTTACTCTACTACACCCCAGTAGGTTACTTTACTACGCCCCAGTAGGTTACTTTACTACACCCCAGTAGGTTACTCTACTACCCCCCAGTAGGTAACTTTACTACACCCCAGTAGGTTACTCTACTACCCCCCAGTAGGTAACTTTACTACACCCCAGTAGGTTACTCTACTACCCCCCCCCCCCCAGTAGGTTACTCTACTACCCCCCCAGAAGGTTTTTTACTACACCCCAGTAGGTTACTTTACTACACCACAGTAGGTTACTTTACTACCCCCCAGTAGGTTACTCTACTACCCCCCAGTAGGTTACTCTACTACACCCCCAGTAGGTTACTTTACTACACCCCCAGTAGGTTACTTTACTACCCCCCAGTAGGTTACTCTACTACCCCCCAGTAGGTTACTCTACTACCCCCCAGTAGGTTACTCTACTACACCCCAGTAGGTTACTTTACTACACCCCAGTAGGTTACTCTACTACACCCCAGTAGGTTACTCTACTACCCCCCAGTAGGTTACTATACTACCCCCCCAGAAGGTTATTTTACTACACCAGAGTAGGTTACTTTACTACCCCCCAGTAGGTTACTATACTACCCCCCAGTAGGTTACTATACTACCCCCCCCAGAAGGTTATTTTACTACCCCCCAGTAGGTTACTCTACTACCCCCCAGTAGGTTACTCTACAACCCCCCCAGTAGGTTACTCTACTACCCCCCCAGTAGGTTACTCTACTACCCCCAGTAGGTTATTTTACTACACCCCAGTAGGTTACTTTACTACAACCCAGTAGGTTACTCTACTACCCCCCAGTAGGTTACTCTACTACCCCCCCAGTAGGTTACTCTACTACCCCCCCAGTAGGTTACTCTACTACCCCCAGTAGGTTATTTTACTACACCCCAGTAGTTTACTTTACTACACCCCAGTAGGTTACTTTACTACACCCCAGTAGGTTACTCTACTACCCCCCAGTAGGTTACTCTACTACCCCCAGTAGGTTACTCTACTACCCCCCAGTAGGTTACTCTGCTACCCCCCAGTAGGCTACTATATATCTAAAGGGCCTGATCCAAATGAGAAGGAACAGTAGAATATGATAAAGGCTTCAGTCTGAACCACAACCACATACCTTTCTTTCAGAGAGGTTGTCATGCAAAGAATGAAACCCTGAAGTACTAAGAGTCAAGTGGGATAGATGAGAGTGCGAAGAGTGAACTGGTGTATCTATTTGTGTCTTTTGAAGATAAAATCCTACCCCAGAAATCTCTTAAACCATCGCTGTCGTTACTCCAAATATTAACAACCTATTAAGAGAATGGTCCACAATGATGTGGAAAGATATATATTAAATTATTTCTCGGTTGACTATACTGCATGTCTAGACTGAATTTAAGATAAATATTGACTATGAATATTATTTAATTATCTTTTAAATTAGTGTGTGGCACAGGAAAGGTGTCCATACTGAGTGTTATCCTTAACTATGATATGAGAAATAGTACAATACAGTGTAACTGCCCCATTTTATCCTGTCCAATTCTTTGTTATTAGACCCATACTGCTATGTTTTGCAGAACATACAATTTATTTATTACTCATCACACATGATTTTATCAATCATGGCATATAATTCTTGAAGTTACTAAATGCCAGGTAGGTAAGTGTGAATGAGAGAGTGAATTTAGAGATTAAGACTAAAGGCATACAGTATGGCCATTCAGTTATCCCATTCATGGACTGAAATATTCTTGACACTTGAAAAGGTTGAAATACATTGAAGTGTTTGTATCTCATTTTTTACAATATATATCTAGTGTACTGTTTTTGTGGAACTGATACCTCTTTGTACAAAGAAGTAATCATTGAGCTTTTGTACTGTTGTTAACTGAAATCCTCAATGTATTTACCTGTATTTTGATTAAAAAGTGTAAATTATAGCTGTTTCTTTGATTGATATGTTGTGTTCAGCATACAAAAAACATGCACTAATTTTTTCATCTGTTTATTGTTGACACTATTTGTACAATGTAAGACGCTGTATTCCACATATGGTTCATCCATAGTAGTTGATGGGAAATGCATGTACCAGGACCTGATGCCACCTGCTGGTTTCTGTATGGGGCTTTCCCTCTCACATTTACTGCTGAAATAAAACACAAATATCCTATACACTAAGAAGACAAAACACTGTTAAATCAAACAAGACATGCCATGTTACATTTTTGGGGGAAATCAAAAAGGGTTTGGCCACCCATACTTGCCAAGTAAACAGTACACACATTACTAGAGCAACCAACTCAATTGACATACACTAACTTTATTGTGGAACTTGAAGTATATGACTTGACAATGAGCTACATGAAAATTACTTCAAATATATATTTAAACATATTTTCCATTTATGTTTTAACCAAATGAGCTCTTAAAAATAGTTATGTTTCCACTCTCTATTGAGAGAACACTCAAAACTGAAGCAAAAACACAGGACTTGGGAATCAGGCTAATGAGACTAAGATATTTTGGCAGCTTACAGTACCTTTTGTGTCATCACCTATGCATAAACCACAAGAGAATGTACAGTACAGATATCACACAACATAAACTGTTATTTCTATGCATCAGAGGTGGCACCACAGGTCCCAGAGTGGTGGGGCAATTCTTTTTTTCCTGATCTGGTAACCTAACGAGGTAAAACTCTGGACCTTATATGGTATGACGTGATTCATCAGTTGTAAAAAAGCTTTAATATGGGCTATGATGAGAGCAGCGTCTTTCTAGTCAGGTCACATGTTTTTAATAACCTCCTGGGAAAAAACCTGGCCTTGGGGAGGATGAAAACCGTGTCAAACAGCAGCAACCTGTTCATATTAATTATATTTTAAAGCTAGACTAACAGGGGGTTTATTTTAAAGCTAGACTAACAGGGGGTTTATTTTAAAGCTAGACTAACAGGGGGTTTATTTTTAAAGCTAGACTAACAGGGGGTTTTCTCTACACAGACACAGATACAGCAACATGATTGGACAATAGAACTCACAGGGCTGAGCTTGCTTTATGCAGGTTTGCATCATGTAGTCCTGCCCTATGCAACTGTTGGCCTAATAAAACATTTAACTCACAGTCTATGTCAGCTATTGTGTTTATTAATGAATTCTGATTAATAATTTTGGATAGAAAAAGTCTAGGTAGCCTAGTCAGCCCGAGTTTGAACATAAACCAAATGTGATCCCATTCACATTTTCTCCTAATACAAAGAAATGGGCAATAAATACATAATGTTACCGCTTCGTTTACCCTGGCCAGAGGTAGACCAACCGGCTGGCAGATGGCGTTACTATTCCTTTTCCGTCGTACATAAAACATCCTTTCTCAGGCTACAAAGGCGTCGGTTTCCTCGTTAACTAGCTGTAATGCCGAGCCTGCAAAAAAAGAATATGGGAAAAATGCGTACTGTCTTAATAAAACATTTTCGAATGGCTAATGCTACTTCCTGATGTTGTACACAGCGTTCAGCCAGGGGTACACAACCGACTGCTGCAACCTGATTGGCTGAACATCAGGAAGTAGCATCAGCCACTCTAGCATGGTGGTGGAAAATTGTGTTTTATTAACGGGGTGGAGGGTTACTAAGCTAACATATGGAATTGTTTTAATATGGCCATACCAATGATCATTTAGCTATTTGATTTTGAATTTTAAGACCACTTAATGTATCCAAAATATATATTTTAAAAAATATTTGATGAAACATTGAATTTGGCCTTACTGCTATAAGCCCATAGAAACAGATTCATTGCATGGAACAACCGATAGTCCCCCAAAAAATCCAAATGAAGTTTGTTGTGAAGTGTCTGTCCTGTACGCATATTTTTCCAGTTCTTTTTTTCAGTCGGCTCGCCATTAAAGCTAGTTAAGGAGGCAATCGACGCCCTTGCAGCCTGAATGGAGGACAAACAAAGTAAAAGGAATAATAGCGCACTGTGCCAGCCGGTTGGGCTAGGCCAGAGGGACAGGGTGGAGTAGACTGTTTGCAGCTGCTGTTGTTAGTAGCCTACAGTTGATCAGACTGAAAAATCATCTTGTTTCCATACGATACAGCATGTCAGATCGCTAATGTTTAGGTGTAGGCTGCTTCAACATTTATGCAAAGAGTTTTTTGCTTGTGTCTGTCGGGAATTATATGTTATCACATTTGCTAAATAAATACAGAGGAAAGTGAAGCGCACCTTGAGCTTTGTGCCTGGCCTAACCTAATGTAGCAGGTGTTAAAGAAATGCCTGGGCGGAGCTCCGGTTTTCAGCGGAAAAGGAAGCTAGGTTGAGTTAGCTGTATCCCCGAAAACTGGGTGCATCCGGTTGTTGGCAACTCCGCTAAGGGTGTGCCAGGCCCGCGCGACCTGTGATTTCTGTGAATCTTTTTTGTCAAGACACTGCAGCAGCACGGCGATGTGAAGGACAGAGAAATTGTGAGCTAGTTGACAAATCATGAGGCAAATCGGTCTAAATAACAGCACGTTGCCCCTATTTTTCTAAGCTTTTCTCGTCAATATGTTTTTGTAAACTAAATCAAAAGTTGTGGGGCGCTGCCACACCTGATTGAAAAATGCTGGAGAAAATGTCAGCTCGCCACACGTTTTCCGGCGGCCCTGCTCTGCCGGCTTCTCTTGAGAAATAATGTCTCTCTCACAATCACAGATCCAATATGCTGCCTATGATATTAAGCCCTTTTATAATACTGTTCATGTGCTTCCTCACACACAAACAAACATGCACACACACACACACACACACACACCTACACACACATACACCATGTCCTTGCTGTGTTCTTGCTGTCTGAATCATAATTCTCTAAAGAAAGACGAGCGGATTGACACATTGCCATCAACACACTGACAAATTAACATGTGAAGTGAAAGGACGACGTGAGAGAAAAAAATGTGAATTCAGGACTGGGTGTCCATGTATCTAAACGTGAGACCAAAAAACCTCTTTACATCGTGTGAGTGAGTGAGTGAACGTATCCATTGGTTTGGTGAGGTGGAAAATATCTACACTAAGTAAGAGTTCAATCAAATTCCCTCCAGGCAGGTCAGGTCCCTGACGTTGGTCCTCCTAGCCACCAGGGGGCTACACGTCAGTGCTGACACTGTGGCTGTGGGTGACCACCTCCCTCATGGTGACAGAGCGGATGAGGTTGAGCTTGTGGTTGAAGCTGGCCAGGTCCATGGGCAGGTCCAGCTCCTGCTGCTGCACAGTCCTGTAGCTGATGCGGCCGCCGCCGTTACGCAGCCTCTCGGAAGGATGCTGCAGGTAGAAGGGCAGGGAGTAAGGTGTGCAGGAGGGGCAGAATGTATGGGAGCGTGTCATTGGTTTGCGGACCAGGGGTGGAGTGTAGACAAAGTCGGGCCCGTTGGGCTCGGAGGGGGGTGTGGTCATCACGTCGAGGTCACCAGCCGTGTGTACTGGTGTGGGGAGAGAGGACATTGTGGTGAGGTCCGGTTGCTCCTCCTCCTCCCTCTCTGGCTCCTCCCTCTTACAGCAATAATACTGCAGAGAGAAACGTATGAAAGAGTGAACAAGCTGGTTGACGTAAAGCCTGAGCATACATGCACTTATCATAGCTAAGTTAGACAAAACTATAGCCTACCTGCAACCTACAGTAGCACAGTACTGCAACGATAGTCAGTAAGATGACTGTAGCTAGAATTCCACCACAGATAACCACTGTCCCGGCTGACATTCGAAATCCTCTCCATCAACACTCTGCAGGAGAAGAGGACAGAAGGAGAAAGGGTGAAGGAGAGGGGGATAGATTGAAAGGGGGTGTGGTGCTTAAACTTACATCATCTAACTGTCAGTTATGTACTGTAGATTTGTATCCTTGCCAACAGCCCTTATTGGGAATCTGATGTTGCTGCTTTTAGTGATCACTTCCAGTCTTTGAATCAAAGGACTGGGCATAGTGCAGTAATTGCACATTCCTTCAGACCATCTGGTCAACTTAAAGGGTCAAAATGGTGATAATGACATTTTAGTGTAAGAGCTCTTTGAAAGAAAAAGCCTGGAATTTCAGCCTGTTCAGTTGGGATGGAGTTTTTGGGCCACAGCATGACATCACAATCTGATCTGCTTAATCTGACCAATGACCAGTCATGTTTTATTTGCATATGTGTCCTCCTACTTTGAAGGGGTAAGTGGGGTAGGCTCTAGAGTCTATCAAGGCTGTTTATGTTAATATATTTCAATGTAAATCAACACGCCCGCACGATCACACTGAGTATTTCAAGCGAAAGGAGGCTCAGGGAAATAAATGATGAAAAATATATTTTTAGTTATTTTCATGAAATAAACCCACAGTGGTGTATTACATACAGTGATGATTAAAAAATGCTATTAAAAAGACTGCATGAGTGCTTTAAGCTATTTCACAGAAGTACAGTATGTACATTAGAGGGGATAATGAAAAGCCATCGATTTACTCGTTTTAGAGAGAAAATCAAGCTCAAATCTATTGGTCTAAGCAGAGTCATGGTAAAAGAAAGACACATTAACTGTGGCACATACTATAAACACACACGGTTGTATGATTCTTAAATCAAAAGCCTCCTGATATGCTGAGTCCATCTTAGTTTGCTTTCCCTACTGCTGAGATTGTTTGATACTGTGGGAAAGGTTCTAGGACCGTCTCATTGGGACCATCATGGAATAATGCATGGGAGTTACACAGCAGAAATGACATCAAACCCAGAAATAGCCCCAACACTAAGGCAGAGACAGAGAAAGGCTCCCAGTGAATTTCAATAAGACGCTAATTTTCCCCCTGATTCTCACCTCCTACTACATAAAAGCAATCAAAGCCCAAAGCAACCAGTCACACATGGTAATAAACAGGAATATTGCAGAATATTTCATCAGACCAAAGTAGTTATGGACCAAAGTTGAAGATGATGGACTGTTCTATTGAGTGTCCCCTGCTTAAGCAAACATTAATGGAATGGTCACTTCTAAAGCAGTTAGAAGTGATGTGTGATAGGTTTGATAGTCATATACTCAGCTGGTATCTCATCTGAATGGCTATGAAAGACTAGCTTGTATGAAGAGATACACAATTTATTGCGATGACCACACAGATACTGTGTTCTCTAACAGCAAAATGGCTAACCAAGCTGAAGATATCTTGTGACAGATAAGGAAAATGGTGGCCACCACAAACGCTCAGACCATTACTTCTCCTATCCTCCCTGAGTGTGGCAGCTCAGCTCGCCACATCTCTCAGACCTAAGCACCTCATCATCCCCAGGGTCCAGAATCAACTGAACATATATTCTATTCCCATGACGACCTGGCATGGACATCAGTGTCCCTGAGGGTAGGGAGTCATTTTCACCCACACACTCAGCGACCGCTCCGCCGAACAGCCAACTGCTGTGATTCACCATCAAACACAAATCACTGGCCAAGACTCAAAAGGTCATCATGAGCCACACTGTAGTACACACACAACTACTTTCACAGTAGAGCTGGCATTATTGTATTGACCATGGCTCTCAGATTGGAATCTATTGAAATAGATCTTTCTGAGGACAATCTCTGTAATGGCATCTAGAGGCTCTAAAGACATTCGATCAATGGATAGGCTATTAGACTTGGTATTCTATCATCAACTAATCATGAAAGTTTCCCTAAGACTGACAAAATGATATTTCGTTGGAGAGAGTTCAATTATTTATTTGTTTAACACATGTTTACAAGGCATAACCACAATAAAGAATTGCAGTGTTGAACCATTGATAACAAAATTGCTAAAACCTCCACAGCACATTACAGGTATAAATAATCGCTTTGTCCAAGACAAAGATGCCTATCCGGCCCACGAGCGAAAAATATCCCCCACTGGCTACGCACTTCAGTCTGCACAGAGTTGCTTTAGGTTTTAACCGCACGGCTGCATGGAGAGCATATCAGCACCATGGACAGCCGCTCAGTGCCCAGAGCACGCGACCACTGAACTGGATTGATAAAATCCATGTCGTACTCAATTTTCATGATAGCCTAGATAGTGTCTCTTTCACTCTCATGACACATTTCACTTCCTATCTCTGTCTCATCGGATCTCTTTATCTATCCAGCTTCATGATCCAAACTTCTGTCTTCAGGGTACCCCTTAGACCACGTACAATTATTTTAAAACGCCATAATCACCAGAATATGAGAGAACAATGAAACACAAACTTTTCTCAATATACAATAAACCAATTGCAAAAAGCAAAGTTTTTTATAATATGCCTAAATTCGCCAAGCTTAGCCAACTCCATGAGCACAAGCAAGCCCGTCAATTAATTTTGTTACAACAAAGACACTAGACCAATCAAACTACTCCATAAATAAACTACTCACACGCAGGCTATAATCTTACCTCTATAAGTATTTGAATCGTCCCATGTCGCTTCCCCGGCGCCTCCCGCTCGCGCAACACCAGTTCTTGGCATCCGTGTGGCAGCCACGTGACGCTCAAAGGCAGCCGCGCCTGAAGGTGATTGATAGAGTTTCAACGGAGAGGAATGGAACTCTCATCAGCTAGGCAACTCTTCAGAGCACACATTTGTCTTGTACCTTTAACACTGAAAACCACAAAAGTGACTATCCCTGTGGATCTTCTGTGGCAAAGCACTTATTTCCTTGGGAAGAACGTGTCGAATCTAAAAGAAACCAAACATAAGTAAATTCCCATCACAATTTCCCACGTTTATCTCCATCTGTCTTCATTTCCAAAAAGGGTTAAAGAGATGGGTGCTTGCAAGCACTATTGAAAGATAACTGAAGTAGTCCTACAAGTTGCACTGTTTATTTGGATGCTTATGCAAGAATGGTTATGCGCAAATGAATTATTTCTCGCGCTCCCAAGTCCATTTTCTCCTTACAGCGCAATTTTATCAGGGACATTTGATAGGGGAACGCTGAAGAATGACACTAATGATGCAAAACACATTAGTCAAAAAATACAAATAAACTGCTAAAAATAAAAAACGATGACTCCCCAAAAAGATAAAATAGGTTGGTGAGTGTGCAGAGGATACCATGCAATGTATTATATTTTCCGCGTGCGTTGTCCTGTGCTGTCCCCTATGTACTGCACCTTAGCAGGACATCGGACCACGCGCGCATTAATTTCCTCTGCTGATCTGACGAAATGTGGCCATGCCGCAAAGCAGCGGTGCGTTGTTTATCATTGAAGCACTTTTACTAAAGGGCATACAGTTGACTTTCATGATAGAATAACTGTGCATCTACAGTGTCATCGTTCTTTCCAGTTGCCACACAGCGATATGGAGTAGGGTGTAATTGATTAAAGCATCCTTGGTCGGTTTTCCTGAAGAATTGCCATGAGTTGAAATTATTAGGACCAATGGATGACCTGTGTGAGATAGGACCTACTGATTACAATTTGATGGTATTTCTTCAGAAGGAAATACAACATTTACAAAAAAGATAGAATAGAAATGCTGAATCCCTTATCATATTAATTTAGCACTAACAATTTTTACAGAAACCCTTAAATATCTGTCATGATTTGAGCTTGAACTTCTGATCTCAATAGTAGAGAAATCATCAAACACTGACGTCAATGAGTCTGATATTGACTATGCAATGAATCAAATTGTCAGCCTGGAGAGGCACTGAGTCAGAATCATGGACTTAGTTTCCACAAGTATTATCTAACATTTTCCTATTATCTAACAACCTTTCTCTCTCACACACACACACACACACACACACACACACACACACACACACACCATCCCCTTTACCTCTACTCTCTCCCAGCACTTTGCCTGGCCCTGAAGTCTTGTTCCCCACTGCTACCACTTTGAGAATGGCCAAGAAAAGAAGATCGTTTTAGGGAAGCGAAAACTCCCAGATTTTATTGCATTAATTATTCAGATGTTAAAGGAGGCTGAGATTCCACTGTATTGTACAGACAAGGATGTGTAATATTTATGAGTGGAGATGTGGTGCGATGATGGTTGGGTTATTTTCCCTCGTTTCCTGTTCTGGTTCGTCTTCCATTCAGGTCCGCTTGCATTATCCCCATCACCCCATCAGGAGCCCATGAAGCACTGGTGGTGTACTGTACATCGACTATGATCAGTGTAAGATGGCCTGAACACACTCATAGAACCTGCACCATAATGACACAACATCTCTGCAAAGAAAAATGTGTTGTAGAACGTCCCGGAAAGTCACAAAATGGTTGCCTAAAGTCTTAAGGACGTTGTGTCATGGTCCCCTGGAGGTTTTGTCTAGTTCCCAGTTTGTCCCGGGGACGTTTTTAGGACATTCTTGGGAATTTGTGTCATGGTGCCCTGAAGGTTTTGTCTAGTTCCCGGTTCTTGGGATGTTGTGTCATGGTCCCCTGGAGGTTTTTGTCTAGTACCCGGCCTGTTCCTAATGGTCGCAAAGAAACATTGCAGAAATAAGTAAATTAAATAAATTACGAGACAATAGTCATATTAACTCATAAGTAAAATAGCAGTGCAGACGGCACAATTTTTCTAAGTGCATAAGATGTATTATAGGTAATGAATGTGTAAAATTCTACAGACTTTGTGGCAGAGCAGAAAGATCAGCATACCCCAAATCCAAAAGTTGGGAGTTGAAATCCCAAGTGGGGTCATATTGAAAAGTCAGTACTAAGTGATCATGTCAAATGTAATCATATTGTCATTGATTAAATATATTTGTAAACTATTTTAGCTGACCAGCATCCCACTTACCTTAAAACCCCCATACCATTTAATTACTTTACTTATAATGGTTTGGGACACCTGGGACCATCACGTGATAAAAACCTCCAAGGGACCATGAGACAACGTCCTAAGAACGTCTTAAAAAGGTCCTGACATGGTCCTCAGTGACATCCTGGGAATTTACAGGGAACAACACAAAGGTCCCCCAGAGAACGTTCCCTTGGGACTATCACGCAACGTCCTAAGGACTAGTAAAACGAAAGTCCTGAGAACATCCTAAAAAGGTCCTGACATTGTCCTCAGTGACGTCCTGGGAATATACAGTGAACTACACAAAGGTCCCCCAGAGAACGGTCCATTGGGACTATCAAAAGAAATGTATATACAGTTGAAGTCGGAAGTTTACATACACCTTAGCCAAATACATTTAAACTCAGTTTTTCACAATTCCTGACATTTAATCCTAGTAAAAATTCCCTGTCTTAGGTCAGTTAGGATCACCACTTTATTTTAAGAATGTGAAATGTCAGAATAATAGTAGAGAAAATTATTTCTTTCAGCTTTTATTTATTTCATCACATTCCCAGTGGGTCAGAAGTTTACATACACTCAATAAGTATTTGGTAACATTGCCTTTAAATTGTTTAACTTGGGTCAAATGTTTCGGGCAGCCTTCCACAAGCTTACCACAATAAGTTGGGTGAATTTTGGCCCATTCCTCCTGACAGAGCTGGTGTAACTGAGTCAGGTTTGTAGGCCTCCTTGCTCGCACACGCTTTTTCAGTTCTGCCCACAGATTTTCTATAGGATTGAGGTCAGGGCTTTGTGATGGCCACTCCAATACCTTGACTGTGTTGTCCTTAAGCCATTTTGCCACAACTTTGGAAGTATGCTTGGGGTCATTGTCCATTTGGAAGACCCATTTGCGACCAAGCTTTCACTTCCTGACTGATGTCTTGAGATGTTGGTTCAATATATCCACATAATTTTCCTTCCTCATGATGCCATTTATTTTGTGAAGTGCGCCAGTCCCTCCTGCAGCAAAGCACCCCCACAGCATGATGCTGCCACCCCCGTGCTTCATGGTTGGGATGGTGTTCTTAGGCTTGCAAGGCACCCCCTTTTTCCTCCAAACATAACGATGGTCATTATGGCCAAACAGTTCTATTTTTGTTTCATCAGACCAGAGGACATTTCTCCAAAAAGTACCATCTTTGTCCCCATGTGCAGTTGCAAACCGTAGTCTGGCTTTTTTATGGCGGTTTTGGAGCAAAGACTTCTTCCTTGTTGAGCAGCCTTTCAGGTTATGTCGATATAGGACTCGTTTTACTGTGGATATAGATAATTTTGTACCTGTTTCCTCCAGCATCTTCACAAGGTCCTTTGCTGTTGTTCTGGGATTGATTTGCCCTTTTCGCACCAAAGTACATTCATCTCTAGGAGACAGAACGCGTCTCCTTCCTAAGCAGTATGATGGCTGCGTGGCCCATGGTGTTTATAGTTGCGTACTATTGTTTGTATAGATGAACGTGGTACCTTCAGGCGTTTGGAAATTGCTCCCAAGGATGAACCAGACTTGTGGAGGTCTACCATTTCTTTCTGAGGTCTAGGCTGATTTCTTTTGATTTTCCCATGATGTCAAGCAAAGAGGCACTGTGTGTGAAGGTAGGCCTTGAAATAAATCCACAGGTACACCTCCAATTGACTCAAATTATGTCCATTAGCCTTTCAGAAGCTTCTAAAGCATGACATAATTTCCTGGAATTTTCCAAGCTGTTTAAAGACACAGTCAACTTAGTGTATGTAAGCTTCTGACCCACTGGAATTGTGATACAGTGAATTATAAGTGAAATAATCTGTCTGTAAACAATGGAAAAATTACTTGTGTCATGCACAAAGTACAGTGGGGAGAACAAGTATTTGATACACAGCTGATTTTGCAGGTTTTCCTACTTACAAAGCATGTAGAGGTCTGTAATTTTTATCATAGGTACACTTCAACTGTGAGAGACGGAATCTAAAACAAAAATCCAGAAAATCACATTGTATGATTTTTAAGTAATTAATTTGCATTTTATTGCATGACATAAGTATTTGATCATCTACCAACCAGTAAGAATTCCGGCTCTCACAGACCTGTTAGTTTTTCTTTAAGAAGCCCTCTTGTTCTCCACTCATTACCTGTATTAACTGCACCTGTTTGAACTCGTTACCTGTATAAAAGACACCTGTCCACACACTCAATCAAACAGACTCCAACCTCTCCACAATGGCCAAGACCAGAGAGCTGTGTAAGGACATCAGGGATAAAATTGTAGACCTGCACAAGGCTGGGATGGGCTACAGGACAATAGGCAAGCAGCTTGGTGAGAAGGCAACAACTGTTGGCGCAATTATTAGAAAATGGAAGAAGTTCAAGATGACGGTCAATCACCCTCGGTCTGGGGCTCCATGCAAGATCTCACCTCGTGGGGCATCAATGATCATGAGGAAGGTGAGGGATCAGCCCAGAACTACACGGCAGGACCTGGTCAATGACCTGAAGAGAGCTGGGACCACAGTCTCTAAGAAAACCATTAGTAACACACTACGCCGTCATGGATTAAAATCCTGCAGCGCACGCAAGGTCCCCCTGCTCAAGCCAGCGCATGTCTGAAGTTTGCCAATGACCATCTGGATGATCCAGAGGAGGAATGGGAGAAGGTCATGTGGTCTGATGAGACAAAAATAGAGCTTTTTGGTCTAAACTCCACTCGCCGTGTTTGGAGGAAGAAGAAGGATGAGTACAACCCCAAGAACACCATCCCAACCGTGAAGCATGGAGGTGGAAACATCATTCTTTGGGGATGCTTTTCAATGTGATTTTCTGGATTTTTGTTTTAGATTCCGTCTCTCACAGTTGAAGTGTACCTATGATAAAAATTACAGACCTCTACATGCTTTGTAAGTAGGAAAACCTGCAAAATCGGCAGTGTATCAAATACTTTTTCTCTCCACTGTAGATGTCCTAACCAACTTGCCAAAACGATAGTTTGTTAACTCGAAATTTTTGGAGTGGTTGAAAAACGAGTTTTAATGACTCCAACCTAAGTGTATGTAAACTTCCGACTTCAACTGTATACAGTACCAGTCAAAAGTTTGGACACACCTACTCATTCAAGGGTTTTTCTTGATTTTTACTATTTCCTACATTGTAGAATAATAGTGAAGACATCAAAACTATGAAATAACACATATGGAATCATATAGTAACCAAAAAAGTGTTAAACAAATCAAAATATAGTTCCACTAAGCCCAAACCAGATGGGATGGCGTATCGCTGCAGAATGCTGTGGTAGCCATGCTGGTTAAGTGTGCTTTGAATTCTAAATAAATCACAGACAGTGTCACCAGCAAAGCACCCCCACACCATAACACCATAACACACATTCGAAGACCTGATTCACACAGTCTCTTCTGAATAGTTGATGTTGAGATGTGTCTGTTACTTGAACTCTGTGAAGCATTTATTTATTTCTGAGGCTGGTAACTCTAATGAACTTATCCTCTGCAGCAGAGGTAACTCTGGGTCTTCCATTCCTGTGGCGGTCCTCATGAGAGCCAGTTTCATCATAGCGCTTGATGGTTTTTGTGAATGCACTTGAAGAAACTTTCAAAGTTCTTGAAATGTTCCGTATTGACTGACCTTCATGTCTTAAAGTAATGATGGACTGTCGTTTCTCATTGCTTATTTGAGCTGTTCTTGCCATAATATGGACTTGGTCTTTTACCAAATAGGGCTATCTTCTGTATATCACCCCTACCTTGTCACAACCCAACTGATTGGCTCAAACGCATTAAGAAGGAAAGAAATTCCACAAATTAACTTTTAAGAAGGCACACCTGCTAATGGAAATGCATTCCAGGTGACTTCCTCATGACGCTGGTTGAGAGAATGCCAAGAGTGTGCAAAGCTGTCATCAAGGCAAAGGGTGGCTATTTGAAGAATCTCAAATATAAAATATATTTTGATTTGTTTAACACTTATTTTGTTACTACATGATTCCATATGTGTTATTTCATAGTTTTGATATCTTCACTATTATTCTACAATGTAAAAAATAGTAAAAATAAAGAACAACCCTTGAATGAGTAGGTGTGTCCAAACTTTTGACTGGTAGTGTATATATATTTTATTGTCACACACCGGATGGGTGGAGTGAAATGTGTTGTTTTACAGGGTCAGCCATAGTAGTACAGCACCACTGGAGCAAATTGGGTTTAAGTGCCTTGCTCAAGGGCACATTAACAGATTTCCCCCCTTGTCGGCTCAGGTATTCAAACAAGCGACCTTTCAGTTACTGGCCCAAAGCTTTAACCGCTAGGCTACCTGCCGCCCTATCATGCGATGTCCTAAGGACTAGTAAAACGAAAGCCCTAATAACATCCTAAAAATGTCCTGACATGGTCCTCAGTGACGTCCTGGGAACTTACAGGGAACTACATAAAGGTCCCCCAGAGAACGTTCCCTTGGGACCATCATGCGACGTCCCATTGACCATCATGAAACGTCCCCTTGTGGACATTGAATGTTCTATGGATAACATCTTGCTGAAAACCTTTAAGGGACCTAATGGGAATGTCCCTAGGACGTCCCCTGTTTACGGGGATACAAGTGTGTTGGAGATGTACACCCACCACATGGTATGTATAACTGTCTATAGTGTCTGATGCTTTGGTTTCAGCAATATGATTCAACATGATAGTGTAGGCCTGCAGGGACTGCAGATAAAATCTGGGGAACATGGTCCATGTCTAAATAAACAAATAAAACCCTGCTTTGAGGCAGAGTTCCGGGCAAGTAGGTTTCCTGTGTTCAGAAGTTCTCAGCCATTTCTAGTCAAGGAATGATTTTCTGCTCCTGCCCTAATTAATTAAAACCCAACTGCAAAGGAATCAACTTCATTCTCCTGCTGCTCACTTGACTTTCTTCCACTTTTTCTGTCCTCTCCACCTCATCTGTCTGTACTTGCCAATAGCCCTCCATGCTCTGGCGTCTGCCTGGCCTCTCTCCGCCCCATACCCCTCCCTCTCTCCCCAATCCCTCTCTCTTCCCCCCTCTTTCATTTGATTGCATGTCCAATAACGTTGGTTGTGCTGTTCACAGTTCAATACAACAAACATGGCTCCAGTGTTGTCATCTACTTAGCATTGATTCAATCGGTAATGTCATACATTAGGGTACGGACACTTGTTATCAAGGTCACCTAACAAGTCCAGTCCACAGATACCAACCCGGTTTAATATGTGGTGCACTAACTAACCCTTTGTATCCTCTGAATTGAATAGATTCACAGTATAGGTTTCAATGGATGTTCACTCATCTGAAACATGAGGCTTTGGAATTGCTTGTGGCATGCTTATAATAAATGTAATCTCTATACAAAGTCATTTTGACCATTTTGACCTATAAATGCCTTTTTTCGAGGGTTGGTAAAACAGTTGATATTGTTCAATAAAAACCATCATATGGCTTTCACTATTTCTCCATTACTCTTTCTCTAACTATAATGTTTCCTTCTGATTTTCTTTCTTTGCTGTCTATGAAAATGTGAGGTTCAAAAAAGCTCCCTCCGTATGGGTTTGTGTTATTCCAAAGCCCAGATTTGTGCATGACTGACCTAACTGACTAAAACTGAGAAAAAGACACAAAGGCATGAACAAGCTGGTGAATGCTTAATGTGGCCTGGCATAATGATACCCACCAACTGTTATTGCGTATCCTGTCTCTCTCATTCTGACAAGTCCCCTGTTCCGAAACACTGATGTGTTTGTACACGCATGGGCTCATTCAGAGGGACACGGAGAACATGATTTAAAACCCAAAGCATGTCTGACTCCTTATACAAGAGACCACAAGAGCAACAGCGGGCTTGCAACAGTACAGCAGTGGAGGCTGGTGGGGGGAGCTATAGGAGGATGGGCTCATTGTAATGGCTGGAATGGAAATAATAGAACGTTATCAAACACATCAAACATCATATGGAAACCACATGTTTGACTCCGTTCCATTTATTCCATTCAAGCCATTACAATGAGCCCGTCCTCCTATAGCTCCTCCCACCAGCCTCCACTGTAGTACAGTAGCCTACAAACACAGCTGCAAGCAGGATGCTCCTGTAGCTCCACTACATTACCTCCCTGTGTAACTCTGCTGCTGCACTTGAGGCTTATTTTCCATAATTATAGCAATAACCATTTATGCATATTCCATCATAAGAGATAGCCATAGAAAAAACTGAGCTCGATATGGGCTTGACAGAACCCTACACTATCTCCCTGCTGCGGGTATTGATTTGCAGTGCTGCAGTGCTGAGTCTATGGACACCTGGGGCCCATAAAACTTCCCTCTGGGCACTGCCCATCCCATCTGATCACTCATACTGAATGACTGAATGAGAGGAGCTCCTAGGACTGGCAGATTGATACAGATTGATACAGCTGCTGAGGAGTCTATCTCAAACATCAACCAGTCAGAAGAGTTCAATTGAATATTAAGGATCGTTTGTGAATTTTGGTGGTGTACTGTGACTGTCCAAATAAGATTGGGGTAGAAATAGTCCTATGTTTATAACCAATTACTTTTGGCATATGGACAATGCTGCATTTCACAGTTATTATGATAGTTTCTGACAGTTCTTCAGCACTCATTGCAGTTTGTTAATGCCAAAATAACAAGGCTGACAAGATGAGCCCTCTTGCTTGTGGCATCCAGCTCCAGCTTTGTCCAATCAGATGTTGACTAACAAGCCCAAGGCAGGCTCTAATGAACTGCAGTTTTGTGAAAGATTCACATCCAGATAACCCACGCATGAGGTATGAGGCAAGTTTGAGGGAGTACTTCACAGAGTTTACACTAGCCAAAGAGTTATTGAGAAGAAGGGTTGCTGTGGTTGACTCCTTTGTTTGCCAGTTTCCCAACCTACAATTAACGTATAGGTCTTTATAAAGAGAGGTCACATTGCATGAGCAACCAGACCAATTAGCCTTAGTCATCTACTCCTATCTGAAACCTGTCTGGGTAGAGTTTACTGGCATAGTGATGTTTAGAATTGGGAAAAACATGTTGCATTGTATGTTTGCAATGTCATTTTCCTGATTGATTGAATCCATACAGATCCATACAACTAGTACTGTAGAGGGTTCAATATGAGAAGTTCAGTGACCAACAGTGACCGCTTGGCCATGTTGAGGAGTAGTGAACTACATGTAGTTCAACTAGTAATTTAACTACATATTTGCAATAGCTTGTTGGTAGTTGAACTAAATTAAAATATTGGTAGTGTTTTCAGTAGGTAATTACTTTTTTTTGCTGTTTAGCGGTGTAGCTAACTACTGGAACATACTACTTTTTTGGCTAAAATAAAATAAAATCTGGGTGAAGTAAACTATATTTTTCTTAAGGGTAGCTTTAGTGTAGCTTAACTTCTTCCAGTGTGAAGTAATTGGTAGCTTGGTAAGCTATATTTTCAGAGTAGCTTCCCCAACACTGCCTGTTGGAAGCTCTTGGATACACTACATGACCAAAAGTATGTGGACACCTGCTCATCCAACATCTCATTCCAAAATCATGGGCATTAATATGGAGTTTGTCCCCCCCTTTGTTGCTATAACAGCCTCCACTCTTCTGGGAAGGCTTTCCACCAGATGTTGGAACATTGCTGCAGGGACTTTCTTCCATTCAGCCACAAGAGCATTCGTGAGGTCGGGCACTGAAGTTGGGCGATTAGACCTGGCTTGCAGTTGGCGTTCCAATTCATCCCAAAGGTGTTTGATGGGGTTGAGGTCAGGGCTCTGTGCAGGCCAGTCAAGTTCTTCCACACCGATCTCGACAAACCATTTCTGTATGGACCTCGCTTTGTGCACGGGGGCATTGTCATGCTGAAACAGGAAAGGGCCTTCCCCAAACTGTTGCCACAAAGTTGGAAGCACAGAATCATCTAGAATGTCATTGTATGCTGTAGCGTTACGATTTCCCTTCACTGGAACTAAGGGGCCTAGCCCATTATTCCTCCTCCACCAAACTTTACAGTTGGCACTATACTTTGGGGCAGGTAGCGTTCTCCTGGCATCCGCCAAACCCAGATTCGTCCGTCGGACTGCCAGATGGTGAAGCGTGATTCATCACTCCAGAGAACACGTTTCCACTGAGTCCAATGGCGGTGAGCTTTACACCACTCCAGCTGACGCTTGGCATTGCGCATGGTGATCTTAGGCTAGTGTGCGGCTGCTTGGCCATGGAAACCCATTGAAGCTCCAGAGGAACAGTTATTGTGCTGACGTTGCTTCCAGTGGCAATTTGGAACTCGGTAGTAAGTGTTGCAACGAAGGACAGACATTTCCACTTCACAATAACAGCACTTACAGTTGACCAGGGCAGCTCTAGCAGGGCAGACATTTGACGAACTGACTTGTTGGAAATGTGGTGTCCTATGACAGTGCCACGTTGAAAGTCACTGAGCTCTTCAGTAAGGCCATTCTCCAGCCAATGTTTATCTATGGAGTGCATGGCTGTGTGCTCAATGTTATACACCTATCAGCCAGGGGTTCGGCTGAAATAGCCGAATCTACTAATTTGAAGGGGTGTCCACATACCATATAGTGTATCTTTATTATATTTTTGTTAACTTCAGGGGGATAGGGGGCAGTCCATTAAAGGTCAGGCTCCTGGCTAGACAGTGACTTTAGTTTCAGTATTGTGGGTGTAAAAGGCTTTAGTTGAATTCGCCAAAAGTGCTGCAGGCAAGGAAATATGATGTTTGAGGGATCCAGTGCATTAGCCTTAGTCGCAGCTCTCTACCAGACCTCATAGCTGCCCCCAAAACCCCAAACCCCAATGTTTATAAAATATATAGAGTTAGCCTCGAGTTACTGTCTCTGATGTCAGAATGCATGGGAGGCTACCACTTAGCGCCCCCTCCATGCGTCACCAATGGGTCTGGGTATGAGGGTTCAAAGTCTGGATTCATTCAAACATCTTTCAGCTCCTGGACATTAGAAAAACACCCTCACCTGTAGACAAAACAATTTAAAAACCTGTCTTCCGCCTGTCTTTGAGGTTAAGGGTGTTTTTTATTTCTTTTCATTTGTTTCCAGTAATTTGCTGATATATATCTTTCGGACCACTCAACATGGTTTTCTGTTTTGGGTCAATAGTTTCAATGCACTGACTGGAGTAAATTCAACACCAAGTGTGCTGTCTCTGACTCTGATTTCCCCTGGAGAAATTCACTCAGAGCAGAATGCTGACATTTGACCCTCACTTGCTTTATGTATACACATTGGTGTAAAGTACTACCTAAGTCGTTTTTTGGGGGTATCTGTACTTTACTTTAGTATTTATATTTTTACCAACTTTTACTTTTACTTCACTACATTCCTAAAGAAAATAATGTACTTTTTACTCCATACATTTTCCCTGACACCCAAAAGTACTCGTTACATTTTGACAGGAAAATGGTCCAATTCACACACTTATCAAGAGAACATCCCTGGTCATCCCTACTGCCTCTGATCTGGCGGACTCACTAAACACAAATACTTCATTTGTAAATTATGTCTGAGTGTTGGAGTGTGCCCCTGGCTATCCGTCAATAAAAAACAAAACAAAAAATAGTGCCGTCTGGTTTGCTTAATATAAGGAATTTGAAATGGTTCATACTTTTACTTTTGATACTTAAGTACATTTGAGCAATTCCCTTTACTTTTGATAATTAAGTATATTTAAAACCAAATACTTTTAGACTTTTACTCAAGTAGTATTTTACTGGGTGACTTTCACTTTTACTTGAGTCATTTTCTATTAAGGTATCTTTACTTTTACTCAAGCATGACAATTGAGTACTTTCCACACAACTGAGCATACATACTAACAAAGCAGCACTAAATACAGTGTGTCTGTTGGTTTGTAGTTATTTACTGTATAATCTATGACATAGCTGGAGCAGCTACTCAGAAATTGAGGAAATGCATGCTTATATGCACAAAGAAATGTAATTTTGGCAAACACATGTACCATAACAGCCAGATGAACAAACACAGCTTGTGAATCCGAGCTACATGACTTCAGTCAATCTACCATACCGTCCATGTCCCAACTGATTACAAACTCCCCAAACCCACTCAGAGCACATAACTAGGAACATAAATAATGAATCAAAATGTTTCTGTTTGATGGTGTACTCCTCCGAGTTGTTCTGCGACCCTACGTTGAGAAGAGGCTTTTTCAAATAATTCAGGCCGGTATCCATTGAAGCGCATGGGAAAGCATCCCAGGAGGAACCTCTCTTTGGAGGAGAGGAACTGGAAGGCTATTAAAGGATACAGCACTTAAGAGCACCTGGCCTGTAGTACACAGCCTCGATCACCACTACATACAGTGGCTTGAGAAAGTATTCACCCCCCTTGGCATTTTTCCTTTTTTGTTGCCTTACAACCTGGAATTAAAATTGATTTTTTGGGGGGTTGTATCATTTGATTTACACAACATGCCTACCACTTTGAAGATGCAAAATATTTTTGGGGGTGAAACAAACAAGAAATAAGACAAAAAAACAGAAAACTTGAGCGTGCATAACTATTCAACCCCAACCCCCCCCCCCCAGTCAATATTTTGTAGAGCCACCTTTTGCAGCAATTACAGCTGCAAGTCCCTTGGGGTATGTCTCTATAAGCTTGGCACATCTAGCCACTGGGATTTTTGCCCATTCTTCAAGGCAAAACTGCTCCAGCTCCTTCAAGTTGGATGGATTCCACTGGTGTACAGCAATCTTTAAGTCATACCACAGATTCTCAATTGGATTGAGGTCTGGGCTTTGACTAGGCCATTCCAAGACATTTAAATGTTTCCCTTTAAACCACTCGAGTGTTGCTTTAGCAGTATGCTTAGGGTCATTGTCCTGCTGGAAGGTGAACCTCCGTCCCAGTCTCAAATCTCTGGAAGACTGAAACAGGTTTCCCTCAAGAATTTCCCTGTATTTAGCGCCATCCATCATTCCTTCAATTCTGACCAGTTTCCCAGTCCCTGCTGATGAAAAACATCCCCACAGCATGGTGCTGCCACCACCATGCTTCACTGTGGGGATGGTGTTCTCGGGGTGATGATAGGTGTTGGGTTCGCACCAGACATAGCATTTTCCTTGATGGCCAAAAAGCTCAATTTTAGACTCATCTGACCAGTGTACCTTCTTCCATATGTTTGGGGAGTCTCCCACATGCCTTTTGGCGAACACCAAACGTGTTTGCTTATTTTTTTCTTTAAGCAATGGCTTTTTTCTGGCCACTCTTCCGTAAAGCCCAGCTCTGTGGAGTGTACGGCTTAAAGTGGTCCTATGGACAGATACTCAAATCTCGGCTGTGGGGCTTTGCAGCTCCTTCAGGGTTATCTTTGGTCTCTTTGTTGCCTCTCTGATTAATGCCCTCCTTGCCTGGTCCGTGAGTTTTGGTGTGCGGCCCTTTCTTGGCAGGTTTGTTGTGGTGCCATATTCTTTCAATTTTTTAATAATGGATTTAATGGTGCTCCATTTTTTTATAACCCAACCCTGATCTGTACTTCTCCACAACTTTGTCCCTGACCTGTTTGGAAAGCTCCTTGGTCTTCATGGTGCCACTTGCTTGGTGGTGCCCCTTGCTTAGTGGTGTTGCAGACTCTGGGGCCTTTCAGAACAGGTGTATATATACTGAGATCATGTGACACTTAGGTTGCACACAGATGGACTTTATTTAACTAATTATGTGACTTCTGAAGGTAATTGGTTGCACCAGATCTTATTTAGTGGCTTCATAGCAAAGGGGGTGAATATATATGCACGCACCACTTTACTGTTATTTATTTTGTATATTTTTTTGATTTCACTTCACCAATTTGGATTATTTTGTGTATGTCCATGAAATCCAAATAAAAATCCATTTAAATGACAGATTGTAATGCAACAAAGTAGGAAAAACGCTTACATACACCATACTATGCTTCATTGTGTACTTATATTATTTCGTTATAGTCAGGGGTGGGTTCAACTTGGACTTTCAAAATGGTGGACCTTATTATCCACGAATCAAAGCATTCTTAGTATGTTAGTTATTGTAATGGTATTATTAGAGTACAGTGGTAAATTATGCTGCTGCTGATGTTAGACAGTAATTCTGTCCAGCATGTTCAGACACATGTCCTCCTGACACCCCCTTAGAGTTCTCTATGACATCACTCTCTGGCTCCACAGTCCTTACTCCTTACGCCAATGATAAACTCATTCATATGGATTCATGACATTAGCATTTTCCTCAGATAGATTAACATTTCCTTTCGACACAAACAAAGGCATCAAGAGAGAGGGAGCAGATGAATCAGATGGCATGGGGAGTGTGGGCTGAACTGTCTCAAAGGGAGGACAGGTCAGCATTTGTTACACGCCTGAGCTGGGAGGGCTGAGCTGGAGAGGGGAGAGGAGGGAGAGAGGGCCTTGAAAGAGAGGTGGCAGAGAAAGTTCATTAGAGTTGTATTGCTTATCTGAGATGATGAGGTTCATGGTTTAGGTCTGCAACTATCACACACGCTCGCACGTAGGTGTACACACACACTCATGCGTCATGTACACATTCACAGGCATGTACAGTAGCACACACACAAACACACATGCACACAGCCCTAATGGAGGCTGCCAGGTAACATTGAGGCCTTGAAATGCAAATGTCCTGAAAGACAAAGGCCATGCATATTTCATGGAAAACAAGGCACCTTAGTTTCTATTGTGTGACAGTGAGCACTTATAATCTGTGTTTTTTTTAATACGATTCAAATTTTGTGGCCCCCCTTTCACCCTGCATTTGTATCAGAAGTCTGATAGCACTATGTTGTTTTAAGAGCATCTGCTAAATAAACTAAATATAATTTATATGTAAAAATTTTGATAAATACTTTGTTGAGGGAAATGTACTTGATACAATTGTGATATGTTGTTGTCTCACCTAGCTATCTTAAGATGAATGCACTAATTGTAAGTCGGTCTGGATAAGAGCGTCTGCTAAATGACAAATGTAAATATGAACAATTGCAAAGCATGCTGAGTATTGTTCTAATGAGCTCCGCCCCAAAACAAGGCGAAAAAGAATGCTTTACGGTTCATTTTGATATGTTCAATTTCACATATACATTAACATTTTGTTCATTTAGCAGACACTCTTATCCAGAGTGCCTTGGTCAACTAAAGTAGATAAACCACATTTCACAGTCATAGCAAGAAACATGCTTTTGTAACCCTTACTGAGAATGTTGTTGCTGTTCGGGCTGGCTATATGCACATTTAGTTTTGTATATTAAAATACAAAAAACATATATTTTAATTAAATACATTACAAAATACAATACATTACAAAATACATTGATCTTTATGGTGTTTTGTATCTGTATTTTGTAATTGTAGATTGTAATTTTTGCCGATCCCTGGCTGTAGCCGTATTGGACACAGATGCCACCTCTGTCCTGAAGATATTCAGCTGCACTACTGGGGAGCAGAGAAGAATTCAGATGCAGCATTTTCTGGTTTAATTAATGTAAGATTCTGTAAGGATCAAAACGTAACAGATTATTTCAGGTCACAGAGTTTGTCGCAGCGAGACGCAATGTTTAGTCTCAGTGAAGTTATTTGTTTGTGGATTTAATTATGAAGCTGTTGGCCCAGGAAACAGCTTGTGTGTGTGTTTCTGTGCATGTCGTGCCGTTTAAGATGAGGGAGGATGATTAAAAAATGTATGAGCTGCCTTATATCTATTACAGCATATTGGATGACTGTCATTCATATTCCATTCACCCAGCTCAATGGAACATCGATAGGTTTAGGCTACTACATGATACTCTAATTTTCCCTGTACCCATCATGAGGCTGCTACAACCTAGCCTATGAATGAAAGTTTACAACGTAGGTGCACAGGTCGAGATAATTTTGAGTAATCAAGGTGACAGACAGTGACACGTTCAATACCGCCTCGCACACTCTTGCCTGCATCTAGCTGATCTAGGGTGTAATCATTAGTCCAAAAGTTGCAAATGAGAGTTTCTATTGGACAAATTCAGCTTGCCTCCTCTCTATTTGAGCAGGGTGTTTGAGTAGGCATAACTAGCTAGCTAGCTCCATTCACTAGTTAAGTGAAAGTTAAAAAAAAGAATACAACCAAATAAATCTCTCTCCCTCTCTCTCTTCTCCTTAATTTTGGAAGAAATACATTTGTTCAAAATTGTTCAACTATCATTTTTTTCTCTGTTTGAGTCAACTACTTAACACATTTTATGCACTGCAGTGCTAGCTAGCTATAGCTTATGCTTTCAGTACTCATTCTCTGATCCTTTGATTGGGTGGACAACATGTCAGTTCATGCTGCAAGAGCTCTGATAGGTTGGAGGACGTCCTCCGGAAGTTGTCATAATTACTGTGTAAGTCTATGGAAGGGGGTGAAAACCATGAGCCTCCTAGGTTTTGTATTGAAGTAAATGTACCCAGAGGAGGACAGAAGCTAGCTGTCCTCCGGCTACACCATGGTGCTACCCTACAGAGTGCTGCTGAGGCTGCTGTAGACCTTCATTGCAAAACAGTGTGTTTTAATAAATTATTTGGTGACATTTAGCATAGTTTTATCTAAAAAGGATAACTTTTTTCATGTTTCACTATTTTTATTTTTATTAAATTCACTGAGGAGGATGGTCCTCCCCTTCCTCCTCTGAGGAGCAGACGTGCATGTATGTGTGTTTGTGCACATTCGTGGGTATGCAGTGGTGTAAAGTACTTAAGTAAAAATACTTTAAAGTACTACTTAAGTAGTTATTGTGGGGATCTGTACTTTACTTTACTATTTATATTTTTGCCAACTTTTACTTTTACTTCACTACATTCCTAAAGAAGATTTTCCCTGACACCCAAAAGTACATTTTGGCAGGAAAATGGTCCAATTCACACACTTATCAAGAGAACATCCCTGGTCATCCCTACTGCCTCTGATCTGGCAGACTCACTAAACACAAATGCTTTGTTTGTAAATTATGTCTGAGTGTTGGAGTGTGCCCCTGGCTATCCGTCAATAAAAAATAAAAAAGATATTGTGCCGTCTGGTTTGCTTAATATAAGGAATTTGAAATGGTTTATACTTTTACTTATACTTTTGATACTTAAGTACATTTGAGTAATTCCATTTACTTTTGATACTTAAGTATATTTAAAACCAAATACTTTTAGACTTTTACTCAAGTAGTATTTTACTGGGTGACTTTACCTTTTACTTGAGTCATTTTCTATTAAGGTATCTTAACTTTTACTCAAGTATGACAATTGAGTACTTTTTCCACCACTGTGGGTATGTGTGTTTGTGCACATTCGTGTGTGTGTGTATTTAACGGGACACAGAGGGTGGTGTTCAGTGTGCAGTTTGCGTTCTGGTTACACAGCTGTGATCCTACTGACTACATAAACAATCAACACTCACAAACACACAGTGATAATGGGGACCATCTTCAAGCCAAATGAACGCCATGGGCACTTGGATCATTCAGGGATACTGTTAGGATCTCATTAAAACTAACATGGCTCTATAGGTTATACAGAAATGTGAAGTTTGAAGAAGCCCTCTGCATTGTCCCTGCCACTGTGCACACAACCAGCTGGAAGGCCCATACTGGAGCCTTTTAGGGCCTTTGAGGGCTAACCCTATCAGACCACACTGTACTAGCGGATGGACAGAGATTCACAAAAACATAACAAAAACAGTGTTAGAGCAAGTAAATTCCATAACAACTGAGTTCTTTGAGAAATTCTCTTACCTACATTCTGGTGTTTTTTTTTTGTGAAGATTTTATCAATTTATCAAGTATCAATTTCAAAAGGATTGAGAGTGTCCTATTTTCTGGAATAATCTAATGTCTATAGTTCTGAGTTACTGTGGTAACATTACATCATACAAGCAGCTCACATCTGATTCCAAGCATCATTCTCATTCCAACGGCTACAGAGACCAGACCCAGCCCTGACGCAATCGATAAGGGGAGAGGATTCAGAGTGATACAGAGCACACCTTGGCCATTATTCCACATGAGGGAAAATTACTGGAGCATTTCATCTCAGCCATGAGAGAGAGGGAGAACAGAGGGCCTGGGACATCTTTAATTCATCCCACTGGTAAGTGCAGTGACAGTGGAGGGAGGAGGCTGCAGGTCCACTACTCTAGGTTAGAGGTTTCATACTGACTGGCCGCCACATCAACCACATCATGGTCTTCTCTACTGTACAGACCATCTCCAAGAAAGCACTTATATAGCCGTCAATAACAACTCTGGGCTGAGCACAGCTGAATACACAGCTTTCATGTAGAACCCTGATACACCTCTCTTCTTAGACACAGCGTATAGTTGCAGTAAGGAGTAAGTGCTTATTGATACTGTGGAGAGGACATGCACACACACACACACACACACACACACACACAGATGTCCATGCACGGACACAGGCATGCAAGCACGCACACACACACAGGTTGCCAGCTGTCAACTACGCCTGCTCTCCAAAATCCGTTAGCTGTTGCTGCCCTCTGCTGCTCTATTATAGTAATTGCAATGGAGGCAAAGTTATGAGCTGTTATGAGAACCTTTTCAAATACAGTAAAGTCAGTAGTAGTAATTTGTTAGGCAAAAACAAGGAATTCAATACTTATAAAGTGCAATAATTCTATGTGAAACAGATAAAGACACATGTGTGTATTTGCTGTAATTTCCTTTCTCAAACATAAATTGTGAAAAACCTTTAGAACAGAAGAATCACAGTCAATTTTGCCATTGAATTGTAGTTTAAACCTGGTCAGGAACCACAAACTGTACAATACTTGTGCAAAATATGCATCACATTAATCAGTGTTGGTATGGCCTTGGGAGTTACAGGAATTCTGGACCATATACATTGGAACATATACAGTACATTTATGAGTGTAGATAGATGTATTAGGTTTAGATTCATGAGTTAGTTTGGATGATATCAGTCTTAAGGACAGGGTTTGGCATCTACGACAGGCTCACAGCGGTCCACCACGGCCCGGATCTCGCCGATCTGAATGCCATCGTACACCCCAGAGATGGAGGTCCACTGGGTCTCTCCGTTGCGGTATGTACGGCTCAGTCTGGCTGTGAAGGGGATGTCTGCGGTGATCTTGCGGCCCTCCATGCGCACGGTACAGGAGTGGTTGGGTGGCACCTTGAGCTCCACAGACACAGAGTGGCTGAGGGCCTCCACCATGGTGGTGCCCCTGTTGAACTGCAGGGTCTTCTCCCCACTGAACTCAACCCCTGCAGAGCCGATTAGGGGGATCTTGGCTGTGATGCCGGCAGTGATGCCCAGCATGGTGGTGCGTCCGATGTTCCAGGTGCTCTCCACCTCTGAGGTCTTGGAGATGGTCACCGTCTTCACTACCGTCTGGCACTCGTTGTTGGTTACGCCAGAGAGGCGCATGGTCTCAGGGGGGTAGTGGAACATTTCCACCTCATCAATGCCATACTTGACATGGGAGATGTGCTGGGTGTAGGCGTCTCTGTTGATGGCCAGGACCTGGTAGCTCTTGTACCAGTACTCATCACCCTCCCAGGGCAGGAAGAAGGCTTTGAACTGAGGGACCACCTTCCCCAAGCCATACTTGTTCTTCCCAGCATAGATGCCCACTCCAGAGCATGTTCTAACTGAGTGTTCGGGCACCGAGCCATGCGAGTCCTCCTTCCATTCCACAAACTCAAAGTTGTCTCTGTTGGTCAGGATCTCAAACTCTGGGGCGTAGTACTCTCTCTCACCGTAGGGGTATTGGCAGTATGGGCCCTTGCTAGGAGTGTAGAAGCCGGCTTCGCAGATGTATTTGCAGATGTAGTCGGTGCGTTTGGTGTAGCCGTTGTAGATGCCCACAGCTGCAGTTGGGAGAGAACCATTCCAGCCCAGCCACTGCAGGTTGACATTGTCCCCGAACATGAATGGAGCAGGTTTCTGTTGGTCCTTAAACTCAGGAGGGTTCAGTGGGCCCTGGACTGGACCATTACTGGACAGTGGGGGGACCCTTCCTTCCAGCACTGGGTTCAACAGGGACACTAGAAGACAAAGAATACACTGGACATGTCCGAATACCAATACTTTAGTCCTAAATAGTAGGCCATTTTTGTTTAATAGTATGCGACATTTTGAAAATCGAGTATACTTTAAATGCCTGCATGTCATACTCATTTCGGCTTTGATCAATTAGATATGGGGATGCGCTACCGAAATCAATGAATATCGAGAAACAACGCACTCGCACATGACACATTTTCAGTATGTGAAAATATAATATTTTATAGTATGTGAATTTTTGAAAATCGAGTATAGTTTAAATGCCTACTCATTTCAGCTCTTCATCTAGTAGAATTCGATGCACACTTTTCCACAATGCATTGGAAGAGGTGGGCTGCGAGTGATAGACCCTAGTTCTCTTAAAGTAGCCAAACAACATAATTAAGCTACTTCATTGGGAAGATGCCAAATAGCGAAGCTTCTGCGGTGGTGTTCAAATGTAGGACAAGTAGTTTTTGTTCTCCTTAATATGATCACGAGTATTACATCATAGGCTACATCTTTGAAAACAGAAGTCTTTTTTATTTTTTTTATTTTTTAAAAGTGGATTCCTGTTTTCTCATTGAAAAGTGTTTCTTGTTCTCTTGGCCTTCGTCAGGGCTTTTAAACTAGTATGAAAAATGTATGCACTCACTAAAACTTTAAGTCGCTCTGGATAAGAGCGTCTGCTAAATGACTAAAATGTAAATGTAAATGTAAACTAAATACTAAACCACCTTTTGATTTCTGAATGTGTCAGCACCAGGGACTCGGGATGTGGCTGCGTTATTGATGTCATGTTAATCAGGCCTTTTGATTTGAACATATGGATTGTTTTAGTTTGTAGGCTACCTAATTTCATTTATGGATCAAACATTAGCAGTCATTCTGATCTCGTTCCCAATGATCAGGGCTTTAGTTTATTATGTTGCTGTCCAGCAGTTCTGAATTTGCGATGCACCCGGCTGTCCACGTTTTTCTGTGCAATAGCCTTTTGATTTCAACATTTGAAACGTTTTGGTGTGTGTACTAGGTTATTTGATTTAATTTATCAAACCAAACCTAACTTTATTTATACAGCACATTTCAGACATGGAATGCAACATAGTGTGCTTCACAGGAAAAAACAAATAAAAACAATGAAAACTGAACAACTAAAAAGCACCCTAAGGAAAAGCAAAGCTAAAAAAGTGTTTTTTAAGATCTCTTTTAATTATGTCCACAGTTTCAGCCCCCCTAGGGTTCTCTGGCAGGCTATTCCAGAGGCTGGGGGCATGGCATAGTAACTAAAGGCTGCCTCTCCAGGCCTCTTGGTCCTAGGCTTTGGGATAGTTAAAAGGCCAGAGGACCTGAGGGGCCTACTGGGTACATAACTTAAAAGCATGTCTGACATGTATTGAGGTGCACAGTCGTGGATTGATTTAAAAACCAATAGAAGAATCTTAAAATTATTTCTAAAACTCACAGGCAGCCATGTGTCAACCAGGGAAAATAAATCCATAATGCCTTTGCGTGGTAGGCTAGGGCACATATTATCAAACTTCTCATCAGGTCTTGCTTGACTGATACCCAGCCTAATGTTTGTTATCTTATCTCTGAAATATGCCACAAACTAATCACATTTTGATGTGGAGGAAAGTTCATGTAGGTTGTGGGGGTTGAATTTGTCAGGCCATCAATGGTCGAGAAGAGCACTCTCGAATTATTCTGATTATTAGTGATCAAGTTAGAAAAATTAGCCCGTCTGGCATTTCTAATTGCCTTGTTATATATGCCAAGTAGCTCTCTCAGAATATCATAATGGAACTGCAACTTTGACTTTCTCCACTTCCGCTCTGCCTTTCTGCAATTTCTCTTTGATTTATTAGTTTCTTCACTCATCTAAGGGGCTCTCTGTTTGGATGTGGCCTTTTTCAACTTTACTGGAGCTATGGCATCAATGGTTGCCCTTAATTTGCGATTAAAGTTATCAACTAAATCATCACAAGAGGAAGGCAGAATAGGTGATGGAGTATTGTTCATACACTCAATCAAATCTGTAGCAACTTCAGAGGTAAGATAGTGTTTCTTAATTATGCTTTCAGTATTACCCTGTGCTATGGGCAAAAAGGTAGTAAAAAATACACAGTGGTGAACGGATAAAGCAACAGCAACAATAGAGGATATGTCAATTGGTAATAACCAGGTCCAGAGTATGGCCGCGGTTATGGGTGGGCCTAGTATCATGTTGGATAAAGTCCATGGAGCTCAAAATATTCATAAATTCAATGGCCTTGGAGTCAGTCTCTTTGTCAACATGAATATTAAAATCGCCTAACACAATGATTTTATCATAGTTCTCAAGGACAATAGACAATAGTTCAGAAATCAGTAAGGAAAGTGGAGCAGTGCTTTGGTGGCCTATGCAGGGTTATGGCCAGCACTGGTGGCTCACATTTAAACAGTATAGCATGATGCTCAAAAGACCCAAAGTTGCCAAATGAAATGTCCTTACAGCTGAGAGCATTAGTAAAAATAGAGTCTGTCCCCCCCACCCTTTCAGATCAGATCTTCTCGGATAGATGGGTGGCCAGACTGCCTCCCTGATCTCCTAGGCCTTGTGAGTGTCCAGTCTCCCATGGGCCACGGAGTTAAGCTTAACATTTGTCCGTTGGATTAGGACAGATCAACGCCACCCGACTCATCAACAGCTTTGCTATAGGAGGCATTTAAAACTGATATTTGGTTTGCCTTTGGTTACAGCAAGGTCGGTGTACTTAGAAAGCAGGTTTTCCTTTTTCTCACAACCGAGCTAACAGCCGGAGGATCTCTTCCCTAAGATGCTTGATGGTGGTGCATTTAGGGCAGACAAATCCCTGTCCATTTTCCAGTTCCACCTTCTCTTCATCTTGTGATTGTGTGGAAATCATCTCACACCTGAAGCATTTGTGCTCAGCCATGGATAAAAACACTGGTGGGCTAGCACTGCTAGCATTAGCCTGCTCAATTTTCATGATGGCTAGCAGCTAACTGCTACTTAACAGGAATCCGGGAAACAAACTTGCGGTCCCAGACATAAAGGCTGACCGGGTCGCGGAACCAGTAGCAATACAAACTTTAGCTATGATTAAAAACGATTTAATGAAAACTATTACATAAAAACAACAAACCGCGTGTAGACAGTACACTGTTGCGCGCTCTGAAGACGTCTGTTGCACAATGACTTGGCTCCTATATGTTACACACTTTGGTTTCACTAATAAATATGTTGAAATGGAACCAAATTATCTGTTTCTGTCTGCAGTCCTTTTAAATAGGATAGATGGGCTATGTAGGCTATGTTATAGGTCGAATGCGATAGTCTGCCTATATACCAGCCTGAGTAGGCCAATAACGCCATTCCTATTCTATTCATAGTTAGAGAAATTAATCAAATTGGAAATGAGCTATTATCAGGCTGGTTAATGCGATGCATGTCTGTTAAATTTGGAGAAATCCACCCGCACATGGCCCCGCCCCACCCCACCTACTCAGCCAGTCAGGAGCCATTACTGCATTGCGGCCATGTCATACTGCATACTTTTTACTAAACGGTACATTCTAAATAGTAGTTGAGTACATAGTATGCAGTTTAAGTATGTAGTACGCTAGTATGGGTATTCGGACACGGGCACTGTCACAATATGCACCCATTACTGTTGTGTTGAAACAACTGACATTGAATGACTTTCTGAATGTTTTCTGTTTTCCTTTCTAAGAGATCGAACGCTGGGATTGATTGAATAAAAGGGGTGTATCAAATTAGAGAAGTACACAAATGTAGGCTAATTTACCCTTCTGTCTCAGTGAGCTCTTCCTCAATATGTCCTGGAGGCTGCCTGGAGGAGAGCCTGCATCCTGGGCACAGCACAGCCCCAGGTGCAGCAGGGAAATGACCACCAAGACTGACAGCTTCATCTGAGTAAGACCAGGAGGAATATTAGGAAACATTGAAGTACAATAGTGGTTATTACTATAGATATAACACTATAGTGTTACACAAATTCACATTAAATCAACATGACGTTGCATTTGAAATGTTGTGTTATAGAATATTCTTCCATAAGCTCCATTGAACAGCGACATTTTGTATCAGATTCTTAAATAGTGCCCTAAATGCACAAATAGAAGAGCCAGTGCACTCACCCTCACAGTCTTTACCCAGTGAGCAGTGAACCTGTTGATTCTCCAGGGTTATATAGCTAGCTCCTTTATGACACTCATAAATTGCAACACTCACTCTCTCAGGGCTTTGACATGATAGGACAAGATGCTACATTCTCTTCTTTTTATTATTGGTTCCATTATTACATTTTAGTCATTTAACAGACACTCTTATCCAGAGCGATTTATAGTTAGTGAGTGCATACATTTTTCATACTGGCCCCCCGTGGGAAACGAACCCACAACCCTGGCGTTGCAAGCGCCATGCTCTACCAACTGAGCTACAGGGGACTACATATCATAATCATCTGAAATGTATGAGCTAATCTCTCTCTCTTCTCTCTCCAGCCCCCACTCTCTTACGCCCTTGACAGCACCACACCATGACAATGTATTAGTGTTTGACAAAATAATGTAAATTGGAGTTAGCTTAGACACTAGAATATTTGTTTTGCCATCTTGTTGTTGTGCAGTTTTCTTTGGAAGACAAATTGCCCTGTCTTCTCACTCGTCACACAACCTATGAGAAGGGAAGAACAGACACATTGAAGATGAGGGATTATAAACATGATTACGCAAATAGAGTGATAACAGAGATACAGGTAAAAGGCTTCTAGGACAGAGCTGACTGTCCTGAAATATCAGTCTTATCTCAGTTCCCTTACCTTTCCTCAAAGTTGGTTAGGAAGCACAATTTAGTTGTGGGCATAATAGCATGATTCAATTCAATGGATCTTTATTGTCTCCGAAGGGTAACTTGTGCATTATTGATATACAGTTGAATGGCCGATAGGACAACAAGTGGGGTGATAAAGAATGATCAAAGACAGATTCTATCAATGTAAAGACCTTTATACTGTCTGTCCTATTTCATTATCTGCAGAGGAACATTGAACTAGCGTGATAAATAAATTGATAACAGCTATCTGTGTCAAGGACTTATAGAGGCGGCAGGTAGCTTAGTGGGTAAGAGAGTTGTGCCAGTAACCGAAAGGTCGCTGGTTCTAATCCCTGAGCCGACTAGGTGAAAAATCTGTCGATGTGCCCTTAAGCAAGGCACTTAACCGTAATTGCTCCTGTAAGTCGCTCTGGATAAGAGCGTATGCTAAATGATGTAAATGTAGAGACGGCCTTGGGATCATCAGTAAATTTGGCCAATCAGTACAAATCCAAGTTTTTGGCCTTCACCCGATAGGGTCAATAATATTATATCTGGGGGACTCTGAAGGATGTCTTTGTCTTTGCTTATCAAAGGAAAGCTTGTGATATCTCCAATAACAACCTCACTTGCTAGTCATCAGAATAGCACCGCCATCACACTAAGTTTCTTATCATAATCACAAAGCCTTTCTTATGCAATGTGTTTCTGTTATTTTACATTATACGTGATTTCTGGTAGATCGTGTACATTAATATAAAAAGCTCACATTCACTGCTGTAATGAGATAGAAAGGTATAATCTCAACCTATGATTATGTAAGCGAACACACTAAGCCCAGTGCATGACTTGCCTTAGACAACCACTGCAAGGGCACCAAAACAACATGGTAAAATGATTATACACACAAGGGCACTAGTCACATCTTTAATTAACTTTTTTCATCACTAAAACAATAAGCACTGTGCATTATAACTGTACAGTATAACTAAAATAAATGGTGAGGAAGCAGCAGCAAGAGACTCATATACAGTTAGAATACTAGGCCAAAGGGCATGGGGCCACTGTAACTCTGGCTGCTTTATTAGGGGAAATGATCCTGCAGGGAGGTTTAAAAAGCTGCAGGGGCTGCAGATCAAGCCACTGGAGGAGGAAACTGTCAAGGTAAAACAGCTTTCTTACATCTACCTACTGTATCAAAACATACTATTACTGTTAACTCTGTGCTGAATACCAATATCACGATTCCCTGTATTGTTAATCTGCTTTATGTAACATACAAATACAGTGACTAATGCTTTGATCAATGTAATTTCAAAAGTTCTAAGCTGGAGAGGCAGTTTTTGTGATTTCAGAACACAATTGTTTTAAGTAAATGACAGGCAAGCCCTAAAAATGGACATATTGTAAGAGTGTGATTTGAAGGAGTCAGGCGCAGGAGGGTAAATCACAGAATACAGAGTTTATTCCGTAGTACACAGTTACGCTAGATAGCGTCAACAGTCCAGTGTGCAAAACAGGCGCACTGGAACAAATACAGGCACACTGGAAAATATAACCCGGCAATACAAAGTACAGGTAGCTCCACCGAGCTACACTGAAACAATCACCCACAAGGACAAGGGGGCAGAGGGAACACTTCTACATGTACTAATGAGGGGAATATGAACCAGGTGTGTGTAATTGACAAGACAAGACAATTGGAATAATGAGATATGGAGCAGCAGTGGCTAGAAGGCCGGTGACGACGAACGCTGAAGCCTGCCCGAACAAGGAGGGGAGACAGCTTCGGAGGAAGTCATGACAGTCGTTAGGTTAGTGGAGGAGTGACGGAGAGAGTTCTGGGCATATTCGGCCCATGGCAAGAACACCGACCACTCCCCAGTCCTGGCAGTAGGACCACAGGAACCTACCCACATCCTGATTTACCCGTTCCACCTGCCCATTAGACTCGGGGTGGAAACCAGAGGTCAGGCTGACTGACACCCCCAGACGTTCCATGAACGCCTTCCAGACCTTGGATGTGAACTGGGGACCCCGGATCAGACACTATATCCTCTGGTACCCCGTAGTGCCGGAAGATGTGTGTAAACAGGGCCTCCGCAGTTTGCAGGGCCGTGGGGAGACCGGGCAGAGGAAGGAGGCGGCAGGCCTTGGAAAAGCGGTCCACAACGACCAGGATGGTGGTGTTACCTTGGGTGAGGGGAAGATCAGTCAGGAAATCAACACTAAGGTGAGACCATGGTCGTTGTGGAACTGGTAAAGGTTGTGACTTACCCGCTGGGAGGTGCCTAGGTGCCTTACTCTGGGCGCACACCGAGCAGGAGGAGACGTACACCCTCACGTCCTTAGCCAAGGTAGGCCACCAGTACTTTCCAGTCAGGCAGCGCACTGTACGACCGATACCTGGGTGACCAGAGGAGGGTGACGTGTGTGCCCAGTAGGTCAGACGATCACGGATAAGAGCAGGCACGTACTGCAGCCCAGCTGGACACTGAGCTGGAGATGGCTCTGTGCGTAACGCCTGCTCTATATCCGTGTCCATCGCCCATACTACTGGTGCCACAATGCAGGCCGGGAGTATGGGGGTGTTGTCTCTGGGCCTCTCCTCTGTGTCATACAGCCGTGACAATGCGTCTGCCTTCACGTTCTTTGTACCCGGGATGTATGATAGTGTGAAATCAAACCGGGTGAAGAACAGGGCACACCTGGCATGGCAAGGATTCAGCCTCCTCGCTGCCCGGATGTACTCCAGGTTACGGTGGTCCGTCCAGACGAGGAAAGGGTGTTTCGCCCCTTCGAGCCAATGCCTCCACACAGTCAGGGCTTGGACAACAGCCAACAGCTCCTGATCACCAACGTCGTAGTTCTGCTCTGCCGGGCTGAGCTTCTTAGAGAAGAAGGCACAGGGGCAGAGCTTGGGTGGCGTGCCCGAGCGTTGAGATAGGACAGTGCCTATCCCTACCTCGGACGCATCCACCTCCACTACGAACGGTAGTGATGGATCGGGGTGGGCCAGTACCGGGGCTGAGGTGAACAGACCCCTCAGGTTACTGAAGGCCCTGTCAGCCTCAGCAGACCAGTGGAGCCGGAACGGCCCACCCTTCAACAGAGATGTAATGGGAGCTGCGACCTTGCCAAAGCCCCGGATAAACCTCCGATAGCAGTTGGCGAAGGCAAGAAAGTGTTGCACCTCCTTAACCGTGGTGGGATTCGGCCAATTACGCACGGCTGAAATGCGATCTCCCTCCATCTCCACACCTGAGGTGGTAATGCGGTATCCGAGGAAGGAGACGGACTGCTGGAAAAACATACACTTCTCTGCCTTGGCATAAAGGTCATTTTCCAACAGTCGGGCCAGCACTTTGCGAACCAGGGACACATGCTCGGCGCGCGTAGCGGAATACACCAGAATGTCATCGATGTAGACCACTACACCGCGACCAAGCATGTCCCGAAACACCTCGTTCACAAAGGACTGGAAGACGGATGGAGCATTCATCAAACCGTACGGCATCACCAGGTATCCATAATGCCCCGTGGTTGTGCTGAATGCTGTCTTCCACTCATCCATCTCTCGGATACGCACCAGGTTGTACACACTCCTGAGATCTAATTTCGTGAAGAAGCGCACCCCATGCATTGACTCGATCACTGAAGGAATGAGGGGGAGAGGATAACTAAATCGTATCATCTCCTTGTTCAGTGGTCTATAATCAATGCAAGGGCGCAGACCACCTTCTTTCTTCTTCACAAAAAGGAAACTCGAGAAGGCGGGTGAAGTGGAGAGACAAATATACCCCTGGCGCAGGGACTCGGTGATGTATGTTTCCATAGCTTCCATTTCAGCCTGTGACAGGGGATACACATGACTCCTGGGAGGCACAGCGTCTACCCTGAGGTTTATCGCACAATCCCCCGCCCGATGAAGTGGTAACTTGGTTGCCTGCGTTTAAAAAAACGCATGTGCCAAATCGAGGTATTCGGGGGGAATTTGCACGGTGGAGGTACTGTCTGGACTTTCCACCGTGGTTGCACCAACGGAAACACCTAGACACCTACCCTGACACTCTCGCGACCACCCTGTGAGAACCCTCAGCGGCAATGAGGAGGTGGGGTTGTGGCGTGCTAACCAAGGGATACCTAATACCACAGGGAAAGCAGGAGACTCAATAATTTAAAAAAAGTGACTTGTTTTACTGTGGATATAGATACTTTTGTACCTGTTTCTTCCAGCATCTTCACAAGGTCCTTTGCTGTTGTTCTGGGATTGATTTGCACTTTTCGCACCAAAGTACATTCATCTCTAGGAGACAGAACAAGAAGTGGTTGTATTAATTTGGGATCTATCGCATCCCACAACTGTCCCAGACTATGTTTGGAATATTTATTTCTCGCACAGAATAGAATAGGTCGACTTTTGTACTATGGGGGATAGTAGATTTGACATAGGCTAGTGCTTTTGCTGTTCGTTAGCCCTACTCAACTTGTTGGCTAACGAAAAGTAAATGTGGGCAGCTCTTCCAATATCTTCAATATGCACCTCGGAATTGGATAAGGACGCGCGCAGTTGCATCCCCGATGTGTCTGTCTTCACTTGTAGCCTGTGAGAAAGACCCGATCACGTGATGGAGAGCCATGTGAGTGAGAGGTGATTCGGAGCACTCAGCACTCAGGAGAAGGTCACAACGGCCACTGGCCGCAAAAGGCATGGATTTTTTTAGGGTGCATTACGGCCACACAAAGGGGATGCCACCGTGAAATTCGAGGCATTATCAAGTGTTTGTCAAATTGTGAATGAGTGACTGATGTAGTGTGTACAGCCTGCGCAAAAGACAAAGCAAAGCTCATGCCTTTCAAGCGACTTTTTTCAAATCATCATTAGAGTCGCATCATGCAGCCTTACAATGTATTAAAAATAAAAACATATAGCCCAACATTTGTAGAACAACTAAAGTTACATTAATAACTCTAAATTAAGCATATAGGAGAACCTATTTCTTTGTTGACTTCTCATCACAGAATAGCCACATGTGCGCACTCCCTCAAATCATTTGGAGAAAATATTTATATTTTATTCGGCTTTGTTCTATTGTATTCTTCATACTATAAAATAATATAAAATAATACCATAGAATTCTAAGCAAATCTTGTCTGCTAAATGAACTAGTGTAGCCCACAGCCATTTGGCAAAGCCACATCAGGACCTAACATAAGGACAACTCAGAGTATGCTATTCTTTTCTTCTGAAATAGACTACATTTTCTTCATATCATGCTTCTTTAGACCTGTCTAAAATAAATAATGGATCTATTGTGAAGGTGTAGGCTATATTACATGGATTTATTATACTTTTTTAAATGTAGATGTTCCAAAGGTCTGCATCAGTGGCTTGTAGGCTATGTGTGGAAGCCAGGAGATGCTAAATCTGTTTATGTTAATTAACGGTCAATTACCGTGAGACCGACAGTTATTCGCTTGACAATCACCGGCTGACAAAATTTTGTGACCGCCACAGCCCTACTCCTGGCACCTACTACCATACCCGTTTAAAGGCACTTACATTTTTTGTCTTGCCCATTCCAACTCTGCATGGCACACATACACAATCTATGTCTCAATTGTCTCTAGGCTTAAAAATCCTTCTTTAACCTGTCTCCTCCCCTTCATCTACGCTGATTGAAGTGGATTTAACAAGTGACATCAATAAGGGATCATAGATTTCACCTGGATTCACCTGGTCAGTCTATGTCATTTAAAAAATATATATATTTTACAAATATTTTCCTGCCTCTTGGGCCCCCCACGGGCCTGGGCACCGGGGCTTCAGCCCTGGTAAGCCCATGCATTAAACCGGCCCTGTTGAGATATATACTTACATAGACATGTAATTTAATAATAGTAGACCGCGCTACCGTAAAAAAACACTTGCACTTACATTTACTTGTAAATTAAGTCCATCCTTCTATCCTGCTGGGTAAAGACATCAGTGACTGAACTGTAAAACTCCTCCCTGTTGCCCTCAGTTTTAAAAGTTGATGGAGATGATGGCAAGGGATGAGAGTCGTCCTTAATCGGCCCGGATTCGACTGTATGTCTTGATCCATTTCAACGTAGAAAATGACCTCTCAACGGATGCTGTTGTAGCTGGTATAGTGAGGACCTGCTGCAGTAACTTTGTCGCCTCGGGGACAGTCTGTGTCAGGTCATGCTGGAACAAAAAGCTGAGGAGCTGTCCAGGTGATTTGTCTCGTACCATTTGTGAACTGTACAATACGACCAGTGGTGTAAAGTACTTAAGTAAAAATACTTGAAAGTACTACTTAAGTAGTTTTTTGGGGTATCTGTACTTTACTTTACTATTTATATTTTTGACAACTTTTACTTTTACTTCACTACATTCCTAAAAAAAATTATGTACTTTTTACTCCATACATTTTCCCTGACACCAAAAAGTACTCGTTACATTTTGAATGCTTAGCAGGACAGGAAAATTGTCTAATTCACACACTTATCACGAGAACATCCCTAGTCATCCCTACTGCCTCTGATCTGGTGGACTCACTCAACTCATGCTTCGTTTGTAAATGATGTCTGAGTGTTAGAGCATGACCCTGGCTATCCGTAAATTAAAAAAACAAGAAAAATGATGCCCCCTGGTTTGCTTTATATAAGGAATTTGAAATGATTTATTATTTTACTTTTGATACTTAAGTATATTTTAGCAACTACATTTACTTTTGATACTTAAGTATATTTTAGCAACTACATTTACTTTTGATACTTAAGTATATTTAAACCAAATACTTTTAGACTTTTACTTAAGTAGTATTTTCCTGGGTGACTTTCACTTTTACTTGAGCAATTTTCTATTAAGGTATCTTTACTTTTACTCAAGTATGAAAATTGGGTACTTTTTCCACCACAGAATACGACAAGATCAGCCTTAAGTCCCTCAAAATCTAAGTGCTTGGCATATTTTGACAGACTCCAGTTTGCAGGTGTCGAACTTTTGTGACATTGTTTCGATGTTTTTGCAGTCCACTAAGCCAAGGAACTTAAAATCACCAGAGTGGTTGTTACGGATTTCCTGCCTGTGAGTTCTATAACTTCATGCAGCTAACTCCACCCATCCCCCGATGGTGCCAGAGAGACTAGGGGATCATAAACTGTTTCCCCAAAGTGACCTCTGCTACCAGCCCACCGATAGGTTGCTAGAGAGGTTGCTAGGGGGCAGGACACCTGACTTCTGCCCAACCTGGTCTCAGAGCATTTCGTATTATTATGTAGGTAAATCTGAGTTACTCTATTTAGTATGATAAGTTACGTTCCGTATGGTATGGTATGTATTAATTTGTGGATGTCCATCACCCATTTGGTATGATATGTTACGAATTACAATTTGTATTATATGTTACGAATTTGCAAAACGTATGATATCTTACGAATTCTAGCTAGCTCGCTAATGTTAGTTCGCTCGCTAACGTTAGTTAGGCTAGGGGTTAGGATTAAATTTAGGAGTTAGGTTAAAAGGTTAAGGTTAGGGTTAGGGTTAGGGATAGCTAAAAGGGTTAAGGTTAGGGTTAGGGGAAGCTAACATGCTAAGCAGTTGCAAAGTTGGTAAAAAGTAGTATGTAGTTGAAAGTTGCTAATCAGCTAAAATGCTAAAGTTGTCCATGATGAGATTCAAACTAGCAACCTTTGGATTGCTAGACATTCGCGTTATACACCCACCCAACCACCCTACTTTTGTTTTTGCCTTAAGTAACCATCTGTCTTATGTAACCATACCAATCGTAACATACTGTATCATACTAAATAAAGAATAGCGGATTTACGAAATGCTCTGAGGCCGGTTTGTTCTGCCTGCTCAGGTCAGAGCTTCCTCAGTCTCTCCAAGTGGACAAGAGTAATGGAGTGCGTGGACAGAAGTGAGTGATGTTGTTATTGAAACTTGTGCATTTACTGTTGGTTGTTACTATTGCTAGTTGTTAATAGTTGTTGATGCTATGTGTTATACAGTCCTTTGCTTATGTCACTATCTCCTTATACAGTCAATATTATTATTGCTCTTGTGCTATTTATTACTCATTCATTCTCATGTTTATTAGTATATTCATTCATAACAATTCTCTGTACAGAACCACATCCATCTCATTTTTCATCTGGAAATAAAGTTATTTAGTGTGAGTAACTCTATGTAAGGTTGCCTTATTCCTCTGACCGGTAAAGTTGTCAATGAATCACAGACCAGCCCAACTGGAGACCCGCTCTCTTTCAGTGGTCAAAACTGGCTCTCATCTGAATATTGATATTGTCCAGTATGTTGTAGTAGATTAACCCCCTCTCTACTCTGATTGGCTGTTTACTATGAGTTTCGCTTTCAGCCAGGCCCAGTTCATTGCATTTCTGCTCAAATCGCTTATAGAAACAAAGGCATGTAATAGTTCCACAGAGTTGCCCCTGTTTGATGAGCTGGCACTCTCATCGTTGCCATGAATTGCCAACTCCTGTTTACCTAGGTAGCATGGAGCCTAGCATTTATTAGGTCTTTCAAAATCTCACGGTTATCTTTTGCCTTTGCATTGTGCATGTTGATGTTCAATCTCCATTGTTCATTCAATACCAGATCTATCCGTGAGCTGCCAAATTTATTTTCAGTGCTATCTGGCTTTGGATGTGAGACAGATTTCTCATGCTTGTTGAGCCCTATTGGCAAGTTGTTCAAGTTGAAGTAACTGGCTCTTGTCCACACGTTGTCGCTGGTGGAGAACAGCAGGCAAAGGAAGCAGTAGAGTTGGCTGCTAGCAGCGCAGCCACAGAGCCAGTAGTTTCGTTGATACCACTCAGATTTAAATTATGCCGTTATTTTCTGTCCCTTCCTTTGATTTAGGTCCATAAGCTCAGGTGTTGGTCTTCCTTCCCTTACCACCCCCTGTTTCACGAGAAAATCCAACTTTGAAAACTGTTTCAGATGCAATATGTTAGCCATTGTCACGGTTTCGGCCGAGGCTGCTCCTCCTCCTTGTTCGGGCAGGCTTCGGCGGTCGTCATCCCCGGAGTACTAGCTGCCACCGTTGTATGTTTCGATGTTTGTTTGGTTTTGTCTGATTGGTTACACCTGTTTCTGTTTTGTGCTTTTATGTGTCCTATAAGTTCTCGTCGTTTGAGTCTTGTGTTGTGTGTAATTGTTTCTCCAGTCAGCAAGGGCTATTAGTATTTTCTCTCCAGTTATTGTTTTGAGAGAGTGTCAGCACTGTGTGCGCATTTGTTTTGTATTTTGTGCTTTACGCAGTGTTGCGTAAAGTTCGCTTGCCTCCGGCTTGGATTTAGCCGTGTGTTTTGTTTACGTGTCTTTACTAAAGACTGTTGGACGAAACCTCTGTTGTCCTGCGCTTGATTCCACACCACATCCACGCTCGCACCTGACAGCCATCCTGATCAGCTTACTTTTAGCTAGCAGTAAAATGAACGTAATCGCCTTTGGCGGCAGATGCAGGTATAGGTAGCTGCTTCCTGGACTGGTCTCGGAGTAGTGGGCGTGCTGAAATAAGTGGGTGTGTCGAAATAAATGGGCGTGGTGAAAGTGCACTGTTATTGGATGGTCTCTTTTGATTGAACAGGGTTGTTGCCAGTGCCTATTTTGTTCAGTCGCTTTCAGGAAGTGCATGGAGGATGCTAATGCAGTTTTAATCACATACACAACTCAAACATTTATGAGAGCAAACATGACAAATTATTATTGGTATACTACTGTATGTGTCATGAGGTATTGTATTGTACAGTCTCATAATCATTTTCACATACACAACTCAAACTTTTATGAAAGCAATAAATGAAGATCTGCCACCAGGGTAACCTAATTTTAATCTCATATTATAACGTATCAGATGGTATCAGCGTAGGCTATAGGCAATTTATTCCCAAGCCACTCTTCGTAAATTGGTCATCATCAGCATGTCAGCAATTCTTGCAGCCGGGCATGCAACCCATAGGTCTGCCCTTGCGCAACCTTGCTATCAGTGTTTAGAAATGGCACATCGACAAGTTTAATAATGACATTGCGCACTGTAGCCTACACAACTGCAATTCAATGTGATAAATGTAAAATGTTCACAACATGAAAGCATGTTAAGATACGTGCATTTACATGCAATGTTTTTCACGATTTCACAACACCATCATTCTGAGTTTCCCAAAAGTACTCAAGTTGATTTTGATGTGCCTTCCTACACAGTCATGTTTCCACTAATCTCTGCACTCGCTGGCAGGAACTGACAGAAAGTCAGGCCAATTACATGTGCACTTTCGACTCTGCACCGGTACCCCCCTGTATATAGCCTCCCTACTGTTATTTTATTTTACTTCTGCTCTTTTTTTCTCAACACTTTTTTGTTGTTGTTGTTTTATTTTACTTTATTTTATTTTTATAAATGCATTGTTGGTTAAGGGCTGTAAGTAAGCATTTCACGGTAATGTCTACACCTGTTGTATTCGGCGCATGTGGCAAATAAGATTTTATTTGATTTTATTTTTGATTTTATTTGATACGCCTACTTCCTTTCGACACCCCTATTTCTTTCAACAAACCCAGTCTCCGGCTGCCATATTGGGCTGCAGCAACCCCCTTTTCGGCAGATGAGGTGTGACGTTTATAGGCAGGTGTCAAGGGGTGCTGAAGGTGGGTGTGGTGCATGAATCAAGCGCAGGACGCAGAAGCTCAGTCCAAAAGACTTTAGTGCAATATTCACGTAGAAAATAAGCACAATAAGCCCGAAGGCGAAATAACGGCGCACACAGGCGTCAAACAAACGCCGCACTAACATGTGCGAAAAACCTCTCCAAAACACTGGAGGGAAGTACGTAGCTCCAACACAAAACAGAAGAGCAATCACACACAAAGACAAACACACACAACGAGAACTAAATAGGACACTAACAAGGACTAACAAGACACAGGTGTTCAACATCAAGACAAAACCAAACGAACATGAAACATAGATCGGTGGCAGCTAGTACTCCGAGGACGACGACCGCCGAAGCCTGCCCGAACCAGGAGGAGGAGCAGCCTCGGCCGAAACCGTGACAGCAGGAGCGAGCTCTGCCTATCCCATTACTTTATTCACGTCAGTACACATGCACATTTATTATTTGAGTGCAATGAAAATTAATGGGACATATTGACACTTGAAAGGCAGCGAAGCTCTTCTGAGATTGAAGCGTGAAAAAGGCACACGGCAAAGCTGCCTTTCCCCTGGCCTCGTTGTGCATTTTGTACCACGTCTCCACAAATGTGGGATTCAGAAATCGATTTTATCATGCAAGAAATATATACAGTACCAGTTTGGACACACCTTCTCATTCAAGGGTTTTTCTTTATTTTTACTATTTTCTACATTGTAGAATAATAGTGAAGACATCAGAACTATGAAATAACACATATGGAATCATGTAGTAATCAAGAAAGTGTTAAACAAATCAAAATATATTTTATATTTGAGATTCTTCAAAGTAGCCACCCTTTGCCTTGATGACAGCTTTGCACACTCTTGGCATTCTCTCAACCAGCTTCATGAGGAATGCTTTTCCAACAATCTTGAAGGAGTTCCCACATATGCTGAGCACATGTTGGCTGCTTTTCCTTCACTCTGCGGTCCGACTAATCCCAAACCATCTCAATTGGGTTGAGGTCGGGTGATTGTGGAGGCCAGGTCATTTGATGCAGCACTCCTCACTCTCCTTGGTCAAATAGCCCTTACACAGCCTGGAGGTGTGTTGGGTCATTGTCCTGTTGAAAACAAATGATAGTCCCACTAAGCGCAAAGCAGATGGGATCGCATATTGCTGTAGAATGCTGTGGTAGCCATGCTAGTTAAGTGTGCCTTGAATTCTAAATAAATCACAGACACTGTCACCAGCAAAGCACTCCCACACCATCACACCTCCTCCTCCATGCTTCACGGTGGGAACCACACATGCGGAGATCATCCGTTCACCTACTCTGCGTCTCACAAAGACATGGCGGTTGGAGCCAAAAATCTCAAATTTGGACTCATCAGACCAAAGGGCAGATTTCCACCGGTCTAATGTCGATTGCTCATGTCTTTTGGCCCAATCAAGTCTCTTCTTATTATTGGTGTCCTTTAGTAGTGGTTTCTTTGCAGCAATTCAACCATGAAGGCCTTATTCACGCAGTCTCCTCTGAACAGTTGATGTTGAGATGTGTCTGTTACTTCAACTCTGTGAAGCATTTATTTGGGCTGCAATTTCTGAGGCTGGTAACTCTAATGAACTTATCCTCTGCAGCAGAGGTAACTTGGCCTTCCTTTCCTGTGGCGGTCTTCATGAGAGCCAGTTTCATCATAGCGCTTGATGGTTCTTGCGACTGCACTTGAAGAAACGTTCAAAGTTCTTGAAATGTTCTGGATTGACTGACCTTAAAGTAATGATGGACTGTCATTTATCTTTGCTTATTTGAGCTGTTCTTGGTCTTTTACCAAATAGGGCTATCTTCTGTATACCACCCCTACCTTGTCACAACACAACTGATTGGCTCAAATGCATTAAGAGGAAAGAAATTCCAAAAATGAACTTTTAACAAGGCACACCTGTTAATTGAAATGCATTCCAGGTAACTACCTCATGAAGCTGGGCCAAGAGTGTGCAAAGCTGTCATCAAGGCAAAGGGTGGCTACTTTGAGGAATCTGAAATATAAAATATATTTTGATTTGTTTAACACTTTTATGGTTACTACATGATTCCATATGTGTTACTTCATAGTTTTGATGTCTTCACTATTATTCTACAATGTAGAAAATAGTACAAATAAAGAAAAAACTCTGGAATGAGTAGGTGTGTCCAAACTTTTGACTGGTACTGTATATTATTGATAGAATTGTTATTTATTTATTTTTCATTACAGTTCTTTTTTTGTTCATTTTCATCTACCCTGACTGCACGTCACTTACTGTGTGTGTATGTGTGTGTGTGTGTGTGTGTGTGTGTGTGTGTGTGTGTGTGTGTGTGTGTGTGTGTGTGTGTGTGTGTGTGTGTGTGTGTGCATGTGTGTGTGTGCATGCGTGCACATACTTGCATGTATGCGTGCACAATTCTGTGTTCCTTAGATGAGGCTGTCTCTCCTGGTTGTCCAGGCAGTGCTGCAGCTCTGCAGCCCAGTCATCCTTTCAGACCCTCTGCTCTACATCTCTCAGCTGGAGGAGGGGCAGTAAGCCCCCAGCAGTGAGTCGGATTATATTCATCCCTATTACACAAACACGTTTATCAAAATCCATCAACTGGGTCTCATAGTGGAATAATATTGTTGTCTGAATATTCTCTACCAAGCAACCTAATCCAAAGCAGTTAGATTTCAACTCCAGAAAATATACTCCATCACAACCTATAGCCTTTGCTTTCTGTCCCTTTTTACAGAGCCCTGGCTCAACCCTCTGCTGGAAGATGTGGTCCCTGATCTGGACATCCACAGTCCACCCAGACTGACAGAGACCTCAGATCTAGATCCCCAGTTCCCTGACTCCCTGTTTATGTATGGCGAGAACGCCAACCTCAAATGGGTAAAATGGGAAGGGTCCCTCCCTAATGGTGCTGTGGGCATCTACAATGGTTACACTGAACGACACGACTACATCTGCAAAGTCAACTTCGAAGCCGGCTTCTACACCGCAAGCAAAGCCAGTACCCCTACACTGACAAGGAGTATTCATCCTCAAAGTTCGAAGTCCTGGTCAACGTGGACAACTTTGAATTTGTGGAGTGGATCGAGGAGAAATACGGTGCTGTCCTCCAATATGCTGTCAAGACCTGCGCAGGCATTGAGATATACACTACCGTTCAAAAGTTTGGGGTCACTTAGAAATGTCCTTGTTTTCGAAAGAAAAGCAATTTTTTTGTCCATTAAAATAACATCAAATTGATCAGAAATACAGTGTAGACATTGTTAATGTTGTAAATGGCTATTGTAGCTGGAAACGGCTGATTTTTAATGGAATATCTACATAGGCGTACAGAGGCCCATTATCAGTCCTGTGTTCCAATGGGACGTTGTGTTTGCTAATCCAAGTTTATCATTTTAAAAGGCTAATTGATCATTAGAAAACCCTTTTGCAATTATGTTAGCACAGCTGAAAACTGTTGTGCTGATTAAAGAAGCAATAAAACTGGCCTTCTTGAGACTTCTGGAGTATCAGCAATTGTGGGTTCGATTACAGGCTCAAAATGGCCAGAAACAAATAACTTTCTTCTGAAACTCGTCAGTCTATTCTTGTTCTGAGAAATGAAAGCTATTCCATGCAAGAAAATGCCAAGAAACTGAAGATCTCGTACAACGCTGTGTACTACTCCCTTCACAGAACAGCGCAAACTGTCTCTAACCAGAATAGAAAGAGGAGTGGAAGGCCCCGGTGCACAACTGAGCAAGAGGACATATACATTAGAGTGTAAAGTTTGAGAAACAGACGCCTCACAGGTCCTCAACTGGCAGCTTCATTAAATAGTACCCGCAAAACACCAGTCTCAATGTCAACAGTGAAGAGGCGACTCCGGGATGCTGACCTAGGCTGGTGGAGTCCATCAGCCACTCCATCTCTGTGGAGCTGCTGGTCCCTCCCAACCACTCCTGTGCCGTGCGGATGGAGGGCAGGAAGATGACAGCCAACATCCCCTTCACGGGTAGACTGAGCCGGACCTACCATAATGGAGACACCCACTGGACCACCATCACAGGGATTTATGATGGTGTGAGGGTGGGGGAGATCAATGCCGTCGTAGAGAGATGCCAGCCTGTCTCTGATGACATCCCCTGCTACCCCGATGAGACAGACTACTGAGACAGAATTCTAGATCTGTGAACTTTGAACTCCAATGTGCCTGTGGTATCCCTCCAGACACAAAGTGAAGAAATTACCCTTATGTCACAATAACTTTTCATCAGACAGGAATAAACTGATATATCTGCATATTCAGATAAAACAGCCAGTTAATTTATTTTTGTGTTTTTGTGTCAAGAAAAGCAATTTTTGCCGAATGTTTCAAGACAATAAATATGATCTTGGTGCAAAATGTTGTTTTTCTCTTTTCTTGATTTAACTAATTTACTCCTGTATGCTACATGCACCTATAGCTGTATCATCATCATTAGTTTCAATGGCCTATTGAAGTTAAATATAATTTCAGCACATGAAGTTACACAATGTTGAAAGGTCCAAAATCACTTTTCCAAACCAGTAGCCTATTTATATTACATTTACATTTTAGTCATTAAGCAGACGCTCTTATCCAGAGCGACTTACAGTTAGTGAGTGCATACATTATTTTTTAATACTGTCCCCCGTGGGAATCGAACCCACAACCCTGGCGTTGCAAACGCCATGCTCTACCAACTGAGCTACATCCCTGTGCATTTGCTATGAGTGTTAAGGCGTGTATACAGTGCCTTCAGAAAGTATTCACACCCCTTGACTTTTTCCACATCTTGTTGTCTTACAAAGTGGGATTAAAATGGATTTCATTGTCATTTTTTGGTCAACGATCTACACAAAATACTCTGTAATGTCAAAGTGGAAGAAGAATTCTAACATTTTTTAAATAATGGAAACTAAAACACTAATATATATTGATTAGATAAGTATCCATCCCCATGATTCGATACATGTTAGAAGTGATTACAGCTGTGAGTCTTTCTGGTTAATTCTCTAAGAGCTTTGCACACCTGGATTGTACAATATTTGGCAATTATTCTTTTAAAAAATTGTCAATCTCTGTCAAGTTGGTTGTTGATCATTGCTAGACAGCCATTTTCAAGTCTTGCCATAGATTTTCAAGAAGATTTAAGTCAAAACGCTAGCTAGGCCACTCAGGAACATTCAACGTCATCTTGGTAAGCAACTCCAGTGTATATTTGGCCTTGTGTTTTAGGTAATTGTCCTGCTGAAAAGTGAATTTGTCTCCCAGTGTCTGTTGGATGGCAGACTGAACCAAGTTTTCCTCTATGATTTTGCCTGTGCTTAGCTCTATTCCATTTATTTTTATCCTGAAAAACTCCCTAGTCCTTGCCGATGACAAGCATACCCATAACATGATGCAGCCTCCACCATGCTTGAAAATATGAAGTGGTACTCAGTGATGTTTTGTGTTGTATTTGCCCCAAACATAACGCTTTGTATTCAGGACAATAAGTTCCTTTCTTTGCCACATTTCTTGCAGTATTACTTCAGTGCCTCATTAAAACAGGATGCATGTTTTGGAATTTTTCTTCCTTCTTTTCACTCTGTTATTTAGATTATTATTGTGGAGTAACTACAATGCTGTTGATCCATCCTCAGTTATTTCCTGTCAGAGCCATTAAATTCTGTAACTGTTTTAAAATCACCATTGGCCTCATGGTGAAATCCCTGAGCGGTTTCCTTCTTCTCCGGCAACTGAGTTAGTATTGATACACCATCCAAAGTGTAATTAATAACTGCACCATGCTCATCTACCAATAGGTGCCCTTCTTTGCGAACCATTGGAAAACCTCCCTGGTCTTTGTGGTTGAATCTGTGCTTAAAATTCACTGCTTGACTGAGGGACCTTACAGATAATTGTATGTGTGGGGTACAGAGATGGGGTAGTCATTTACAAATCCTGTTAAACACTATTATTGCACACAGAGTGAGTCCTTGCAACTTATTATGTGACTTGTTAAGCACATTTTTACTCCTGAACTCATTTAGGATGTAATACTTATTGACACAAGACATTTGAGCTTTTCATTTTTAATTAATTTGTAAACATTTCTAAAAACAAAACATAATCTTCACTTTGAAATGATTGGGTGTTGTGTGCAGATCATTTACACAAAATCTCAATTTAATCAATTTTAAATTCAGGCTATAACACAACAAAATGTGGAAAAAGTCAATGAGTGTGAATAGTTTCTGAAGGCACTGTAAGTGAATTTATAAGCCTCCAAGCTAGGTGGCGGTATGTTTGAAAAGATCAGACGTTGGTCACAATGAACCCTCTCAGTTTTCTGCCCAGCAGTCTCTTTGATTAATGTCAAAGTTGCATGGTACGGCAGGTTTATTTTACCAACAGAACTATATAGATATCCTTCTCCAATGTTTCTTCTTTTGTGTTCTCAATTTTATAGATAGATCCGAGATTTCAAAGCTATAGACATTTCAAATAGATTCGTTTAATACTGAACTGAAATGTCAGGAGTACATTACTGAATCTAAGCTATTAATAGTGGTCACAGACAGTAGGCTTTTGACACTAGGCTACAATGTCACTGCCAGAGAACATGAAGTTATGAACGTCACTTATGAGAAACGTCCATATAGACATTAAAACCTGGGAAACGTCACTGTTGTTGGTAGACCTAAACTTTGGCATTGTGTGTCACCATTTTTCAAGACTGCTGAACTTCTGTCACAATGAGACGACTTTTATCAAAACTGATAAACCGAGCGTTGCTGACTGAACCCTTTGGACGAATGATGCTCAGTGAAGCAGGAGTCCACACAAATTCTCGTATGAGACTGGTAAGTGAATTATTCAAGAAAAACAATTGCTGCCCAATATGTTGTAGTCAGTGCACTGCAGCCACTTGTCTTGGGTTTTGACTAGGATACAGTTTGTCAGAATTGACCAAAATAGACTTTTCAAGCAGGTTAAGAGAGCTTACGCAGGAGGTTAGGATAATTAATGTTGCAGGTTATGAGAATTAGGTTAAGGTTAGGAAAAGGGTTAGGGTTAGCTCAAATGCAAAGAGTTTAAACTTGACGTAAATTTCACATAAACTGTATCCCATCTAGCCATGGTCCTTGTATTGCTCACAGTTTGATACATATAAAGCGTAGGCCTATGACTTGTTACAATGTAGCTGCTGGCATAGCAGCCCATGCTAGAATGTAACAATTAACAATGCTGGTAACGTTGCAAGCGACAACGTAACGTTAATCCACTTGAGACCACAGCTGACAGTTTGTGTCAATAGGGCTCATCAGGTTCTGTGCGTGGTGTTGTTCACAGTACAATTTTGTAAGCATTGCATTTTTAACTGTTACAGAAGTATTTGCTGCTATTACTTTTATTACAATTGATCTAAATCGAAATTAAGTGTAGTGGCTAACCTATAATAATAATAATAATAATAATATGCCATTTAGCAGACCTAGTCAAAAGTTCCACAATGAGACACATTTGAAAGTAAATACATGTCTTATTTTGTTTGGCAGCCTTGTTTTGAGAGCTCTGTTTTTAAGTTATAAAAGTAAAAACAAAAACTTTGCTCCTGTGTGTTTTTGTCACTGTCAATGAGGGAGTTCAATTAACCTGAGCTATGGTGCATGGGTCTATGGCCTGTGACGTGAATGGACAAAAGTGGTGAGGGAGGCACACCCTTTTGAAATCGAACAGTAATCAGTGCCACTCGTGTTGTCAACAAGGCAGCATGGTGCATCGTCCAGAAACAAACAACATCTCTTTTCCATAAAATATATGTTAGAATTTCAAATTAGTTTTCATTGGGAAGGCAGATAAAGCATTTTTATCAAAAACAATCACTTTTGCATGTGAAAACACAGAATCCTACTCATTACTCCACGTGCTTAATCTAAATCACTTTTGTTTTGAGCCGACTTCACCATGGGATTTGAACAGGGCACCTGGCTCACGCCCAGGAGGCAGCCCGGTACCAAAATGAATGCAATCACTTTTCACCCGGTGCAAACTCCTCCCACCAGGGTAACCTGGGACAGATAATGGAATCTCCTCAATGAGTAGGCCCAGAGCTACAGTGAGCTCCAAAAGTATTGGGACACAGACCGTTTTTGTTTTCTTTTGGCTCTGTACTCCAGCACTTTGGATTTGAAATGATACATTGACTGAAGTGCAGACTGTCAGCTTTAATTTGAGGTTATTTTCATCCATATCGGGTGAAGCGCTCCACACTGCCCTTTCATACCTGGACAAAAGGAACACCTATGTGAGAATGCTATTAATTGACTACAACTCAGCGTTCAACACCATAGTGCCCTCAAAACTCATCACTAAGCTAAGGACCCTGGGACTAAACACCTCCCTCTGCAACTTGATCCTGGACTTCCTGACGGGCCGCCCCAGGTGGTAAGGGTAGGTAACAACACATCCGCCACGCTGATCCTCAACACGGGGCCCCTCAGGGGTGCGTGCTCAGTCCCCTCCTGTACTCCCTGTTCACTCATGACTGCATGGCCAGGCACGACTCCAACACCATCATTAAGTTTGCAGATGACACAACAGTGGTAGGCCTGATCACCAACAACAAAGAGACAGCCTATAGGGAGGAGGTCAGAGACCTGGCCGTGTGGTGCCAGGACAACAACCTCTCCCTCAACGTGATCAAGACAAAGGAGATGATTGTGGACTACAGGAAAAAGAAGAGGACCGAGCACGCCCCCATTCTCATCGACAGGGCTGTAGTGGAGCAGGTTGAGAGCTTCAAGTTCCTTGGTGTCCACATCACCAACAAACTAACGTGGTCCAAGCACACCAAGACAGTCGTGAAGAGGGCACGACAAAACCTATTCCCCCTAAGGAGACTGAAAAGATTTGGCATGGGTCCTCAGATCCTCAAAAGGTTCTACAGCTGCACCATCAAGAGCATCCTGACTGGTTGCATCACTGCCTGGTATGGCAACTGCTCGGCCTCCGACCGCAAGGCACTACAGAGGGTAGTGCGTACGGCCCAGTACATCACTGGGGCCAAGCTTCCTACCATCCAGGACCTCTATACCAGGCGGTGTCAGAGGAAGGCCCTAGAAATTGTCAGACTCCAGCCACCCTAGTCATAGTGTTCTCTCTGCTACCGCACGGCAAGTGGTACCGTAGCGCCAAGTATAGGTCCAAGAGGCTTCTAAACAGCTTCTACCTCCAAGCCATAAGACTCCTGAACATCTAATCAAATGGCTACCCAGACTATTTGCATTGCCCCCCCACCCCTCTTTTACGCTGCTGCTGCTCTCTGTTTATTATCTATGTATAGTCACTTTAATAACCCTACCTACATGTACATATTACCCTAATTACCTTGACTAACCAGTGCCTCCGCACATTGACTCGGTACCGGTACCCCCTGTATATAGCCTCACTATTGTTATTTGTTACTTTTATTTCGTATTATTATTATTATTTTATTTTTTGGCATTCTTTCTTAAAACTGCAACGTTGGTTAAGGGCTTGTAAGTAAGCATTTCACTGTAAGGTCTACACCTGTTGTATTCAGCACATTTGACAAATAACATTTGATTTTATTAGAAATTACAGCACTGCTTTAGGGGACCAAAAGTATTGGGACAAATTCACTTATGTGTAGTTAAGTAGTCAAAAGTTTTGTATTTGGTCCCATATTCCTAGCACGCAATGATTACATCAAGCTTGTGACGCTACAAACTATTTGGATGCATTTGCTGTTTGTTTTGGTTGTGTTTCAGATTATTTTGTGTCCAATAGAATTTCATGGTAAATAATGTATTGTCATTTTGGAGTCACTTTTATTGTAAATAAGAATAGAATATGATTCTGAACACTTCTACATTCATGTGGATGCTACCATTAATAGGGATAATCCTAAATGAATTGTGAATAATGATGAGCGAGAAAGTTAAGAGGCATAAATATCATACCCCCCCCCAAAAAAATGCTAACCTCCCCTTTTATTGTAGTGGTGAGAGGTTAGCATGTCTTGGGGGTATGATATTTGTGCGTCTAACTTTCTCACTCACCATTATTCAGGACTATCCGTAATCATGGTAGCATCCACATTAATGGAAGTAGAAGCGTTTAGAATTTTACCATTCATTTCTATTGGGCACAAGATAATCTGAAACACAACCAAAACAAACAGCAAATGAATCCAACAAGTTTGTAGAGTCACAAGCTTGATGTAATCATTGCGTGCTAGGAATATGGGACTAAATACTAAACTTTTGCCTACTTTAATACACATAAATCCCCTTGAATGTATGTACAAAAAGTGCTGTAATCTCTAAACGGTTCACCTGATATGGATTAAAGCTGACAGTCTGCACTGTAACCTCATAGTCAAATCCAAAGTGTTGGATTAAAGAGCCAAAACAACAACAAACATTGTCACTGTCACAATACTTTTGGAGCTCACTGTATATTTAAGCAATAAGGCCCGAGGGGGTGTGGTATATGGCCAACATACCACGGCTAAGGGCTGTTCTTATGCACGACGCAACAGACCTTAGCCGTGGGATATTGGCCATATATCACAAACCCCCGAGGTGCCTTATTGCTATTATAAATGGGTTACCAACGTAATTAGAGCAGTAAAAATAAATGTTTTGTCATACTCGTAGTATATGGTATATACCAGGGCTTGAACCATCCAGTTTATAACCTCCAATTGAACACCCGGTAATTACAAGGGAGAACCCGCCCCTGGATGCTTCTCTTTCTATTGGCTCATGGCTACTTCCTAGTTCTACGGGTAGCAGACATTTTTTTGGAAAACACACCATACCACCTCCTCCTCCGTGCTTCATCCGTTCACCTACTCTGTGGCTCAGAAAGACACAGCGGTTGGAACCAAAAATCGCGAATTTGGACTCATCAGACCAAAGGACAGATTTCCACCGGTCTGATGTCCATTGCTCGTGTTTCTTGGCCCAAGCAAGTCTCTTCTTCTTATTGGTGTCCTTCAGTAGTGATTTCTTTGCAGCAATTCGACCATGAAGGCCTGATTCACGCGGTATTCTCTGAACAGTTGATTTTGAGATGTCTGTTACTTCAACTCTGTGAAGCATTTATTTGGGCTGCAAATTATGAGGCTGGTAACTCCAATGAACTTATCCTCTGCAGCAGAGGTAACTCGGCCTTCCTTTCCTATGGCGGTCCTCATGAGAGCCAGTTTCATCATAGCGCTTGATGGTTTTTGCGACTGCACTTGAAGAAACTTTCAAAGTTCTTGAAATGTTCAGAATTGACTGACCTTTATGTCTTAAAGTAATGATGGACTGTCGTTTCTCTTTGCTTATTTGAGCTGTTCTTGCCATAATATGGACTTGGTCTTTTACCAAATAGGGCTATCTTCTGTATACCACCCCTACCTTGTCACAACACAACTGATTGGCGCAAACGCATTAAGAAGGAAAGACATTCCACTAATTAACTTTTAACAAGACACTCCTGTTAATTTAAATGCCAGGTGACTACTGGTTGAGAGAATGCAAAGAATGTGCAAAGCTGTCATCAAGGCAAAGGGGTGTCTACTTTGAAGAATCTCAAATCTCAAATATATTTTGATTTGTTTAACACTACATGATTCCATGTGTTATTTCATAGTTTTAATGTCTTCACTATTATTCTTACAATGTAAAAAATAGTAAAAATAAAGAAAAACCTTTGAATGAGTAGGTGTGTCCAAGCTTTTGACTGGTACTGTATACAGTGCTATGAAAAAGTATTTGCCCCCTTTCTAATTTTCTCTACTTTTGCATATTTGTGATACTGAATGTTATCAGATCTTCAACCAAAACCTAATATTAGATAAAGGGAACATAAGTGAACAAATAACACAACAATTACATATTTATTTCAAAAAACCAAACTCTGCATTCCACAGTAAGAACATCATACCAAAGGTCAAGCATGGTGGTGGTGGTTGTGTGATGGTTTGGGGATGCTTTGCTGCCTCAGGACCTGGACGACTTGCCTTAATAGAAGGAACCATGAATTCTGCTCTGTATCAGAGAATTCTACAGGAGAATGTCAGACCATCTGTGAGCTGAAGCTGAAGCACAGCTGGGTCATGCAGCAAGACAATGATCCAAAACACACAATCAAGTCTACATGAAAATTGCTAAAAAGCAACAAATTTGAAGTTTTGGAATGTCCTAGTCAAAGTCCAGACCTAATCCCAATTGAGATGTTGTGGCAGGACTTGAAACGAGCAGTTCATGCTTGAAAACCTACACGTCACTGAGTTAAAGCAGTTCTGCATGGAAGAGTGGGTCAAAATTCCTCCACAGCGACGTGAGACACTGATAAACAACTACAGGAAGCATTTGGTTGGAGTCATTGCAGCTAAAGGTGGCACAACCAGTTATTGAGTGTAAGGGGGCAATTACTTTTTCACACAGGGGAATTGGGTGTTGTGTTATTTGTCCACTTATGTTCCCTTTAACTAATATTAGGTTTTGGTTGAAAATCTGATAACATTCAGTATCATAAATATGCAAAAGTAGAGAAAATTAGAAAGGGGGCAAATACTTTTTCATAGCACTATATATATATATATATATATATATATATATATATATATATATATATATATATATATATATATATATATATTAGGACCAGGCAAAAGTTTGGACACACCTACTCATTCCAAAATATACTATAGGTCCCTTAGCCTACTAGCCATCACCTCCCTAGGTATAAGTGTCCTTTGGGCTGCAAAACACACTTGGCAAAAATAATTTTAAATAAAAATTACGGCTTTTAACTAACTTTCACAAATTTCTGTTTTTATTATTAAATGATTAATAGATTGTTTTAGGCATACAAGTTATGTTAGTTATTGATATTGACTAGGCATGTAGTGGGATACCAATCAGTTTGAAAGCAGGCTATTGCAATAAAGAAAATAAAACATATATTTATTTTCTATAAATTCACAATTTTAATTGTGGGGAAGGAGAATGGGAACAATGGCAAAAGCATGGCAGTCTTTCAACAGGCCTTCCTGCAGCCACAACTCTACAACAGGTGCATTGGATCTTTTTGTGGCCGTGGTGCTTCGAGAAAAAGTGGACTTTTACGTGTGCCTGTCACGAATTTCGAATGAGTCATAGGGCTATGTAGCGGACTAAACTCTACTCCATGGTGAAGGAAGTTTCTGATGACTCCACCAACTGAGTGGAGCAGATACCAAGCTTTGTGGAATCTAGATCCGTCTACATCCATTCACTTAAGGGCAATACTTCCAAAACATTTAAATTATGAAAAGTATGGATTTCAGCAAACAAAGAAAGTCACGCAAATATAGAGGACAAACAGGTACAAGGTAGGCGTTTCATAATTTACAGTTTAAGTACTGACCTTGGGCGAATTGATGTAGTCAGAGTTGGATTCCGCAAAGCCTGGTCTATGCTCCACTCTGTTGGTGGAGTCATCAGAAACTTCCTACACCATGGAGTGGAGTTTAGTCCGCTAAGGCCTACGTGTCTATTTCACAATAAGCTGTGATGAAGGGCTCACTTCGCCTGCGATCAGTCCTCTGATTTAGTTCACGCTCTCTATGTTGCTGAATTTTGTGCGCATGTATTAGGACGCATCAAGGGATTCCCGCATGTGGGTTACATGTCTTCAATGTTTGCTACGTGGGGTAACAGCAATGTAGGCTACCTGGGGATTTCTATGTTTTTATTCTTCATAATTATAAGTTAGACATGAAGAGCTCCAAAAACAAGGCTCCCTGGAACAATTATGAGCCAAAAACAGATTTGATAATATATTTGAAACAGGACTTTGTATTATTGTTAGTTAAAAATGTGTGACTAACATGACACATCAGTCCGTTCTTGTGGGAGGAGAACCACTGTACTCGCCAGTGACATTTAGAGAAATATAGTATGCAAAGATGGAAAATAACTATTTCTTGTCCTTGTGCAGGTTGTGGGACTGGGAAACCCTGGAATGAATGGTTCGCGCCATAGCGTGGGCATGGCAGTGCTCGAAGCACTTGCTTCCCGGCTTGGGGTAGCTGATAGCTGGCGTGGTGATAAGCATGTGTCCGGTGAGGTCATCGTATCTGACATCCAGGACACCCAAATCGTGCTTCTCCGACCACGACTACTGATGAACATAAACGGTGTATCCGTGGCCAAAGCAGGTGAGGAATCTTGTCTTCTTGATGTCTTTTGACATTTTATGTATTTTGAGTTTTGACTGTCAGAGGAATTATACCAAAAGTAGGCTATGTGTACTGTGAATGAATTGTTAATGATATTTTGTTTTTAATTACCTTGAATCAAGCGGGTAAATACAGCATCAAGCCTGAGCACATACTACTGGTTCATGACGAGTTGGATAAGCCTCTTGGAAAGCTTGCTATGAAACAAGGAGGGAGTGCCAGGTGAGTTGATTCCCAGACAGTTATCAGCCTGACTAATGATGCTATCTGACAACAATGTGATCTTCCCAAGTTTGTGCTCATTTTAGATGTTGTTGATTGACAGGGGTCACAATGGTGTGCGGTCCTGTGTTGAGTGTCTGCAGACTGATGTAAGTAGCTTTCCACACAGACAAATACTCTCCCTTCCCACATTGGGAGGAATTGAGAGATGACTGTTCCCTTTGACACATTTTGGGAAGGTGCTAGAGAATCCAGAGAAATGTCATGTCTGTCAAATGGAACTGTTGTCTGGGGGGGTTGGGCGCAGAGTAAAAAGTCAAATGTATTTAGCAAGATAGACAATAAGGTACAATTATATTATTGTGCCCCCCAGGTGATGCTCAGACTGCGTGTTGGGATTGGCAGACCATCAGGTAAAACATCAGTGGACCGCCATGTTCTGGGCCGCTTCTCTCAGGAGGAGCAAAAGGTTCTGAGGGGGGTTTTAGAAGAGAGTGTGGACATTCTCCTCTCCCAGCTCACTGACAAGGAGAATGTGCAGTCCCCACTCTCGCCACCTGGAGGCAGACCAGCATCACAGACTGGGAAACCAAGGGAGCGTTTAAGCTCTCCAGGAAAGGACACAACCGCTGGCCAGACCTGAGACTGACGAGACGTTGACAGAGCCAGTGAAACTATGACTGTACTTAATTTGTTATGACTTTATTTATGCTCTGGTTTAGAGTGTATGTGAAATGAATGCCAAGTAAGCACACTTTGTTTCAAGGACAAAGAATTTAGATATGAATAAGATAATCATCGCATAGAGCATCTAGATTGGTATGCAGTATGCATTTATTTGGAAGTTTCCCAAACTACCAGTTGTATGGCTTTTGGTGGTCTAATTATGTGCAAGGTCCAAGGAGAGACCAATACTTGATATTAGAATGATTAAACAAAACCATCATACCAATGGCATTGAGAAGAAATGGAACTAATGGTGAATGAACTGAGGGAAGACTGAGGGTTTTCCTGATAAGAGAACCTGTTTCATTCATGTTTCAGCCACCCTGAAAGCCTCCCAATCCCAGGGTCTCACATCATCTAAACTCATTGTCTTTGGTGTATTTACTGGTGCAACATATTGATTCCATCCTTTAATTGTCAGCCTATAACCACACTCTTAATCAACAAGCATTCTTAATGAGTAGTAGCAAACAGTCAAGAAGTGTATGATTCTCACCAAAGTGAATACCAGCCCACAAAAACTGAGAAAGGAGCATATAAAAAGTACAGAAAGGCAGAGTGAGAGAAAGGAAAACTGATACAATGGGCCGAATAGATTGCGATGCAGGGCTAAAGAAAGGGCGGGGGAGAAAACAATGGAACAATGGGGGCCAAACATTGTAGGATAGGGCTGTTTGAAGCCTTCTGTTTGGCAGTAGCTCAGAGTCACAACAAAGCATCAGGGACACACTTGTGGATGTGGGGAATGGGACTCAAAGGGAATCTCTCCACTCATGACAGACCCTGGCCTCTCTCGACCCCTTTCGCTTTCTCTCATGTGACCCCGTTGAGCCAGCCATCTCACCCACCAGGGCACTTTCCCAGCCCCTCTGAGTGGTCAGCCTGGGAGAGTGCAGTGGTGGCCTGTAACTTTTCTCTGAAAGGTAAGAGGTCACTCATAAGGCTGGACACTGGGCTAATTTATTCAAGAAAGGCTTCCCCTCCTCAGCAGTTATAGGCTGAGCTTCACTAGCCCAAAGCCCAGTGGGGGGTCTTCCCCTAAGCCCACAGATGTGCTAAGACCAGGGATACACAAAAAGACAAGGAGGGGGGATGGACACACACAAACTGCATTCTTGTCTCTCCAATTGCGGACCCTCAGAGATTTCTTGATGTTTAAAGTGGATTCGTTATTCACCATGATCCCCAACAGATGACCTGGGAACGATAAGAACTTAATATGGACATTATCAGTACAGGAATGTGGATCGAATTCACTGGTTGTAAATGTGAACTTTCTCAATGTAGTCCTTTGTAATTATCAAGGAGGATACTGCCTTCCCTCTCTTTGGGATATGACTGTCAAACTAAGCCTAATGGTTTAGTGCATGGTCTTATATTGAGGCTCCGGTTTAGTGATGCCATTTGTCACAGCCAGCCACACTCACCTAGCTTATTGGGGCCCTTATACCCTCCTTACCTAGGAACCGTGCAGTATTGGCATGCTGTTTTAAGTCAAGAGAAAGGTGAACATGACGAGAAGTGAAAACAAGAGGATTCCCCAGTTCTACTGACTCACAGAGAGGCTTGGAGACTAAAATGTATTTCCACATTCACTTAAAGACTGCGAAGGTTTTTCCCTATATCCACAAGTGAACACAGTCGGTCTCAGAAAATATAGATATGATAACTTGATGCGCTACACTAAGATTTACACATGGGCTATGGGCCTGGTTTGTATTGTTGCATATGTTATAAGCCTACAAAACAGGATGAATTTAAGTGAAAGTAAAGTGAATGTATTACCAATAAGAGGGGAAATCCTTTGGGCTTAGAATATACTTTGCAGCTTTACAAAAATTGTTCCTATAAATTATGCTATTATATATTCAGACCTTGAAAAATTGGCTAGGCCTACTCAAATCTGCACTGCACTGGGGAAAGAGTGTCCTTACAGACCTGCTATTTTAATTTGACCCTGTTAATAGCAACAGGAAATGTGAATTACTTTGTGGATTATAATTCATGGAGATTTTTTTAAGGGTTGATACATTTTTCGTTAGGTTAAATCAAGTCTGATATTTTAAAGTGGAAATTACAAACTTTAGAAGCCTTTTTAAACCTTGAATACATTACAATTTGCATTTTCTGCTGCGCAGGAAAATGATCTGGGTCAACAGTGATCAAATTAAAATAGAACTACTGTAGGCCTATGTGTTTTTTCATGTAGTGGTGACTGGTGGTGACAGACTAGGAAGCATCAGCTATCATTGAAACTTTTGAAATGCCAAAGTTGACTTCATAGGACAATAACAAAACATGTATGAAAGGAGTTTCAAACTCTTAAAATAAACTACATTTACCCTCAAATTGCCATAGAATGAGAAAAAACAAACAAGAAAAAACGAGTTAAGCTATTTCTGTGATGTACTAAACTACAGAAGAAAATGTACAGGTTTATCTGAGAAATATAATAATCTTTCTTCCCAATACAGATATGTATTCAATGAATTTCACAAAGTGGGTTCATAATAAAGGCCTAATATAGTTTTTTTCTCTCCAATGAACTGAATGGGTTTAGTTTAGTGAATCAGTGAAGTCCCCTCTCGCTTTCCCGATAAGTAAGCATTAATAACGCGTATTTTCCCTCCCTTTAGCCATAATCTCCAGTGATCTCGCGCCTCCCGCACTAAATTATTCTGACATGGCGGTGAAAAGGCAGCAGCGGGCAGGCCCTTTAAGAGGCAAATGAGCATCGAAAGTGAGAAGATGTTCCCAGCAAAGGAAATGTTAACTCACTCCCCTCTAAGGAGTGCGATGCTATGGATGAAACCAACTGAGATGTCTTTAAAAGGAAAAGGGGAGAGCAGCCCAACCCCGAAGGCGGTCACTGTTTAATAATTTATCAGAGAGGAGTAGGCTTTTAACCCGAGCCATGATAGGCCTAAAGCATCTGGAGTGTGTGAAGCGCAAGTAGCATGGCTCTTTGGGCAAGGTTTACCTTCCTCGACACCATGCGATGCATATTCGATAAGGGAAGTGATTCGATATAGCAATCGAACGTAGCAAATCATTCGATCCAGTCGATCTAATTGCCATTTGAAAGAGATGTTTGGGTCAGAAAACTAGAAGAATAGTAGGCTAGTCAGAATAGTTTCAGGCCTTCTGAGGACCTGGACAGTAACTGGTAAGTTTGTTTCAGAATGAGGTCACAATGTTAGACCCATAAGCACCACGTCACCCTCGCGCGGTTTGTGGTTCACCTGTCAATCACCTGTGTCATACAGCTCTACAGAAATGTTTAGTTTATGTCTTGAAGATTTTCCTGAAAACTACTACAATAGCCTTATCTGAGAAATAAGGCTTAGGCCTAAACTACACGAACATTTATTCCTCCATAGTTATGGTAATCATATTGATCTCATGGTCTTATAGGCTCTACTAATTCATATGTAATTCATATGTTATTAACAGCCAAAACATCTGCCAATAGGCCATTCATTAATATTTTTGTAATAAACGAATGAACAAACAAGTTGATATTTGTTAGTGCCTGGTTACTAGGCTACATTGTATGAACACCCCTGGTTTGTTTTTGTGAAACGAGAGAGGAAACGTAATTTATTATTGACAATTCGTTTTGCAAGGGTAACAGTGTTTTGATTGTAATTGCCCTGGAGAGGCAAAATAGGACTGTTGTATCTTTAAAATCTTGCTGGTCCTTCATTCGCAGCTGCTGGCTCGTGTGTGCTATCAGAGACAGTGCAGATGCATTACTTCTTCAGCACAATGGACATTTATCGCCCCATGGTGTTATTCAAATTCAGTACCAAGCGAAGACCATCCCCACTCCCTTTCGCCGTCCATCTCGGTAACACCGTTATTGTGAGTGGAGCTCAAGAAAAGCCTTTGGATAACAGAATAGCGAGCACGCAGTGCCATTCCGGTGCAGTCGTCCTATCAAGTTGACTCATATAACCCTTTTTCGCGTCTTATCATTTTTCTACAAGCTGGAGTATACAAGAAATGCTGCTTGGGGACCGCGGAGTAGCAGGTGCATTCGCGTTTTAACCATTTCCCCTCCGCTTCCTCGCATCAGCAATGTTCTGCTTTGTCGCTTAGTAACGTTTTAAAATTAATATAACCACCGAGTTTTTTTTGTATGATTGGAATTATTTGAAGTCGAGTTCAATTGCTTGTGTTCTTCTCTATAATGATGTGGAAACTATATGTGCAAGGAGATGCGTCTTACAGGTGCAGATATGGCGAAACGCAGTCGTAATGGTTTGAACGACTCGTGTCTTCTGATTCCTATGCTGATGATTAGAGCAAACCCTTTTCATGTTGTTTTATTATGGCATTGAATTAAGACGTTTTTACAGTGTTTTGATGTTTTTGAAGGGGAAGTTGTATAATCTCTGAGGCCTTCGTCGACTTAAACATCTTCTGGTAAATCATGCCATTGGTATAGGCTATCAAAGATCAGAGTATCGAAAATAGCAGATATTTTGAATTTGAAATGTTCATGTTTGTTACTAGACCTGCTGATTTATCAAACGTTTAAAGGAGAAAACAAAAGTTTAGCTTTATAAGAAAACAATAGGCTACTGCTTTTAAAACGTTATTAGTTTAACTTGCACATATCTAGATTACATTAACTAATATGTTTCTGTATCTTGCAACTGATGATATTTCATTTTACCAAATAAGATGAGGATCCATGGTCAGATGCATGATTGGAATGACAATTAGTGATAGTGCCTCCATATGTTCTACAGGTCTATCTATATATTCTACAGATTCAAAGAGAATTGATATGATGAATTTAAATGGATTAATTCAGAACTGTTTTGAATGATGAGATCAATTATTTTGGAGAGACACACTTTGAGCCCTTGCAGTTGATTGTCCAAACGCAATTCTTGTGAAATTTCAAACACAACCCGAGAATTGTATCTGGACATCTGTTGCTGGAGGTTCCTTTCACATCAGTGTCATAAATACAATTTCTTAGTCTTGTCACCATAGTCATGATATTTCTTTTTGGAAATCTGCCTTAAAGTGTTGATTATTCGATTTATTCATAAAACCACCAATTATCCAAAACGAGTCACTATTGGTCAAAAGCTTTAGACGATTATGTTCAACTAAATGTAATTGTATAGCCTGCAGTATAGCCTACATATGTGTACATTCATTGTATTATAACATTCTAAATCAATCATGCTTTATTTAGAACTAAGTAGGTCTAAGCCTACATAACTTTTGGAGGAGCAAGCTGGTGAATATATATAGTAGCCTAAAAACGTTCAGATTTTTTTGCAAGTTGTTCAAATGACACAACTAGGCCTACAGTTTATTTCGAAGAGAAGCTTTCAATGTTGTCTATTTTCCTCTTCCTACTTTCGATTGCCCCTATGCAAGGATGGGTTTATTGTTGCTCTACTGTTGAGCTTTTGTTGTGGCTCCAAGTGCTGTTTTAGGATTACAATTTGCATAATTCTTAAGGAATGTATCGTTTTAATTTTGTTTAACATACCGTGACCTTTTTTGCAACCTCTTTATCATTTTAAAACACCATTACAAGCCAATTAAGAGGGAATTCGGTTGTACTTTTTATTTCAAGGTATAAATAGGTTTATATAATTAATAATACAATTATTAATCTAGGTTTATTCATTTTTTGTTTGTGTTTTTGTTGATCTTTTTGGAAATATTGTTTATTTGTTGTTGATTTTATACTGCATGTATGTTTGAGTTACAAATTTGTGATATTGAAATATGCTTTAAAAAAATAAAATAAAATATAATGAGAACTTAAACATAATTATGTATTTTTTTCCATTCATGTTTATGTATGTGATATTTACATGTATTTAATTTAACAATTTCTTGCTTTGACCAGTCATTGGTTTTGACCTAACTTAGCAGGCAAATGTTTTTGTCACATAGACCTTTCAAATTATTTCTTAATTAAATTATTCCAATATGTTTTTATGGATAGAATAGGCCTGTGTAAACTCCTGTGTTTATGCCATTTCAACTCATCAACTCAACAATATATCAGCCCATCATTAATATAAGTGTTGCTAATGGCGCAGACTGGTCAATGCTTTGTAAAACATTATTGGTTATTCTTTGCCATTCTTCTTTGGACATTTCCCTCTGAGCCATTCATTTCTATACCATCTCCACACTTTCATGATATAGCCATATAGGAAGTTATGAATAACTTCATTATTAGTATGAACAGAAATATAATACTTCAAACTAAAAACATGAAAATGTAATATTGTTGCTCTAATCAGAGATGTCAGTATGGAATTTGTCCCAAGTCTCCAGTGTGGGATAAACAAACATGCTTTTGCCTATATTTGCTTTTTACAGTTTTGGTAGCTACTGCTCTCAGTAATTCATTCACCAAACTTGTCTCTTATTTCTATTGGAACTGTGTCTCTGGTAAATGGGTGTGATCCAGCAAGGATATTTCTCTATTCAGTTTACACATGACATAATAAAAAAATGGATTATTGCTCGAGACAGACACATGTGTGGTCCTCTCACTCCCACCCAACACGCAGGTCTAAAAACCTCCCACCAGCAGCCTTAATATTTTACAACAGAGAGGATGATATAGTAACATAAAAGTACATATTTTGACATAGTTAATTATATTGCACAGGCATTCTTAGTGATCAGTGTGTATTGATAAGAAATTGATTGATAATAGTCAATTAGTCTTTATGAGGCCATGTAATGACTGGGATTATTATCTGATGTGATTTGTTTGATCTACAGTTCAACAGCAGTGTGTTTCGGAGGTCTGAATCCAGCCCTCTCTGTTGAACACGTTCTTGTAATGATATAAATACACTTCAACATGAAACAGTTGCAAACTGCTCTTATTAAACTAGTCTTTCAATACTTTTATTTATCAATATCCAAGTAGGGGTTATATGCCAGAAAAATGCACTGATTTGACTTTGCATTCCATAAGCTGGTAGTACGTTTAGAGGACGACATATATGGACAGAGAGTGTATGATTGTGAATGAAAATAAGATGATAAAAGATGCTGTTGGATGTGTTATCTTATCGCTGCTCTACTGCTTTAAACCATGACCTCCATTGCTGGATCATCATGTTCCATATACATTCAATACACACAGCTGATACTATAGCAGCCTTCGTTTTGATCCAGGTCAGTCACTTCCTTCCTTCTTTCCTCATGTCCCTTGGACACCCCAGTCACGTGACCAGGCTTCTGTGTCATTGCTATGGGTGACACAACACCACTGTGTAAGAGCAGGGGATGGCGGAGAGACGGAGGAGCATCACAGGGCTGCTGAGCTGACGTTACACCCGAGTAGCATTATCCACTGTCTGGTCACATGGACTAACTGCTGTGCTGGGCATGGTACGGCACACCAGGGACAACCTGAAACCCCCAGGCTGTTCTTGGATCCTCAGTTATACTTCACATAGATAGTGGCACAGTAACATATCTTGAGAGAGAGAGAGACCACCTGGTAATAACACTATGTGTGTGTATATTCCCCCCGCCTGTTGTCTTCATATATCCCCTTACATCCTAACATAGTCTGATATGCATACCACCACAGCTACCTAGTGATGGCAGAGCTGAGGGAGACAGGGACTGCAGATATCCATATGATGATGTACCCCCCCCCCCCCCCTCCCCATCCCTCCCTCCGCCACCCCCCGGAAATGTCATCACTAGCCGCCTATGCCGGATCCAGCCAGTTTGCTCTGTGGTGGTACGCTCTTGTTCTCAAACAGAGAAATGATAAATTGGTCTTTAGTAAGCTTGTTGTGTATGTGGTTTGTAATACGCAGCTATTGTATGCATGTGTGGTTGTGTCCATCCATATACATGTCATTGTGCGGTGCAGCCGTGCAGGCTAGCGCCACTAGCTCTTTCCTAGTCTTCCGTCCGTGGCAGCAGGCAGGTGTGTGAGTCTGAGTGAGAGATGTCTGGAGCCATCGCGGAGGCTGACTGACCACTCACAGAGCCAGAGCACTGACAGTGCCCCCTCCATCCCCTTTGTCCTCACCACCACCATCACCACCCTTTGGTACCAAAGAGGAACCCTGCTCTGTTGTCTCTGAGAACAGTGACTATCTACTCTCCCTGTCTTTTTCTCTCTCCACACTGCACCATTGTTCCACCTGTCTATGGAGTCACAGTTACAGACATACTCTGTTTATAGTACAGCTCTGACTATACAGGAGAGGGATGACGTCATTGATTAGAGCCAATAACAGCCATGATGCTCTTGGTTTTTGGAGCCATTTGCCCGACCAGAGGGAGATATTTTATATTGAGGGACAGAAAGAAAAGCAATCACTTTTTATTGGCTGTGTCATCATCAATATACATTTACATTCTAGTCATTTAGCAGACGCTCTTATCCAGAGCGACTTACAGTTAGTGAATACATATTTTTTTATACTGGCCCCCCGTGGGAATCGAACCCACAACCCTGGCGTTGCAAACACCATGCTCTATCAACTGAGCTACATCCCTGCCAGCCATTCCCTCCCCTACCCTGGACCAATTGTGCGCCGCCCATGAGTCTCCCGGTCGGCTGCGACAGAGCCTGGATTCGAACCAGGATCTCTAGTGGCACAGTTAGCGCTGCGATGCAGTGCCTTAGACCACTGCGCCACTCAGGAGCCCATCTAATATCCCATCTAATGTTCAGAATTGTTTCAATAACACACAATTATTACTAAAGGACATTGTACATACATGTAACTACAACATCCTTTACTCAACATGTATAAAACCTTTAAAACTTTAGCAGAAACAGAGAGGATTTAAACCCTAAAGTGTAATGCAGATGTTTCTACTTTGGTGGACATTAGTTCACAGACATGGCAGTTCCAAAGTTGCACATTCCTTGCAGCATTACCATAACGTGTCGGTGGGAATGGAGTCATTCATCAATCAATAGTGTTGGGAAAGTGACCATGTCAAAGGACGGGAGTAGTGTTTGAGCAGCAGCAGGCCTATAGAGATCAGATGGGATGGTGTGAATGCGGTGGGGGGTTTGGGAAGGGTGGTTTGTGTTGTCATTAATCATTCCAAGTTTGAAGAGAATGAGAGGCGTCGTGATATTATTCCTCTTCACTCCTCCTCATCCCTAAACCCACCAGGCCTGTGGCTCTCACACCCCATCTGACCACATAGAGGCCAAGGTCAGCTAACCCCCCCCCGTCACCCCCTTTTACCCTACGCCCCACATTCCCCCCACCGCTCCCCCTTTGTCCACCTGTTGTCGTGGAGACTATTACCACAGAGACCAGCCCTTTGTTGTGTGCGAGGGTTTTTGTTGAGGTCAGAACAGAAGCAAAAATAACATATAATCCCACTCTACACTGACCAAGCCATGACACCATGGTGGCCGTTCCAACTCCCTCCTTCTCTTCCTCCCCTGCACTCACTTGCAACATGCACCCACACAGGAAAAATCAGTGAGACATTTTCTATCTTCACCCTCCAACAAGTTGAGCAGGATATTTCAACACTAAGTTTTACACCCAAATGAAGTGTATCAACAGAAAAAACAGTCGCTATATCATGATGGAATAGCTCAATTAGTAATGGGTAGGAAGTCACACCAGTATCATCCCAATGGTTTCAAATAAGGCCAATGGGATCATGTTACATTCACACTCCATTGGTTGCAATGGTAGTGATATAGCAAGTGTCCATGAAAACCAAACCAAATGCTTGCGTCTGCAATGTCTTGCTAGGAAGCTTACAGGAATGCAGACAAGAGTTTGGTTTGCCAACCGTCCCAAATGATTGCACACAAAAAAAGGATTTAACTCTTTGTCGCAATTGTCCCTCCACTCTGGCCCACCCTCCTCCCCACTGCTTCCCTCCCCTCCCTTCCCCAACCCCTAACTTTCCTCTGACCCCGGCCGTGTGGATAAAAGACCCATCAGAAGTATCGCCGGCCACATTTACAAGTGAAAGAGGGCCAATAATGGAGCGGTTAGGGGAAGAATAAGGAGACAGAGGGGCACTCACAGATGTGGAGGAGGGGGAGGGGGAGGAGAGGGGTTGGGGTGGCCCATTGTTGCACAAGGAAGGGGGGGAACGAGGGAGGTGGTGCAGTGCCTTTTTAAACCCGATTTTTGATGGAAGAGCGGAAGGGAGAGATAGCCATACAGAGGGTCTGGATGAAGGCCGGGACCCAGGCTGGTCCAGCTGTCCTAGGGGGAGCGTGTGAACACAGGCCCTAACATGCCCAGAGGTCAGGCCAGGAGTGTTGGAGGGGGACGGGGGGACAGGGGGGGGGGGGGGTCATCTTGGAATTATCTGGGTGTCTTTTTGTCCAGGGATGGGGATACAGAAAAGCCTTTCCTTTACTCCAGCTGGGGTGAAGAGGCCACTCAGAGCAGTGACCCTTTAGGCCCCTCGTCTTCATCACTGACAGGGGGTTGGGGGTGGAGGGGGTAATGAAGTCATCACAGTAGGGCTGGGTGGAGAGAAGTGGCATATATATGTGAGGAAGTCTGAAAAGTCTTAAGACAAGGGTCTCCAAATGTTGTGAGTAGACACAAGTTGCTGGTCTTAGCTGCGAAGAGTTGGGCTCGAAAAGACCAGTCTGTTTCTGCCCTCTTGCCAACTCCTTATGGAATTATCATGTCATGTTTGGCATGACATAAGGATTTGGCAAGAGAGTTGATACAGACTGGCTCTCAGGCTATGTGCTCTCACTCTCATTCATTCTCCACATAGTGGGGGGAATAAGGACTGTGCCACTCAGTGTGTGGACAAATGGACAATGAAATGGACTAGTCATTTGCTGGCCAAAAGTAACAGAAGTCCCACTGGAGACAAAGACAGAACCATGAATGTAAGGGTTGTTTTTAAAGACTGTCATTTCTTGATATCAGTTTTCAAGAACATATATTTCTGTATAATAGCCTTTAACTAAAATATACTCAGTGCTACATTATCCTCAAGAAGTGATCTACAAACCGGTGACCCCTGAATCAATCAGAACCCTTTTTACATGGAGAAAATCTTTTCGAAAACACATTTTGTTTTAGAGCAACAAGATGTCCATACAACAGAGATGAAGACCATAACTGTACAAGCGCTAGCTTGGCATTCTAGTTTGGGTACACTGTAATATGGCATCCAAGGTGGGTCCCAGTCTAATGAGAAGTAATAATATGGAAATGTGTGTGTTGCAGGGTGATAGGAGGGGTGATATTGGGAAACATGTCAAATAACCCCAATGCATTCTGAACGAACAGTGTTAGGGCTCAGACTCACCAATAACATTTGCTGACCGAGAGTATTTGCCGCCTCTGAACAGAGCCGGACGTAATTTGCGAACGGAGTACGCACCGATTTTACATGTAGTGTTGAAATATCGGCAGACGAATGCTAGATCCACACACGGTGAAATGTGTGCAAGCATTTAGAACGCGACATGACATGTCAGCAAGTTAGTTTATATTTGCCATGCTAGCCAGGTCAAGCCATCCCTATCACTATGGGGTAGTATTCATAAAGCGTCTCAGAGTAAGATTGCTGATCTAGGTTCAGGTTGCCCCCGTACATGTAATCGTATTCATGATGATCTAAAAGGCAAAACTTTTCCTAGATAAGCACTCCTGCTCTGAGACTAACTGTGAATACTGGCCCTGGTCTCGTCATAACATCCTGGACAGGTGTCCAGAAACGCATCTTACTTAGTTGATAAAGCCAGAGTCATAGTTACTGGAAAGAACATTTAGCAAGTTGTCATTTATTGGGATGAGTCTTGTCCTGGAGGCAGAGCTGAGCAATTCCTGCTAGAAGAGCCAGCTGCAAAGTCAAAATTGGCTATATTGTAAAAATTCATGAAAACTGAAATTAGCTTTTTGTTATTAATTTAAGGTTACAGTTAGGCATTAGGGTTAGCAGTGTGGTTAAGGTTATGTTAAAAATCAGATTGTATGACTCTGTGGCTGTGCCAGCTAGTGACAACTCTGCACAGCTGCCTCCAGAACAAGATTCATGACAAACAAAATGTAACCTGCGAAAATTGGAGGAGGACAAATTTAGAATCCCACCCATAATTCAGTCAAATGTGTAAGAGACAAAGGTTGAGGCTGGCTGACACTTGACACTTCTTCGATCAGAGTATCTCCCAAAAAGACCACAATAACAAAATTATTTTCTAACACATAGGTACTCTTTTATTTATTAAAAGGCTGACACCTCTCAACCTCAATCGGTCTTTGTCAATGCTTGCTTTCTGGGCTTTGTCAAAGCTTGCTTTTTCGCATTTCTGGATATGTGTTTATTTTGGAACATAATGTCCATGTAGGATTAGACAAACAGCATTTGATTTAAATATGTACATGGCACAAATATCCAGATAGAAAGCTTATTTTTGACAAATGTTGGTTAAACAGTCACAATCTTACTACTTCAACCTGATGTTGGTGTAAAGACTTCTCTGGAGGGACTTTAAGAAGGGACCATACTGTGAATTTCTATAAAAGTTGATGAAAGCAAAAATACATTTAGGCTGTAAAATAAATAACACATTGATAGATTTACAATATCATAATTTATCAACCAACTTCTCATTCATTCTTTGTTTCTCTTTTCATCAACAAATAATCAAACATATTCTTAAAAAACATAGTGATTTAAATAATAACAAAGAATCTTTAAAATAATAATAAAAAAGCACCAACTCTTGAGATGGTTTCCTCCTCTTGGCTATTAAAAGGGCCTTTACTGCTACATTCTGGCAAGAGGAGCAAACTGTCGCTCTGCTTCTACTGGTTGTGGTCATCTCATCATCATTTGACTTTCAAGCAATAACAGATTTTGTTTCAATTGAACAAAACCTGGTAGATAATGACATGATACATCCTCTGCAATGCTTACATTAACATTACCTCTTACTTTCCCCTTAAAAGATGGCCTGACTTTTGGTCAGCATTACGTTTCCCTGGAAGAGTCTATTCCTATTGGAGGAAGAACACCACACTGAATGGAGTCGTAGATCACTGTTCCATTTTGACAAAATGTAGTGACCAGTCTCCTTTCAACCTGGGTTTAGCTAATAACAATAGTCAACATTCTGAAACCATGTTGCCTTACCCTACAGCCACACTCAGAACTCAATGATGCAATTTGCTGTTAAAGCAAAGGTTGTTGGATTGGAGGTAGAGGCGGGCTCTCGGTTCCACAGCACAATGAAGGGATTAACACTCCAGGAAATCATTCTCACTGTTTTTTAACTGAATCCTGGCCAAGGTGATACACATTGTTCAAGGGGATACCTCACTAGAGACGTACAGTTAACTCTGGCCTTGAGTGAGCAGTGCAGACTGCCTTAAAGGTCCTGTTTGAATACAATCAATCTTCTCTGTTTGTAGTGTGGATATTGAGATGATCATCAGTCGGAAGCACAGTTTACCATTTGATAAAATCCAACCCAATCAATCAGTCTTTGAGGTTCCCTTCCATCCTTCCCCTTCTTCTAGTTGTCCTCAATTCTAACTTTAGCAATTAAAATGGCTTTCAGTTTAACTCATAGGAAGAGGTTGACTTTGGCTGGCAGACTTGCAGCCCGTGGTACAAAAGTGTTGTCCCTGCTCGGGCATGTAGACAATGGCTCCCCCTACTGCCTCCACAACGTCAGTGCGATGGCACTCACTCCACTGGCAGAGCTCCCTGTGGGCACAGCACGCCACGTGGCACCGGCTCAGGAAGGGCACATAGCTGGTGAACAACTTCTCCTGGATTATACTGGAATGGAAGAATCAACCTGGGGGAGAAGGGCAGGGCTGTTTAGAACTGTTAAAACTTTTGAACGGTTGTATTCTAAATTAATGGGCTGTTGATTGCTAAGTGAATTAGGTTCTTACTTCTGCTGTTGTTGACAGCCTGTGAGATGGCGTCCTCCAGATGGAAAAACGTATGTGTTATGGCTTTACACCCCCTGCTATATTGTGGATAAAGAGTTACCTGTCTAACAGAACACAGAGGGTGGTGCATGCATATGTATTCACCCCCTTTGCTATGAAGCCACTAAATAAGATCTGGTGCAACCAATTAATCAGAAGTCACATAATTAGTTAAATAAAGTCCACCTGTGTGCAATCTAAGTGTCACATGATCTCAGTATTTATACACCTGTTCTGAAAGGCCCCAGAGTCTGCAACACCACTAAGCAAGGGGCACCACCAAGCAAGCGGCACCATGAAGACCAAGGAGCTCTCCGTACATTCCACAGAGCTGGGCTTTACGGAAGAGGGGCAAGAAAAAAGCCATTGCTTAAAGAAAAAAATAAGCAAACACAATTGGTGTTCGCCAAAAGGCATGTGGGAGACTCCCCAAACATATGGAAGAAGGTACTCTGGTCAGATGAGACTAAAATTGAGCTTTATGGTCATCAAGGAAAACGCTATGTCTGGCGCAAACCCAACACCTCTCATCACCCGAGAACACCATCCCCACAGTGAAGCATGGTGGTGGCAGCATCATGCTGTGGGGATGTTTTACATCGGCAGGGACTGGGAAACTGGTCAGAATTGAAGGAATGATGGATGGCGCTAAATGAGGGAAATCCTTGAGGGAAACCTGTTTCAGTCTTCCAGAGATTTGAGACTGAGACGGAGGTTCACCTTCCAGCAGGACAATGACCCTAAGCATACTGCTAAAGCAACACTCAAGTGGCCCCTGAGTGGCGCAGTGGTCTAAGGCACTGCATCGCAGTGCTAACTGTGCCACTAGAGATCCTGGTTTGAATCCAGGCTCTGTCGCAGCTGGCTGCGACCGGGAGACTCATGGGCGGCGCACAATTGGCCCAGGGTAGGGGAGGGAATGGCCGGCAGGGATGTAGCTCAGTTGATAGAGCATGGCGTTTGCAACGCCAGGGTTGTGGGTTCGATTCCCACGGGGGGCCAGTATAAAAAAAATATGTATTCACTAACTGTAAGTCGCTCTGGATAAGAGCGTCTGCTAAATGACTAAAATGTTTAAGGGGAAACATTTAAATGTCTTGGAATGGCCTAGTCAAAGCCCAGACCTCAATCCAATCAACTGTGGTATGACTTAAAGATTGCTGTACACCAGCAGAACCCATCCAACTTGAAGTAGCTGGAGCTGTTTTGCCATGAAGAATGGGCAAAAATCCCAGTGGCTAGATGTGCCAAGCTTATAGAGACATACCCCAAGAGACTTGCAGTTGTAATTGCTGCAAAAGGTGTCTCTACAAAATAATGACATTGGGGGGGAGGGGGGTGAATAGTTATGCACGCTCAAATTTTCTGTTTGTTTCACAAAAAATTGTATTTTCTGCTTCAAAGTGGTAGGCATGTTGTGTAAATCAAATGATACAAACCCACCCCAAAAAATAATTTTAATTCCAGGTTGTAAGGCAACAAAATAGGAAAAATGCCAAGGGGGGTGAATACTTTTGCAAGCCACTGTAGTTCCAGAAAACCCAGGGGGCATAGCTAGCTAGTAGCGACTAGCGGCTAACTCTGAGAAGCTTAATAGCTAACGTTAGCGAACTTGAATTAAATAAATATTAAATCACACTTATTCACTAACACTTATACTTGACTTTTATACTGTTTAAATGGACTCCTTCGAATAATTTACTAAATGTTTTGCAAAGGCTGGGAAAGTAGCTGAAGTAAAGTTATTTTGCCGCTGCAGTGGGGGAAGTAAAGCGGAAGTCGTATCCATAATCCATTACTTCCGTTGTTTGGATGTGCCCATAGCAACGTTAGAAAATGAGGTGGATATTTGTTGAAAATCACAATCGCAACTGTCATATGGTGCAAATGATGCGTTCAAAAACACGTTGGACGACTGAGAAACAATGAAGTAAAACCATCAAAACCAGCTATATCATAGCAATTCTGACCACCAACATATTGCTGGAATTGGTTGCTGCACAAACAAAATATTCAATTTCACCACTAGGGGTCTTCGTTTGTAGTTTTAATTAATTTCTAAATCTATTTCAACCAGCCAGGACTATGCTTAACAGGAACAGTAACTCCCACAATACACCTGCGTGAACACAGTCCAAACCATATAATTAGGAATTGAATAGCATCTCTAATGGTCCAAACCAAAACAAGAAAGAATCCAGCGGTGCGGTGGTGGTGTGTAAAGAATATTCAAGAGAGCACGACACTTTGGAAGATGCCAGTTCTGAGTCCTCTGATAACAAAGTCTCAAATGAACAGTTGATTTGACCTATAGGCTTATACTATTAGTTATAGGCCTTAGTGAGAAATTTAGGGAGGAAAACACTGAAATAATATGTGTGGGCCTAGAGATCTAATTATAGCATAGTACACTACATTACCAAAAGTATGTGGACACTTGCTCGTCGAATATCTCATTCCAAAATCATGGGCATTAATATGGAGTTGGTCCCCCCTTTGCTGCTATAACAGCCTCCACTCTTCTGGGAAGGCTTTCCACTAGATGTTGGAACATTGCTGCAGGGACTTGCTTCCATTCAGCCACAAGAGCATTAGTGAGGTCGGGCACTGATGTTGGACGATTAGGCCTGGCTCGCAGTCGGCGTTCCAATTCATCCCACAGGTGTTCAATAGGGTTGAGTTCAGGGCTCTGTGCAGGCCAGTCAAGTTCTTCCACACCGATCTTGACAAACAATTTCTGTATGGACCTCGCTTTGTGCACAGGGGCATTGTCATGCTGAAACAGGAAAGGGCTTTCCCCAAACTGTTGGAAGCACAGAATCGTCTATAATGTCATTGTATGCTGTAGCGTTAAGATTTCCCTTCACTGGAACTAAGGAGCCCGAACCATGAAAAACAGCCCCAGACCATTATTCCTCCTCCTCCAAACTTTACAGTTGGCACTATGCATTGAGGCAGGTAACGTTCTCCTGGCATCCACCAAACCCAGTGTTCAGACCCTTTACTCTGTACTTTGTAGAAGCACCTTTGGCAGCGATTACAGCCTTGAGTCTTCTTGAGTATGACGCTACAAGCTTGGCACATCTGTATTTGGGGAGTTGCTCCCATTCTTCTCTGCAGATCCTCTCAAGCTCTGTCAGGTTGGATGGGGAGCGTCGCTGCACAGCTATTTTCAGGACTCTCCAGAGATGTTTGATCGGGTTCAAGTCCGGGCTCTGGCTGGGCCACTCAAGGACATTCAGAGACTTGTCCCGAAGCCACTCCTGCATTGTCTTGGCAGTGTGCTTAAGGTTGTTGTCCTGTTGGAAGGTGAAACTCCGCCCCAGTCTGAGGTCCTGAGCGCTCTGGAGCAGGTTTTCATCAAGGATCTCTCTGTACTTTGTTCTGTTGATCTTTCCCTTGATCCTGACTAGTCTCCCAGTCCCTGCCGCTGAAAAACAACCCCAGAGCATGATGCTGCCACCACCATGCTTCACCGTATGGGTAGTGCCAGGTTTCCTCCAGACGTGACGCTTGGCATTCAGGCCAAAGAGTTCAATCTTGGTTTCATCAGACGAGAGAATCTTGTTTCTCATGGTCTGAGAGTCCTTTAGGTGCCTTTTGGCAAACTCCAAGCGGGCTGTCATGTGCCATTTACTGAGGAGTGGCTTCCGTCTGGCCACTCTACCACAAAGGCCTGATTGGTGGAGTGCTGCAGAGATGGTTGTCCTTCTGGAAGGTTCTCCCATCTCCACAGAGGAACTCTGCAGCTCTGTCAGAGTGACCATCGGGTTCTTGGTCACCTCCCTGACCAAGGCCCTTCTCAGTTTGGCCGGGCGGCCAGTTCTAGGAAGAGTGTTGGTGTTCTCCAAACTTCTTCCATTTAAGAATGATGGAGGCCACTGTGTTCTTGGGGAACTTCAATGCTGCGTACATTTTTTGGTACCCTTCCCCAGATCTGTGCCTCGACACAATCCTGTCTCTGAGCTCTATGGACAATTCCTTCAACCTCATGGCTTAGTTTTTTCTCTGTCAACTGTGGGACCTTATATAGACAGGTGTGTGCCTTTCTAAATCATGTCCAATCAATTGAACTTACCACAGGTGGTCTCCAATCAAGTTGTAGAAACATCTCAAGGATGATCGAGTCTCATAGCAAAGGGTCTGAATACTTACATTACCATTCAAAAGGGTTTTTCTTTATTTGTAGTTTTTTTTACATTGTAGAATAATAGTGAAGACATCAAAACTATGAAATAACACATATGGAATCATGTAGTAACCAAAAAAGTGTTAAACAAATCAAAGTATATACAGAAGATAGCCCATATTATGACAAGAACAGCTCACATAAGCAAAGAGAAACGACAGTCTTTAAGACATGAAGGTCAGTCAATACTGAACATTTCAAGAACTTTGAAATTTTTTTCAAGTGCAGTTGCAAAAACCATCAAGCGCTATGATGAAACTGTCTCTCATGAGGACCGCCACAGGAATGGAAGACACAGAGTTACCTCTGCTGCAGAGGATACGTTCATTAGAGTTACCAGCCTCAGAAATTGCAGCCCAAATAAATGCTTCGCAGAGTTCAAGTAACAGACACATCTCAACATCAACTGTTCAGAGGGGACTGTGTGAATCAGGCCTTCATGGTTGAATTGCTGCAAAGAAACCACTACTAAAGGACATCAATAATAAGAAGAGACCTGCTTGAGCCAAGAAACACAAGCAATGGACATTAGACCGGTGGAAATGTGTCCTTTGGTCTGGAGTCCAAATTTGAGATTTTGGTTCAAACCGCCGTGTCTTTGTGAGACGCGGATGATCTCCGCATGTGTAGTTCCCACCGTAAAGCATGGAGGAGGATGTGTTATGGTGTGGGAGTGCTTTGCTGGTGACACTGTATTTGATTTATTTAGAATTCAAGAACACTTAACCAGCATGCCTACCACAGCATTCTGCAGCGATACGCCATCCCAATTGTTTTTTCAACCGGACAATGACCCAACAGACCTCCAGGCTGTGTAAGGGCTATTTTACAAAAAAGGAGAGTTATGGAGTGCTGTATCAGATGACCTGGCCTCCACAATCCCCCGACCTCAACCCAATTGAGATTGTTTGGGATGAGTCGGACGGCAGAGTGAAGGAAAAGCAGCACTCCATCACTCTAGCTAAAATATCGAAAAACCAGTTTTCTCTTTGTCATTTTGTGGTATTGTGTGTAGTGTGGCATACCGCGGACTAGCCACCAGGGGGAGACTTGTCGACACCCTTGAAATTGAGCTATCACACTTGTGTCCGTGTCTGATCAGTGTAAACGTTTTGATCTAGACCCTGGTCTGCCACAGTAGATTGATGAGGAAAAAAATGTATTTGATCCATTTTAGAATAAGGCTGTAACATAACAAAATGTGGAAAAAGTCTGAATAACTTCCGAATGCACTGTATAGTGTATAAGGTCTGTGAATAGCTCAACCATTGTGAATAATAATATGAAAATAAATAATAATATGCCATTTAGCAGACACTTTTATCCAAAGCGACTTACAGTCATGCGTGCATACATTTTTTGTGTGTATGGGTGGTCCCGGGGATCGAACCCACTACCTTGGCGTTACAAGCGCTGTGCTCTACCAGCTGAGCTACAGAGGACCACCCATACACAAAATGAAATACATTAACAAAATAAATTGAAAAGCTGTAGACTAGCCCCGCTAGGCCTACTGGTGTGCTCATGGCAATGCATTATCTATATGTTTTATGAATAGTTCCAGGCCAATATTGGAAGGTAACAGTGGAGGCTCCTCAGAGGAGGAATGGGAGGATAAACTATACTAAATATATTCACATCACCAAATAATTGATTGCAAGAAAGGTCTACAGTAGCCTCAACAGCACTCTGTAGGGTAGCTGGAGGACAGCTAGTTTCTGTCCTCCTCTGGGTACACTGACTTCAATACAAAACCTAGGAGGCTCATGGTTCTCAACCCCTTCCATAGACTTACACAGTAATTATGTCAAATTCCGGAAGATGTCCTCTAACCTATCAGAACTCTTGCAGCATGAACTGACATGTTGTCCACCCAATCAAAGAAAGGATCAGAGAATGAATCTAGTACTGAAAGCATAAGGTACAGCTAGCTAGCACTGCAATGAATACAATGTGGTGAGCAGTTGACTCAAAGAGAGAGAAAGACAATAGTTGAATAGTTTTGAACAAATTATTTTCTTCAAAAATGAAGGTGAAGCAAGAGAGAGCGAGAGAGAGAGACAGCTATATCTCATTGTATTTATTTTTTTCACTTTCACTTACTTAGCTAGCGAATGCAGCTAGCTAGTTTCGCCTACTCAAACACCCAGCTCAGATAGGGATGCCATGTTAGCTAGCTGGCTATGGCTATCCAACACTGGAACTTTTCCAAGTCAAGGTAAGCTTTTGGTTTTATGAATTTATTGCCACCAGGGCCCGCCGGTGTAACTGCTAAACTGTTTGCTGACTGTATACTGTACGCATGATTGTAGCAGGTTTTTCTAACGCGTTAGTTCTAGTAGCTATGTTGACTATGATGTTAGCTAATATGGTGACAACGATGTAGGCAGTGTGTAGTGGTTAGCGGTTATGATATGAAGGTTTGGCTTGGAACGTTTTTTTCGCCTGGTCACAGACAGCTGATGTGTTGTCCACAAGCGAAGGGAAAAGGTGAGAGGAGGATAGTGCGTAGATGATAAAATGAATTATTGAGAGCAAGTAGATGCGAGAAGGAATTAACAAGCGAAGTGATCATGCTGTTTGTATTTGGCTGCTATGAAAGTGAACTGTGTTTGTGTGTGATCAGGGGTGTATTCATTCCACCGATTCTGTTGAAAAACGTTTCTTAAACGGAAGCAAACAGAACGAAACAGGGATAAACATACCTGAATTTGTCCAATAGAAACTCTTGTTTGCAACTTTTGGACTAATGATTACACCCTAGATAAGCTAGATGCAGGCAAGAGTGTGCAAGGCAGTATTGAAAGTGTCACTGTTTGTCACCTTGATTACTCAAGTTCTTCTCTTGACCTGTTCACCTACGTTCTAAACTTTCATTCATAGGCTAGGTTGTAGCAACCTCATGATGGGTATAGGGAAAATTGGAGTATCATGTATTAACCTAAACCTATCGATGTTACATTGAGCTGGGTGAATGGAATATGAATGACAGTCATCCAATATGCTCTAATAGAAATAAGGCCATTGTCACGCCCTGACTTATGTGACTCTGGTATGTTGAGTCAGGGTGTGGTGTTCTATGTTGTGTTTTCTATGTTTTCATTCTAGTCTATGTCTATGTTTGGCCGGGTGTGATTCCCAATCAGAGACAGTTGTCGCTCATTGTCTCTGATTGGGGATCATACTTAGGCAGCCTATTGGCACTCGTTAGTTGTGGGATCTTGTTCCGGTTTAGGCTTGTTTTGTGTTTAGCCTTAGGACTTCACGTTTCGTTGGTTTGTTGTTTTTGTTCGTGTGTTTATCATTGTAATAAACATGTATGCCTTTCACGCTGCGCCTTGGTCTGACCCGTCCTTCAACGAACGTGACAGCCATGCTCATAACAAAAATTATCGGCCTCCCTCATCTTAAACGGCACCGACCGCCACTGCAAGGTAAGCACATATGATGACAATAAAATTTGACTGTTGGTCTGATAACAACTTCCTACTGTTGACTTCGTATGATAAAGAAGACATGTTCCAACACCAATAAATGATTTTTATTCAATTATATTACAACATTTCTGTGTATATCTGTTTTATAGCACCTATATAGAATGAGGGTTTATCATATGGTCAGGTCAGTCAATATATCCATTACATTTACATTGAATACATGGACAAATAGGCTTGGATTACAAACATATCATTAAATAATTTGCACCTTTGGAACTAAGATCAGTGCATTTTTTTTATAACTGACCCTATCAAAGCATGTTCTGATGTAATGGCAGCTTGATCGAATTAATGATCAAATACACTAATGCTAAACATAAGTTAAAGACACATTTTTGTGAATAGCACCATAAGTAAATATGTATTGCATAGTGATGTATACAGTATCATACATGATTGAGCAGTAGTGGTTGGTTTTCTTGTCTCTCATCACTGATCACAGAACTAGGACAACAAATACTAGTGGCATTATTCATTTTAACACTTTCCCTACATATCTTACAAACATATTGACTTATAATAAGTTATAAGCAAGTAAATGTTCTGTTTAATGTAAGTAATGTTAGAGTATAAGTTAATGTACACACGACAGAGTTTACTATGATGTGCTAAATAGGTTTTGAAATGCAAGTCTTGATTGACCATGAATATTACCTGACTGAATGCACTCTTTGCACTCTCTGTGTACCATGATTAATGTAACAAATACAATTCCCACTTAGTGCTACTGAGCAAAGAACACAATTTCCTTCTTGTTATAAGCTAGTTAGTCTCATAAGTAAGGCGCAGCCTTCATAAGCAGGCTTATTATAACATACAAGAGCAACATTTATTGATACTGGCAAAGACATGACCAAATCTACTTCATATTATTCTCTCATACATAAGGCACAGCCTCATAAGCATTTCTATAATGGTGGTATTTTATATTGAAAGGAGCAGCAACAACCTTGGACAGGCCATATGCAAACAGAGCATGATTCTCTGTTTACTATTTCACAGCACAAGTCTGTGTAATGAAGCACATTTTTATGTGAAATGATAAAGCAGCATCAGTAGCCTACCTTATTACACAGAACCATGAACTTAAGCCATCTCATAGCGCCTCTTAAGAGAACCATAAAGAAAAAGAAAATGTCCTGACTCAGTCTTCCTGGTACAGCCATGTCAGTTGAAACTGAGTACGTGACTGGAGTTGCTTCTCATTTCAAGAGACAAAGGCAAGATAAAGACCCATTCAAGTCCAATGAGGGTTGGGGTTAAAGGTCACTGTGCTGAATGGGGGGCTCCAGTTTGTTGGACAGGGCAGTCAACACCTGGTCAAACTTGGTGTATCGCTCTGCCTGGTTCTCTACCGCCCCCCGACTCCCCCACAGCAACCTCATCTGGAACTCTGTGAGGAAGAGTTCTAGAACCTCAGCTTGCTCCTGGAACCCTGTATGTCCACAACAACACACAACAACATAAAGAAATCACCATTAAAATCTAATTCATACATATCCAACAACACCATGAATATGGTGTTCATATACGTGGTAAATTGTGTTGGTGTCGTGGTGGCAAACTTTTATGAAATACTTAATATCACAACATATATTTAATCTGTATCTCAACATAGATTTAGTCCACATCTCAACATGGTTGTAGTCTGTATCTTGACATGGTTTTAGTATGTATCTCAACATAGATTTAGTCTATAGCTAAACATAGTTTTAGTCTGTATTTCAACATAGATTTAGTCTGTATCTCAACATAGTTTTAGTCTGTATTGCAACATGGTTTTAGTCTGTATCTCAACATGGTTTTAGTCTGTATCTCAACATGGTTTTAGTCTGTATCTCAACATGGTTTTAGTCTGTATATCAACATGGTTTTAGTCTGTATCTCAACATGGTTTTAGTCTGTATCTCAACATGGTTTTAGTCTATCTCAACATGGTTTTAGTCTGTATCTCAACATGGTTTTAGTCTGTATCTCAACATGGTTTTAGTCTGTATCTCAACATGGTTTTAGTCTGTATCTCAACATGGTTTTAGTCTGTATCTCAACATGGTTTTAGTCTGTATCTCAACATAGATTTAGTCTATAGTTAAACATAGTTTTAGTCTGTATTTCAACATAGATTTAGTCTATAGCTAAACATAGTTTTAGTCTGTTTTCAACATAGATTTAGTCTGTATCTCAACATAGTTTTAGTCTGTATTGCAACATGGTTTTAGTCTGTATCGCAACATGGTTTTAGTCTGTATCTCAACATGGTTTTAGTCTGTATCTCAACATGGTTTTAGTCTGTATCTCAACATGGTTTTAGTCTGTATCTCAACATGGTTTTAGTCTGTATCTCAACATGGTTTTAGTCTGTATCTCAACATGGTTTTAGTCTGTATCTCAACATGGTTTTAGTCTGTATCTCAACATGGTTTTAGTCTGTATATCAACATGGTTTTAGTCTGTATATCAACATGGTTTTAGTCTGTATCTCAACATGGTTTTAGTCTGTATCTCAACATAGATTTAGTCTATAGCTAAACATAGTTTAGTCTGTATTTCAACATAGATTTAGTCTATAGCTAAACATAGTTTTAGTCTGTATTTCAAGTTTGTATCTCAATATAGTTCTGGTGAACATAGTACAAAGACCTACTCCCACCCTCTTACCCTGTAGTTTGTTCTCTGCGTTGGAGCAGTAGTTGCCCCCCAGTTGTGCCATGGTACGTGCCACCGCCAGATGACTTATCACCACATCCATCCCCGCTTCCACCGTCTCCCACGGCTCCGCCCCATCTGCCATCGCCACACTCTTCTCCAGGAGGGACAGGAGGGGCACCACGTGGGGGAAAGATGTGTTGGATAATGCACAGCTCTCTAAAAAAGAGAGGAGAGGAAGAGGTCAATTAGGCATTGCATTGGACATACAGTATACTCTCACTAAGGTCAATGTTTGCATTCACTGCTCTTAAGGGGTGAGACAATGGGTGTGTCAGAAATGGCACCCTATTCCCTAGGCTCTAGTTAAAAGAAAGAGACTATTTAGGGAATGTAGGCTAAATGTAATTGGGGAGAAATTAGAATGAAGTACCTTTCCCATCGTTCATGCGCTTCATGAAAGGCTTCAAGGTTTTCTCATAGAGGATAGCGCCCTCTGTGTGTCGCTGGCGTAACACCATCCACGTCTGCTCCAGACGGGAGATCTGAGAGGTAAAGAAGATAAATGCTCATCAATGCACTGATCAATATAACTCATGCTTTACCTCCCCTAATTGTAAACTGCTCCACATACTACAGTTACAGTAGTTATGTATGAGTAACTCTCCAGTTCCAATGCCCATCCATATGTGCTGTACCTGTGGCAGCTCTAAGGTTCTCATGATTGCGGCGAAGCCAAACATGTTGCCCAGGTTGCTCTTGAGCTCAGCAGCCATTTGGATGGTTTTGTGCAGCAGGGAAGCTCTCTCCTCAGTGCTGCCAGTACAACCCAGCACATCCACAGCTAGCATGATGGACATGGTCTGGAACCTGGATGATAGGGGGATAGTCGAGGTGCAGAGAAAACAGAGACTTTACAAAGACTTCAATTAAACTGGTGAATTTATAAATACAAGGAAGCTGACACAGACACAGCAAAAAATCAGGAAAAAAACCAAAAAGCGTGTAAAGCAATGTGAAAAGTAATGCCAGTCCTCACCTTTCCAGCAGGTCCAGACGGAGTTGGTGACCGTGTGGGAGGGTCAGGAGCTCCATCCCAGAACTTACACCCATCTTCCTCTGCATCTCCGGAGTCACGTTCAATATCCTGGCGACCTGAGGACCAGAAACATGGTAAGAAAAGGATGTGTTTGGGTTGTACAATGAGGGAGTGTATGTGTGTGTGTCAGTACCATGCAGTCAGCCTTGGTGATGTGTTTAGCCGCTGTCTTGGCATCCACCTGGGCTAGCAGCTCCTTGACCCTCCTCAGCACCCCCACCTCCAGGGGCCTGTTCTCCTTGGGCATCAGTGGGGACTGGTACCTACTAGGCCGGAAGGCAGAGGCTGTTTCCACTATAGGGACCTCATACACATTCTCCTCCTTCACAGGGTCTACAACACTCAGACCCTCCTCTTCCGCACACAGCCGCTTCACATAACTCTGAGCTGGTGGGGTGGCAGGACAGAGCTGGCTGTAGCTGCTATCTGTGTCTGGAATCAGATATATGTGGGTTGGGGAGGCCTGGACTCTGGTGGTCTGTTTTGTGTTGTTGTTGGGGGAGGGTGAAGGAAAGGGTTGGGTCCTGCTGCTGGAGCGTCTGGAGACAGATGGAGAGGGAGCCACCCCTGGCACTCTGATGACATGTGGACTCCTGGGCTGCTGGTTGACTTCAGATACAAGCAGAGGAAATTCCTCAATAATGAGTTACACAATATCACACTATGTCACACTTCATCCCCCTTCTCCTCTCCCCTGTATCTATTCCCCAGGTCGTTGCTGTAAATGAAGATGTGTTCTCAATCAACTTACCTGGTAAAATAAGGGTAAACAATTAAATAAATACAAATGTAAGTATATTATGTCAGTCCTTTCCCATGGAGGTTTTTTTATTTGAAACGTAAGTCACTGGGAAGCAATTGAAGAGTTGTTATGTGGCACTCTCACAGTGCATATCTTTGATCTTGTGAATGTAGTGCTGGTGATGTTTTGCTGCACAAAAACATCCCCATACGTGTTTCTAAACTCACTGATTGGTGAAGGGAGTGGGTTCTCTCCAATAGGTGAAGAGGGCTGATGGATTTTCTCAATCTGATCCAAGTTGAAGCTACAGCTCCTGACTGCCTCCCTGTGGTGAACAGTAGAAGGGCTGTAGACACACACACACACACACACACACCTTTAGTCAAAATCAACAAACTATATTTGAAGCATAAATTCACTGCTCACAGCCAAACTGGTGTTGTATTCAAAAGAACAGATGACAGTGCAGATGAGAACAAGTCTCACCTCAGCGGGCAGATCTTGTCCATCACATTCCCACTCCGGCTCTTGACCAGAGCCTCTTTCTGACAGGAGGGAGAGTTCAGATAGCCCTTGTGGTTGGCCAGAGTGAAGGCTGCCTCCAAGTAGTGTAGTGGTAATGTACGATTAACGGGACTGTGGATCTGAGCCCCACTCTGATGAGTCAAAACCATCCTGTTCCCCACGTAGAAGTGAACCAAAGCAGGCACGGAGTCGAAGGCCTCTCCCTCCAGGGTGTACTGGACCCGGGTGTAGGTCTCACTGGTCTGAAGCAGGACCTTGCTTATTAGGAAGTGCAGGGTGTTGTGGTTCCAGCGGCTGGTCAGCACATAGTCTTCCAGGCTGGAGAGAGAGTCTCGGATGAGGAAGTCACCATGGTGCAACACCAGAGTCTCTGACACCTGCCAATCAAAGACACATCAGTTAAGGAGAGCTAGAGATGATTAAGAATGTCATGCGTGGGTACGTGCGTTTGAGGGAGCAGGGGAGCCTCACCTCCCAGGGGATGTGTCCATGGTACCAGCCGTGGCTCAGCAGGTTGCTGCTGCTGAGTTTCAGCTCCTCCTCCAGCTCTCTGCGCAGCTTCTCAGATGGGACGTCCAACCAGAACCTCTCCTTGGAGAACTTAAAAGACATAGGAAGCAAAGGTAAGACGTAGAGAAGAGATGAAAAAAAAAATCTACTTCATAACCCCTGTGAAACAACAGTTATCTACGTAGATTCAGCACCAGACAGTGGAAACAAGTCACTTTGCAGCCTTTCCACCGGTTAGTCTGTTGTGAAATACAGTAGATAGAGTGAAGCAGGGAAGGGTAGAGAAGAAAAGTTGGGTATTCCCACACTGGCATTTCACCAGAGCGCAGTCTTGGGCAGGTTGTTGCGGTAACGTTATTGTGTAGCTTAGCCATCAGTCAGCCAAGCTCTGTCACCTCTTTACACACAGTCTCCCAGATACAGTAGATCAAGCACCCTGACCCTCCAATCACCACTTGTTTAAATGTTTCTTGGAATTCATTTTAAATGGGCGGATCTACTGGTCCTAACGACTGTTCCCTTCTCAAGCCTTCGCCTACAGTAGGTGACATGTTGTTTTCTCAAACAAAAACTTTTCCCTCTATTGAATGGTTTGTCCCATGGGACCTTGTGCAAATCAGGCTGATTGGCATTGGTCCAAAAACACTTGAAGAGACCTACAGACCTAGAACTCTCATGAATACTTTGGATTTAATTAATGACATACCGGTTTGTTGCATCAAGATAATTTCGCATTTCAAGGAGGGAAAGTGTTATTTTAAATACAAAAACAGTTAAATATAATGTTTTTTAACCCTTATTTTACCAGGTAAGTTGACTGAGAACACATTCTCATTTACTGCAACAACCTGAGGAATGGTTACAGGAGATGAATGAGCCAATTGGAAGCTGGGGTTGATTAGGTGACCATGGTGGTATGAGGGCCAGATTGGGAATTTAGCCAGGACACCGGGGTTAACGCCCTACTCTTACAATAAGTGCCATGGGATCTTCAGTGACCACAGACAGTCAAGACACCTGTTTACCGTCCCATCCGAAAGACAGCACCCTACACAGGCCAATGTCCCCAATCACTGCCATGGGACAAAAACATTTAGACGAGAGGAAAGAGTGCCCTCCAACACTACTTCCATCAGCATCTGGTCTCCCATCCAGGGACTGACCAGGACCAACCCTGCTTAGCTTCAGGGGCAAGCCAACATTGGGATGCACGGTGGTATGCTGCTGGCAAGTGTTTATTTAAATTTTTATTTTTTGGGGGGGGGGAGTAACTCACTTTTCTTTTATTTCTTTTATAAATGTTATTATTTTTTACAATAGTATTTTTATTGTACTTTTTTTTATATATATAATTTTTTATATGTAATATATATTGATAAAATAAAGCATAAAATTGTATGGTTGTCAAGTTAGAGAGGATCCAATGATAACAAGTGAATGTATCTGAATTCCTTCAGTCTTTCCCTCTCCACTAGGCATAACCAGTCATATCCAGATCAGGCTCAGTTGCCCACAGTTACCCAGTCAGCTCTAAACTATTCCTCTGGAATGAGCAGGCTTCCCAACTCTTTTATGTCACCGATCCTAATTCAATTAGAGCTTGACCGCTGCGCACACTGTGATCCCCACCACAGTTCTCCTGGTTCCACACAAACACAGCAAGAGAGGGGATTCTAAAAACAACACACTCTATAGGAAGTTTTGCCATGCTAAGCAGGCTCCTCTGAGTTTTATGTTCGAGAGAATGTCTCAAAAGAACCATTTATAATAAAAATATCCATATTAGATTAGTAGTGAGGAGGAGGTAAAAGATCTTACCTTCACATATTCGCATTTGCTATCAATGGGATCCAATTGGCTGGAAGAGAGAGGGGAAAACATCATGTTAGAATGGAAATATATGTTCTTCATTGGGATGACACAGCATTCAGGGCCCTGTCCTCTGTGTATGTACTTCCATCCTCTATGTGCCTCCACTAGGGGAAATAGGCCTATTACATAACAATCTAGTAGGAGTTCAAATCTGCAATACCTTCAAGATATGTCCTAATATGACAACTCCCAGCAACAGCCTGTTACATTAAACAAAAACTATAATGGAAGACGTGAGGCATGTCAGGAGCTTTTGAAAAGTGTTACTTTGGACTTTCTGTTGTTCCTCAGCCAAGAGTGTAGCTACAAGAGTACTGTCAAGAGACATGACCTCTTGTTCCCATGAACTCAATCTCTTTAGACACACACACGCGCGCGCATACACACACACACACAAACACACACAGCTGCTCCTCGTCCTCCCCCACATACCATTCTTCCCCCCTCTCTTTCCTTCCAGCTAAAGATACATTCACTAACAAACACACATATATGGCCCACAGGGGTCTCAAACTACAATAACACAGACTGAGATAATGATGACAAAAACCAGCAGCAGAACTATCTTTCATTATCTGACAAGAAGAAGAATCTGCAGACTTATTTCCCTTTTTCCTATGATGCTTAATAAAGCCAAGCTCCTCTGACTGCCATTTCAGTTTGAGCCAAGGAACCTCCCTGTTCAGTACTTGGCCGGATGGGTTTCCCTAGATGAAGAGCCATATTTACAGCATAAACTAACGTCATCCAACAGTCATGAGGCAGCTGTGTATGGGGGCGACACACACACACACACACACACACACACACACACACACACACACACACACACACACACACACACACACACACACACACACACACACACACACACACACACACACACACACACACACACACACAAACCCACACACACAGCCCCTTGATGTGGGTTGTGGCTCAAAACAATAATAAGCATCTCATACATTATGACCTGCAAACACTTAACATTGTACACTGCCCATATACATAAGGAGTACACACTAAGTAAGTTATGTCACGGATTATGATAGAGCAGTGTCACTGTCAGGAAAATTGAGGAAAGAGAGAGGTTTCACAGATCACACTCATGACTATGAAAGCTATATCCTTTGAGTGAGTCTAGAGTTTAGAGCTTTACACTAAAGACACTTGACCAAAGCCGCCTCTGCCTATACGGAGACTACGCGCTGAGCGTAAGGCCCTGCGGCCGTTAGGGGAACCTGCCACCCCTGTTGCAACCAAATCTTGCAGAGGACCCCCAAAAGGCAAGAGGGGGCTTTGCACTTGACAGAAGAACATGATCAGGCAAAATTAATCACTATTGACAAGCTGTCTATTGACCTCAGCATAGAGAGTAAAATGACCCCTGATCTGCTTCCATACTTCATCTATACCAGCGGCATTTAGCTCAATATTGTTTCCTCTCTTCTATAGACTAACAGGCAGTGGAATCCCGGTCTGCACATAATGTCTAGGACAGGGTTCCCCAATATGCAGCCCCACGGGTGATTTTTGTTGTTGGACATTTCTGCAAAATAACCAGCAAATTAGCTCAAAGTGATTTTAATTTAGGAAATCTGTTCCCAAGTATTCCCATGCATAAATAGAGAGGCATATGTGATCGCATCCCAATGTAATCAAGGTTTTAAATTATTATTTTCAAATACTATATCTGTTTGGGATTCTTGTGGTAAATTTGCAGTGCAAAAATTATTTAGAACTATGTTTCAGACCCGACCATCGGCTCAAGGAAAAATCGTCCCACGGCTGAATGTAATTGGGGACCCCTGGCCTAGGGGAATGTCAGGGAACATAAGGTCAAGTTCAACTGGCTGAGAGATCAATCACTTCCACTAACTGTTAGGACAATCAGAAGTCAGTCTGGACCATAGACTGTATGGTCGCCACTCACTGGACAAAGAGCACTGGCCAGCCTCAATAATAATGTCATCCTTTCGCTGAAATGCAGGAAAACGTCCAAATTCCTTAAGCAATACACATTACATAACCCATTCCCCCGCTCCCCAAATGACAAACAGCCACTATAGGCGAGGCTACCATAGGACATTAAACCTAGAGCTCACTGTCCGAAGCTGAACATTTCATGCCAATATGGTTTATTAATGTTTCATAAGAAAATAGATGTATTCATGTATATCAAGATATACTGTGTGGCAGTAAGTCACTTCAGGACATCATGCAGCTATTGAATATAATTAACTCGGATGCATTAGTTGTTTGTGCAGTGTGCAGGCTGAAGGCTGCAACTGCAAGATGTTATTACAATGTAACAAAATGACATTAATGCAACATCTGTGAATGTTACAATGTCCAAAACATAAAAACAAACCGTTTACAAACGAAAGTGCTCAGAGAGAACATGACTAAGTTATGCAGTCAAGGCAATAAACAACCTATGAACTAGAATCTGAATTTATCCATCAAACGTAGATCCACCATGAAGTGGTGGAATTGTGTTATCATGAGAAATATAGAAATCTGACCTTATTCCCATGGTAGTAAATACTCGAGACGGAATCGAACCGTAACCTATAGCATGAGTTTCGCACATCTCTAGCAGTCTAGGATCTCAAGTCATTGCGCTGAACTGAACTGAAATACATGAGGAGCAAAGGCTGCTCCCGTCCACGCGCTGAGCGCAAAGACAGTGCAGGGGAGGAACCTTCAGCCCATGATTATTATTGTCGGAGTCGAATTATCGTTTTGCTATTCTACAAGACCTTTCAAATGTAGGCTTATGGGCACATCCAATTTTGAACACGATTAATTATACGTCCCACCTCGAGAAACAGATACACTGTCAAACCAAGTGTTCAGGATCTGAACACTTAACTAAACACTTTTCTGTAACACTTCGAGGGGGTGTTGTTTTAACACTGTTGGGTGTAAAGCCATAGTTGCATATTTCCCAGCATGCCTTTTAACTGAATGTGACACCCATGACTGTGGTTGTTCCATTCAATTATTTATATTCCTGGAGCCTTCACCAGGTGACTGCCTAAGTGAACGTGTTTCATTTAAAAGTAAATCCTTTATGACCACATATACATTTCATATGGCCTAGTAATCCTCAATATTGTGGTCAGAAAATCCTGGCTCATTGGCCACATCAAACTCCTCATGCCTATTGGAATCCAGCCAGAGGGAGGATATCCAATAATTGGAATATTTTATCACCCACAACCTGCACTCAGAATGCCTGCTATGGTGAAGGACTTTTAAAACAAGACTACCTAAGCCATCTAAACTGGAACAACCTTCTCAGTAAGTCCAACCCCTTACATATTGGATTAGTTTAGAAAAATGTAAGTTATTTATCTTTGTATAGTATAAGATAAATTAATCAATCAATTAATGTGCATGAAGAAACATAGATATTAAAACAAACGATTCTAAAAATCAACCTGCAACAAAGCATGCAGGTGAATATGATAATGGTCCCCTCCAAAAATCATTTCCACTCAGAGAGTTAACAGAAATGAACTCAACACAGTCGCGTAGCAACACCACGCGATGGAAAATATTTGTTGAATCAAATGTCCTGTTCCGTTGTGCTGAAATGTAGGTAAGGTGACAGACATTCCTAACACTGATCTGATTAATAGGCATGGCATTTCTAATGACTGAATGCACTCTAAACAGGACGATGGGAAAGTAAACACTAGTGTTTAAAATCTGAACACTTAGGAGATACAGGCGTTTTCTTGGTTGGAAACTCACTGGAAAAAGCTGACTATCATGTTTAGTCTTGCATTCTAAACGCGTGTGTTTAAGGTGAGAACACTTATTGGCAAATCGAAATGCCTGATGTTTAATTTTTATACATGTCACATGTTTCATGGTTTTACAGTGTAGGTTGGCTAATGCAACTTCACTTCAGACCACTTTTGCAGGATAACATATGGCACTAGAGTACAGTCATTCCATTCTTCAAAACCTATGTCTGTCAGTTACAAATTCTTGAATTCAGAGATACAGATAACATTTTCGATATTTTCTTTGAAAAATAAATATAAAGGCTACAGAATGTATCAATTCATCTCACACACATCCCTTGTGTTGTGATAAATCAGTTTCTCACCAGTCAAATGTCTCCATCCCCTGTGAATCTCCCAGAGTCCTGCTTTCATCATCCTGTGTCTTCTCCTCTGTATCTCTGTGGACCACCTCTACAATAGGGTCCATCACCTCATACAAGTCCTTGGTAAGCGCTGTGGGTGACACTGGGCCAGAGTAGTACTGAGTGCTCTGGGAGGAAGGCATAGTGGCAGGGTCAGGCACACAAGGATTGGTCCTGGTCCTGGCTGCATTGACCCCTGAGTGGTCCTCACTTGTCAATGGTGGATCTTGATTTCCTGAGGGTTTATTAAGTGCTGAGGTCTTGGGTACCTCATATGAGCCTTTACGGGATGGCAGTGTATCTGTGTCACAGCTGGGTGAGGGAGAGTGGGTGGGGGCCTGAACCACTGGCAGTGTTTTCCCTGTAAGGCCACCAGGCAATGGTTTCTCTAAAGAAAAAAGATGGGCACTAGACAGGGCACTCAGAAGAGGAGAATCTTGTACATAGTCCCCAGCTTGACACTGGCTCTGCCCTCTACTGATCTCACCTTTGCTACTCCTTTTTTTATTTGACCCCTTGCTGCTTTTCTGCCTCTCCTTTCGAGGCACGGTACCTACGTGTGTGTACATGTCACTGGAGCGAGCATAGCCTGGACTGTGGAGGCTGGTATCCATGTCATCAACTGAGTTGGCCCCCAAAGTTGTGTCACTGCGGCGCCCATCAGGCTTTGAGGTTATCTTGGAGTCTGTCTTGTCTGATGAACGACGGATGGAGAGATTGGACAGACTTTCAAACCACTTGAGACCTGGGGAGAGAAAGCTAGATTGCCTTATTGTATCCACTGTTGCCTTGACTCATTTGATATTCTGATACATTGGTGTTCTGTGGTACAGTATGTGCTTGAGATTTCTCTCTTAATTTTTATCATGTGAAAAATATTATTTGTTTACTCTCTGCTCAATAATGCCTGGAATGTTTTCACATGCAAGCCGAGCATGCTGAATCCCTCACCGGATTCATTTCTGAAATGAGAGCTGAACTCTTTGGTTGTTTGATTATGTTTCTTCCCTGGGGACCCATTAGAGCATGAAAACGTGATGCAGGCATATTGAATGCCTCTAGCCTGCCTCCAGCTAAATATAACGAGGATTCCTCAGGGGTTTTTGAAAGGAGTGGGAGAGGGAGAAATTGGGGGAGATACAATAGAGGAATACTAAAATGTTCCTTACGCTAGTCATTTATTTACTTTTCAGAGACAAATTAGGCCAGAGGGTGGTGTACTCTGGACCTGAACGGCTAGCTTTGGCACTGAGAGAGTTATCAAGGGAAACTTGAGGAAGTAGAACTATAAGCATGTTATTATGCAACAGATGTAGCCTACTATCTGATCAGGATTTTAATCTTCAGCACAATATTAGAGAGATTTCCTTTACTCAAATTATTTTCAAATTATGTTTTTGGTCCTGATGGTCAAGTTTAAATGACATAATGACCTTTTACTGTCGTTATACACTTCAAACTACACACACACACACAAATACATGACCTAATCCCTAATACCAACAAACATGCCTTTGTTGTCTATAGAAGGCTGGCTTGTCTTAGTAAGAGTTGGTTTTATATTGTATGCCATCGTCAGTCTCCATTTAGTGCTCAATTGAGATGCTATTTGAAACAAAACAATGAGCCATCTATGATTTTGTTTACAATAGCATATAAACCTGAATAGTGTTTTTATAAGTGGAGCAACAGCAGACAATGAGTGAACTGACAGAGAAACAAGAGTCAATAGAACTCATTCATTACAAATATTCACATTAAGAGATGAGGAGCATCCTCCCTTTCCCTAACTCTGACTCATAAAATAGCCAGAGCTCTAGGATTGTTGCATTCTGTGATCCTTCTTATTATATACTGTAGTATTGATTGCGAATGAGACATTTATTAAGAAAAACAAAACTTACTCAGTTTTCGTTTGCTCATGGTTTGGGATAGGTTTAGAGGTGTAAGGATACAGTTCCTATTATCATCCTTGTTCTTAGACAGTCTATATGAGGACAACTCTGATACACTTCTTGAACAGAATGCAGTTCCCACAGTGCAGTAGTGTGATGAACAGCATACATTTGCCCAACAGAGAAATGTTCTTCCTGTCATCTTGAGAGAGCGGAAATGGCTAATCCATTTTACGTCAGCAGTCATTTCTGCATATGAAAGTCAGAGATTCTAGTGAATCTATAAAACCAAAGTTTCCAATTAACATGACCTTTACCCTAATAAGTTACAACAACAGTCAGTGTCACATACAGTTGTTGTGTTATTTCTAGTGACAATTTTAAGGAGCTTTCAGCAAGGTTGTATATGATGTGATCTATGAATGTGCTTATAAATGATTGACAATCTATAGATTACAAAACATTGATAAAGCAAAACAACAAAATAGTCCCACTGAAAAAATAAGTCAACCAAAACATCAGGAGTGCATCAGGAGGGGACTTGCCTTTCTCCTTTTTGGGGGGTGGGGTAGGGTGTTTTTTTTTACTCAGATAGGGAGTAGTCACTCAGCACAAGTCTTGCATCATTTTCTCTGTGTTGCTACATTTCCTATTGAGACTTCCTGTCATATGTAAAGAAATAAGCAGTAGTAGGCAGTAGGCAGTACGCAGTAAGCAGTTTGTCTAGGCACAAGGAACACCATGCTAGCTCAAAACAAGCTTTGACATTTTCATTAACATTTAGTATGACTGGGTATCTGACACAATTACAGTGGCTTGCGAAAGTATTCACCCCCCTTGGCATTTTTCCTATTTTGTTGCCTTACAACCTGGAATTAAAATTGATTTTGGGGGGGTTTGTATCATTTGATTTACACACGATCCCTACCACTTTGAAGATGCAAAATATTTTTTATTATGAAATAAGAAAGAAAACTTGAGCGTGCATAACTATTCACCCCCGCAAAGTCAATACTATATAGAGCCACCTTTTGCAGCAATTTCAGCTGCAAGTCTCTTCGGGTATGTCTCTATAAGCTTGGCACATCTAGCCACTGGGGGTTTTGACCATTCTTCAAGGCAAAACTGCTCCTGCTCCTTCAAGTTGGATGGGTTCCGCTGGTGTACAGCAATCTTTAAGTCATACCACAGATTCTCAATTGGATTGAGGTCTGGGCTTTGACTAGGCCATTCCAAGACATTTAAATGTTTCCCCTTAAACCACTCGAGTGTTGCTTTAGCAGTATGTTTAGGGTCATTGTCATGCTGGAAGGTGAACCTCCGTCCCAGTCTCAAATCTCTGGAAGACAGAAACAGGTTTCCCTCAAGAATTTCCCTGTATTTAGCGCCATCCGTCATTCCTTCAATTATGACCAGTTTCCCAGTCCCTGCCGATGAAAAACATCCCCACAGCATGATGCTGCCACCACCATGCTTCACTGTGGGATGGTGTTCTCGGGGTGATGATAGGTGTTGGGTTTGCGCCAGACATAGCGTTTTCCTTGATGGCCAAAAAGCTCAATTTTAGTCTCATCTGACCAGAGTACCTTCTTCCATATGTTTGGGGAGTCTCCCACATGCCTTTTGGCGAACACCAAACATGTTTGCTTATTTTTTTCTTTGAGCAATGGCTTTTTTCTTGCCACTCTTCCGTAAAGCCCAGCTCTGTGGATTGTACAGCTTAAAGTGGTCCTATGGATAGATACTCCAATCTCTGCTGTGGAGCTTTGCAGCTCCTTCAGGGTTATCTTTGGTCTCTTTGTTGCCTCTCTGATTAATGCCCTCCTTGCCTGGTCCGTGAGTTTTGGTGGGCGGCCCTCTCTTGGTAGGTTTGTTGTGGTGCCGTATTTTTTAATAATGGATTTAATTGTGCTCTGTGGGATGTTCAAAGTTTCATATATTTTTTTATAACCCAGCCCTGATCTGTACTTCTCCACAACTTTGTCCCTGACCTGTATGGAGAGCTCCTTGGTCTTCATGGTGCCGCTTGCTTGGTGGTGCCCCTTGCTTAGTGGTGTTGCAGACTCTGGGGCCTTTCAGAACAGGTGTATATATACTGACATCATGTGACAGATCACATGACACTGAGATTGCACACAGGTGGACTTTATTTAACAAATTATGTGACTTCTGAAGGTAATTGGTTGCACCAGATCTTATTTAGGGGCAAAGGGAGTGAAAACATATGAAACAATTATTTTTTTCATTTCACTTCACCAATTTGGACTATTTTGTGTATGTCCATTACATGAAATCCAAATAAAAATCCATTGAAATTAAAGGTTGTAATGCAACAAAAGAGGAAAAACGCCAAGGGGATGAATACTTTTGCAAGGCACTGTAGGCCTATACAGCCAACACAAGGATGACATTGTTAATGACAGCTGACTTGTCTATGAATCAGCCAGGGCCTGGCAAGTACCGTACAGGCCTATTTATACGGTTGCAAATCCTTTGTTATGTGCAACAGAGATGTATTAATTAAACAGTATCCGAATAGAAGTTAGTAGATCTGTGAAAAGGGAGAGAGGAGACGACGATGGTTGGCTTGTGGAATGTTAATTATATTGACAAATAAATACACTTGCAGTTTCTGTTTGTTGTGCATACTTGCAGTAATACATTCCCAAATATTTATTGTGCTTGAACTGTGTTGATGCCATAGACTTGGTCCTTGCTCATGTCATCAATATGCTTATATGAAATAAAAAGAAAACCCCTGTACTACAATAATCAGAGTAGGTTCTATAGATTAAATAGGTAAACATGATGTATTGTAAATATCTGTTTGTTAAACTGATAGTATGGTAATACAGTAGCTGAATTGTCTGATGTTCCATTTCAGTGGGAAGACTGTCATTCCAATTCAATGGCACCTGACGTCATTCCCTGGTAACAACGTATGTTGTGGATGCCAGGAGTGGGATAAGGTCCAGGAAAATGGCGGCGAGTAGTGTGGAAGAAATGGAGAGAAGGTTGGAGAAGCAACAGCTGTGCTGGAATGCAATCAATATGGGTGTCAGTTCTGATACTATGCAGAGGGAGGATGAGGGTCAGGGATTGGGAGAGGGAGTGTGTGGTAGAAGTTAGTTTATTTGGTTTTTAATTTAATTTTCATGGTAGTACAGAATTGGGCAGATCATGATTGATCGTTCATTCCAGCACAGTAGGTGGCGGCATGCACTTTAAACGTTTGTTTGCAGACCGCCATGATATCATAGAAGAAGAAGAAGAAGAAGAAGAAGAAGAAGACAATAGGGTCCAGCTGCCATGTCATCTCTCAGAGCAGTCATCCCTCAGGTTCCCTATGCTGCCACCTACTGATATGTCATCTCTCAGTGGAGTGCATCTCTCAGGGTGGGCATTTAAAAGGAACCATATAAGGAGGGGTTTCGAAAGGAACCATATAAGGAGGGGTTTCGAAAGGAACCATATAAGGAGGGGTTTCGAAAGGAACCATATAAGGAGAAGTGGGGATTTCGAAAGGAGTCTCTTAACACTAGTAGCGCTGGAATTCCATAACTACTAGAACCACCATGACTTGATATTTCAATTATTATTATTATTTCAAATATTCAATAATAAATAATACATTGTAAAATTAATGCATTTGTTATAAGTTAAGGTAGCTAATGTAAATAGCATTTACATTGACGAAAACCGTAATGTTGACATATCAGCAGGAGGCAGCATAGAGACCATGAGGGATTACTGCACTGAGAGATGACATATCAGCAGGAGGCAGCATAGAGACCATGAGGGATTACTGCACTGAGAGATGACATATCAGCAGGAGGCAGCATAGAGACCATGAGGGATTACTGCGCTGAGAGATGACATATCAGCAGGAGGCAGCATAGAGACCATGAGGGATTACTGCGCTGAGAGATGACATATCAGCAGGAGGCAGCATAGAGACCATGAGGGATGACTGCACTGAGAGATGACATATCAGCAGGAGGCAGCATAGAGACCATGAGGGATTACTGCACTGAGAGATGACATATCAGCAGGAGGCAGCATAGAGACCATGAGGGATGACTGCACTGAGAGATGACATATCAGCAGGAGGCAGCATAGAGACCATGAGGGATGACTGCACTGAGAGATGACATATCAGCAGGAGGCAGCATAGAGACCATGAGGGATGACTGCACTGAGAGATGACATATCAGCAGGAGGCAGCATAGAGACCATGAGGGATGACTGCACTGAGAGATGACATATCAGCAGGAGGCAGCATAGAGACCATGAGGGATGACTGCACTGAGAGATGACATATCAGCAGGAGGCAGCATAGAGACCATGAGGGATGACTGCGCTGAGAGATGACATATCAGCAGGAGGCAGCATAGAGACCATGAGGGCATCTTCTTTGAGGAAGAGTATGTGCAAAAGATGGCGGAAGCGGACGCTGAAGTGGATTGTGAATCTAATGGCGGTAGAATCAAAGAGAATTTTAATATTGTCCAAAATAATGGAAAACAGAGCAAAGTAGTGTACAGTGCTGAGAATGTCCCTTTGTATGTTGTAGGAGTACGGTTTCTTAATGAGGAGTAGCTGATCGGATTACCAATCTTGAAGAATCCATTTGAGATATTCAAACTGGTGGAGAGCGTGCTGGGTAAAGTGAAGGCTGTGAGGATCACTAGAGGCGGGCTTGTTTTGATTTGTTGTACCTCTGCGGATCAAAAGGAACATGTGTTGCGTCTCACCCGATTTGATAAGTTTGACAAGTCGTGTGTGTCTCTTCGGAACCGGGCACCCCTCAAGGGGGTAATATCTGGCGTCTCGTGGGAAGTCGATGTTGAAGAGATTAAAAATATTCCTGGAGTGATTGATGCAGGTCGGATGAATTGTGTGGTGAATGATGAAAAAGTGAAGAGTATCTGCTCTTTGTTTTTTGATATGGAGTCTCTCCCTACTCAAGTGCAGTTGTCACCGTAAAGCTTTTGATCATGTTTCAAGTGTTTGCAGAAACTGAGATGTCCAAGTTGTGGAAAATATCATGTCATGTGTTTTAAAAGTGATGAAATTGTGACATGTTGCAATTGTGGTTGGAACCATGAAGCCACGTCTTTCGAATGCCCGACAAGGGTGAAAGAGAATGAGGTGGCCAAAGTCAGGGCTATCCAGAGCATATCATATGCAGCAGCTGTTAAAAGGGTTGAGGGTTTGAATGGTGCACTTGAAGAGTCCATGGTGGTGGATAGGCCTTCATTGCAGGCTGCAGGGGTTGCCTTTCACCAGCAGGACCCTGATATTTTAAAGGTTAAGAAGGTGGACTTTGTGGCCTTTATAGCTATGGAGATTAATGGCACTGCAAAGGTGGAGCAGTCCAGAAAATATATATTATTGTGGATGCGGCGGAGCGGTTCCTGGGACTGAAAGATTTCTCAGCGGAGGAGTTACATGGAATATTGTCACAAGCTGTACCACCCTATGAGGCCCTAGAGCCTGAGAAGGGAGATATGGAGAATTGAAAGATGGAAGAAGTGGGAGTTTTGTTTGGCTTTTGTCAATTTACTATTTTTATTTGGGTGGATTAAGTTAGTTTCCCTATCACCTATGGATTTTATTTGTACTTTTTTGTTTTTCAACCCGTCCAGTTGGTGGCGGCAAAACACCTTTTTGGGTTGTAGTCCGCGAAGATGAAGAAGAAGAAGAAGAAGAAGAAGAAGAAAGTCAATTATTGCATCCGAAAGTTTGGTAGTAGGAGTACAGACACAAAATGATGCTCATTGTCAACAGAGGGATGCTCATTGTCAACAGAGGGATCCTGACATGTTATGAAGGTGGACTTTGTAGCGTTTATTAATTTGGTTATCAACTGCGCAGCGCAAACGGAGAGGAAATCGGACAAAATAGGCATCATTGTGAGTGCGGTTGAGCGTTTTCTGGTACTTAGGGACTTTTCTGCAGAGGCATTACAAGGAATCCTGTCGATGAATGCTCCGTCCTCACAGGCACCTGAGCCTGTGTAGATGTGACTGAAGGAGTGGGATGGTGTTACATTTATTTTTGTATTATCTCTGCCGCCCCCCCTTCCCGCAATGGAATATATTATTTTTGTTTTGTTTCAATACCCCGTACAGTAGGTGGCGGCAATACACCAATAGGTGTAGTCTGCCATAAAGAACACGTCGAAGCTGGACCCCTCCCGAAGAAGAACGTCTGTTGTGGATGCCTAACTAGTTATTTGATAGCGCAATCGAATTTCATGGGGGAAAAGTTTCACGGCAAAAATGCCACCCTTTTTTAGGGGGGAATGAATGCATGAAAAGCGGAGATAAATCAACCCAAAAAATATTTGTTATTGATAAAATACTGCCCATTAGTACGAAATCAACCATAAAAATATAAAACTCTATCCTTTGAATTCCATGATTTGAATTCCCCCCTATTTAAATGGCATCCTATTTTCTTAACAGCTTTGCAGATATCAGCACAAATGTGATGAGTTGTAGGTGCAACACAAGGACTTCTCCTCTCAGTACTTTACTGTTGAGAAGGACATAGCGCTCTACCAGAAGTGCTTGCTGGCCCAGAAGGAGGATGAGCTCACAGACCTGTCAGAGCAACTGGTGGGACAGCATCAGGCCAAGGACGCTGAGAATGACTCCTTTGAGCTGCAGCTCAGTCAACTCCGCCAAGAGTTCCAGGAGAACAAGGACAAGCTCACCTTAGAGAACATGGTTCCTGGTAAGATAAAGAACCTCGATACCACAGCATCCCATCCACATGATCCACCACCAGGCTTTTATTTAAATCCAGCTCCAACATACCTGATCCTGTGGTTTGAATTCAAGAATATTATACGTTGATAATTTTATTTTATTACTCCTCTCTCCATCCCAATGCAGCGGGTAAGCTGGCAGCTCCGGAGGAGTCCCGTGTGCAGAAGGAGGAGCTGATGGCCCACCTGGAGAGCCTGGAGTAGCACTGAAGCAGAGACAGGAGCACCACACAGTCAACTACAGCCTAGAGAGGAAGGCCGTGCTGGACAACGACAGATCAATGCCATATGTACACTGAGTGTACAAAACATTAAGAACACCTGCTCTTTCCATCACAGACTGACCAGGTGAATCCAGGTGAAAGCCATGATACCTTATTGATGTCACTTGTTAAATCCACTTCAATCAGTGTAGATGAAGGGGAGGAGACAGGTTAAAGAAGGATTGTTAAGCCTTGAGACAATTGAGACATGGATTGTGTATGTGTGCCATTTAGAGGGTGAATGGGCAAGACAAAAAATGCCTTTGAATGGGGTATGGTATTAGGTGCCAGGCGAACCGGTTTGTGTCACGAACTGCGACGCTGCAGTTTTTTTCACACTCAACAGTTTCCCATGTGTATCAAGAATGGTCCACCACCCAAAGGATATCCAGCCAACTTGACACAACTGTGGGAAGCATTGGAGTCAACATGGGCCAGAATCCCTGTGGAACGCTTTCAACTCCTTGTAGTCAATGCCCCAACGAATTGAGGCTGTTCTGAGGGCAAAAGGGACGGAGGGGTGCAACTCAATATTAGGAAGGTGTTCGTAATAATTGGTATACTTTGTGTATATACCCTGTATTATTGGGTCACTGCTGCTCAAAACCTTCCTTCTCTCTGCATCTAAACAGATTTTCACTCCAAACATATTTTTGCCATAAAATCATTCATTGACAGAAAGGGAGGGGGTCCCATACAGCAGTAACTACAGTGGCAGCCTTTAAAAACAACATCAATATAAAAGTATGTTCCAACCAGGGACACTAACTCCTGCTCTCCTCCCTCACTGTGCCCTCTAGACTAGAGTTTCCCAAACTCTGTCCTGGGGCCCTCCCCTGGGTGCATGTTTAGTTTATTGCCCTAGCACTACACAGCTGATTCAAATAACCAAATCATCATCACGCTTTGATTATTTGAATCTGCTGTGTAGTGCTAGGGCAAAAACCAAAACGTGCACCCAGGGGGGGCCCAGGACCGAGTTTGGGAAACCCTGCTCTAGACTAAAGAAGGAGATGTAGCAGCACATGGCGGCGGTGGCAGCCGAGTTCCGGCACGTGTCGGACAGGAAGATGCCAGAGACGACCATGAGGGCCATCCATGAGAATGTGTCTGTGATCGCTCAGCCAGCTGTCGGACAAGAGCAAGCAGCTGCTCGAGGAGAACAAGGACCTGAAAGAGAGAGAGAAACGGATCAACAGAGAACTGGAGAACCTTGAGCCCCTGTTCAACAAGGTGACCCGCAAGAGCCTCGGCAACAAGAAGAGGTGTGTGTGTGTGAGAGAGAAAGTGCATGATTTCGGTGTATCGACACCTCCACATAATGACAGGGCCTGTTTGACCGCTGACTAGTTACCTTCCTCTCTTCTAATCTTCTCTCTTCATCAGGTTTTCCATCAGCTCACAAAGTGTAAGCAGAAGCAGGCTGAGCTGGAGGAGTATGCCAGGGCTCAGGAGGAACATCAACAACTGCAGAGATCCATGCCCGAAGGTTTGATGATTCCATTCAGAATTAAAATAGACTCCAGAGTTCAAATGTATTAAAAAAACCCGGAAATATCACATTTACATCAGTATTTAGACCCTTTACTCAGTACTTTGTTGAAGCACCTTTGGCAGCGATTACAGCCTCGAGTCTACTTGGGTATGACACTACAAGCTTGTCACACCTGTATTTGGGGAGTTTCTCCCATTCTTCTCTGCAGATCCCCTCAAGCTCTGTCAGTTGGATGGGGAGCGTCGCTGCACAGCTATTTTCAGGTCTCTCCAGAGATGTTTGATCGGGTTCAAGTCCGGGCTCTGGCAGGGCCACTCAAGGACATTCTGAGACTTGTCCCGAAGCCACTCCTGTGTTGTCTTGGCTGTGTGCTTAGGGTCATTGTCCTGTTGGAAGGTGAACCTTCGCCCCAGTCTGAGATCCTGAGCGCTCTGGAGCAGGTTTTCATCAAGGATCTCTCTGTACTTTGCTCCGTTCATCTTTCCCTCGATCCTGACTAGTCTCCCAGTCCCTGCCGCTGAAAGAAATCCCAACAGCATGATGTTGCCACCACCATGCTTCACCGTAGGGATGGTGCCAGGTTTCCTCCCGACATGACTCTTGGCATTAAGGCCAAAGATTTCAATCTTGGTTTCATCAGACTGAGAGTCCTTTAGGTGCCTTTTGGCAAACTTTTAATGAGGAGTCTGACTGGCCACTCTACCATAAAGGCCTGATTGGTGGAGTGCTGCAGAGATGGTTGTCCTTCTGGAAGGTTCTCCCATCTCCACAGAGGAACTCTGGAGCTCTGTCAGAGTGACCATCGGGTTCTTGGTCACCTCCCTGACCAAGGCCCTTCTCCCCCGATTACTCAGTTTGGCCGGGCGGCCAGCTCTAGGAAGAGTCTTGGTGGTTCCAAACTTCTTCCATTAAAGAATGATGGAGGCCACTGTGTTCTTGGGACCTTCAATGCTGCAGAATTATTTTCCCCATATCTGTGCCTCGACACAATCCTGTCTCGGAGCTCTACGGACAATTCCTTCAACCTCATGGCTTGATTTCTGCTCTGACATGCACTGTCAACTGTGGGACTTTATATAGACAGGTGTGTGCCTTTCCAAATCATGTCCAATCAATTGAATTTACCACAGGTGGACTCCAAGTTGTAGAAACATCTCAAGGATGATCAATGGAAACTCAATTTTGAGTCTCATAGCAAAGGGTCTGAATACTTATATAAATAAGGTATTTCTGTTCCTTATTTTAATAATTTGCTATTATTATGGGGTATTGTGTGTAGATTGCTGAGGGGAAAAAAGTATTTAATCCATTTTAGAATATGGCTGTAACGTAACAAAATGTGGAGAAAGTCAAGGGGTCCGAATACTTTCCGAAAGCACTGTACATGCTCCAGATCATCATGGCTTCTTGGTCCTCTTCTCAAGGCCACCACCCACCTGTCTCACTTCAAGACAGGAGTCCTAAGCCTTGTACCGCGTTGGACACCCAACTACAACCACATCCTGTCCAAGATCATCCGCCTTCAACTTCACAGGTGATTGAGCTGCATTTTATGCTGCTGTTTTCATGCTTGTCAAAAATATTCTTTTGATTAGTAAATGCAATAAATGTCCTCAGTGTATATTGTAGCTTAGTTACAGAGATACTGAATGGGTGATTTTTGTTGTATTATATTAAAGAGATCGGAAGTATAAAATAAAAAAAAAGTGGTGTATTTTGTAATGTACATTTTGGTTTAATAGATCAGATTTGTGTCAATGTCTTGTTAACCGTAGCCTCTCTGTTCGTCGGGAAACCCCCACCGCCCTGGGGCGGCAGGTAGCTTAGTGGTTAAGAGCGTTGTACCAGTAACCGAAAGGTCGCTGGTTCTAATCCCCGAGCCGACTAGGTGAAAAATCTGTCGATGTGCCCTTGAGCAAGGCACTTAACCCTAATTGCTCCTGTAAGTCGCTCTGGATAAGAGCGTCTGCTAAATGACCAATTTATTTTATATTTATTTAGAAGAGGACAAGTCCATCCAAACCCTCTGGTCCAGAGTGCCTGGCTCCTCTGCTGGGTGACCCTCCCAGAGGGAGCTTGTTTTCCCCCCACAGACCCTCCCCAACCAGGGGTAGCCCCGCTGAACCCATCCTCAGATAGGCAGGGCTAGGACTGGGCTTTAAACCCCTTTTTAATGTGACATTTTCAACAGAAAATAAATGGTGCTACATGGTTATGCAAAAAAATGTATGTGTTATTTTATGTTATGAGTTATTTAAAGACTGTAGCTGGGGGGGGCTTTAATTGGCTCATCGCGCTCTATCGACTCCTTGTGGCGGGCCGGACGCCTGCAGGCTGACTTCGGTCGTCAGTTGAACGGCGTTTCCTCCGACACATTGGTGCGGCTGGCTTCCGGATTAAGCGAGCGGGTGTTAAGAAGCGTGGTTTGGCGGGTCATGTTTTGGAGATCGCATGACTCAACCTTCGCCGCTCCCGAGCCCGTTGGGGAGTTGCAGCGATGAGACAAGATCATAATCACAAAATTGGGGAGAAAAGGGGGGTAAAAATAAAATAAAAATATAAATGTATACTCAAAAGATGAAGACATACTGTAACACAGCCATTGTCCACCTACTAAATCGAATATGTAGTTCATTAAGTAATAAACAGCCAGTGCTTGAGGAAAATACTTAAACATTACTGAACTTTATAAGGCTGACTTACTACAAGGTTCAATGGTTGTTGTGTGGACAGAATGTGGTCTGTTGTACAGAATATCTGCACATCTGTAAGTAAATAAATTGGTGTTTGACATAGTCAAGGTCTCTATAATACAAAGTCTATGAGGACATTTTTTAAGTGACACTACTGGACCCCAGATAATGTGAAACAGTGGTGCTTGTTTTCTGACAACAATGTTCACATCTTTATCATATCAAAGCTATGTGACTGGATGCATGTGAAGAAGGGAATGTGGATGGGGACATTTCTTCAATCTTTTTGTGAGCCGATTGCTAACCTTTTGTCACTACTAAACAGTTTTTCACTGTCATAATTCAAAGCTATTTTCTTGGTGCCTTTACCAATCAAACCTAGTTAAAAATATATCTCCCTAAAATGAATCAGTGTCTCATTTATAGGGGCATATCTTTTGATAGTCCATGAGAAGACATCAGACAGTAGCTCCTTTTTATTAATGTGATTCATCACTTTCCTCTCAGTGGTAATTCTCAGGTGAATGTACATGTCTTCTCAACCCCTGAAAATAGATGATTTATCTCTTTAAGTGGGCCATTGAGGTTTTGAGAATCCACTGTAGAGGTTTCTGTGCTGGATCCACTCGTTGTCCCTGCCCCGGCTATTAAAATGGATCCTGAAAAGTTAAACACATCGACACATTGTGCTGCTTGGAGCCGCCTAGATGCAACTAGAGCCTGAAGAAAAACAGATGGTTTGTCTGAGCTGGCCCATGTCCTGTTTTATTATTCACTTTCAACAGCAGACAGACGGACCCCTCGGCTTCTGCTAAAAGGCAGTCAGTCTGCATCTGAAATGGCACCCTATTCCCCATATGCACTATATTTGACCAGAGCCCTAGGGTGCAGGCCAAATGTAGTGCATTAAAAAGGGTATTGGGTGTCATTTCAGATTCACACAGCCATCAGAAGCTGTTATCTAACGTTTCAGTGTTTTCAAGTGATGCTGCCTTATTTTGGGAACAGATGGTTACCCACCATAGCATGGGCATCTATACTAAATGGATGAGTGCCATCTGAACTGCAGTCTAGTGAGACTAAGGCGTTGGCATAGCAATCAAGTACATGGTGATATATTATACAGTGCTCTCCATGCTTCAGTTATGTACGTGTTCAGTATTGATGATACTTGTATGATGCATGAGTTCAGTGCAGAAATTGATTGAATAGATCCGGTGTCTCTCATAGTCTTCACTCCTCAATAAAAAAATGCCAATGGTCAATGTGTTAGGTTAGAGCATGGTGCTTGTAGCATTAGGGTTGTGAGTTCAAATCTCTCATTGACCACTTATACTGAATATAGGCCTATGTGTCATTAACCAGCTTTTCATCCAACCATTTCATGTGGATGAATTACCTGATGCATGGAAAAAAAGTCACGACCGGTCTGATGGAAACAGGATATGCTGGTACAATTTTATAAATGCCGACAGACAATTTGTTTGTTTCGACATGGTGGGATCTTTTTGTGTCGGTAAAATGTATTATGCAAGAAATTGGGAAGATAAATGACAAGTATAAATGTAAACTAAAATGATTGACAACTGTTCAATAACTGCACTACTAAAGTGTTCTATATCCCTAAAATATACTTACTGACCTGGACACTTAACAACAGAAACACCATTTCCTGTAACAAGTAGCAAATTACGTCCTGTGCCCTAAGACAGAGAACATTTCTTTTGCAGACAGGTTACATTTTAGAAAGATCAAGTTTGTCAGCGTTCTTGCGCTGAGCCTGGCATGATGAGGGCGCATGATGAGGCCTCCATGACTAAACACTCTCCACTGGGGCACTGGTAGCAGGCACAGCCAACACTGTCATTGCTACCTTCTTGAGCCTCGGAAAGCCTTTCGCATGGATTCTCCAAAAATCCAAGCAATCAACTTCATTTTCATCAGAAGATAGTTGAATGTAGCGAATAATCTCTGCTCTGACAGATGACTTTATGTCTCCTTTCTTCTTGCTGATCTTGTTGCGGTAGCCAGAGAAGAGTCTGGAGGTTTTGGCAGGTGGTTGTTCTTCTTCTTCTCCACTACTGCTCTCCGTAACGGTGACTTTCCGTGCCTCAGTGAAAACAAGGTCTGAAAAAAAATCGTTCAATTATGTATAGAATCAAGAATATAACAGGATACATTATACATGAAAACAAATTATTATTATTTGAATGCAAGTGGCATAGAAAACGTTGCATGTTGCAATGCATTGTACCTACCAATCAGACTCTCCTTCAATTCAGCTTTATATTCATGTGGTATGAGGACATCATGATCAAGCCAGAACAGGCAGAAAGATGGGTCCAGCAGTGCAGCCATTATGTATACATTGTCACCAAATGGAAGTTTTGTTGCCTGTTCATCCGAGTGCTCCATTCTGACGTTCACAAACACCCCCTGGAATCGGCGTTTGAGGGACTGCTGCAGTGCTTTTACTAGACTGACTAGGTGACGACTTGTGCTCAGTATACTTTGCAGATGATAGTTGAGTGACAGTACACAAGGAAGGGCAGCACTGAGAGTCACCACTTTCTCCCCCTGAGTAAGGTCAGTGGCCTGGACAAAAGGGTCCAAAATGTCCACAAGCTCCAATAGCTGGCTCCATTCCCTTGGTGATAAGCAGAGCTCCTTGTGTCCTTGGGCCTCAAGTAGAGTATTGAGGCTTTGTTGATTCAGATTGGTGACTGCTTTAACAAGCCAGAGGATGGAATTCCATCTGGTAGACACAGCAGCAGGGATACTACGATTGGCTCCGAACTCAGCTTCAAATGCTTCTTTCAGACCACAGGTAGTATGTAGTAAGCTGCAAAGTTTAGTTACCTTAGCCATCACACTGTTTATGATTTTTGTTTCCTTTAGTCCATCTCTAATCACCAGTTGTAATGAATGGGCAAAGCACTGTAAGCGCTGTTGCCTGCAGTTGGTTTGGATAGCTTCAACATCAGCATTGTACTCTTCACCAAATTCTTCCCATAGGCTGGAGTTATCCACATCATCATCATCATCATCATCATCATCATCATGATCATTGCTTGCTTTGGGGAAACAAACTGTGAAGGCCTTTTTCATATTTGCAGTGTTATCACATATGATATAATCTAATTTATGTTTTATGCCAAAGTTATCACATATTACTTCAAATTGATCACTGATTCTTTCCCCAGTGTGTGACCCTGTGAATCTATCACAGCTCAACAGAACTGACTCCAGTCTGGGAGTTTTTTTTCTCTTCCATGGCCATGTAATGGGCCGTTACTCCCATGAAGCCCCTCATGGTCCTGTCAGTCCATATATCTACAGTGACAGACACTGATTCTGTCTTCTCTAGGGCGCTTTTGATTGTAGCCCTTTGTTCAGTGTTAAGTCATGCAGGCACCTGGTCGACGTGGGCCTACTTACTGGTCTATATTTGTCATCTACCACTGACATGAAATGCCTAAAGTGAGGGTTGTCCACTAAGGACATAGGCAGGTTGCAGGAAATGATCAGGTCTTGCAGTATATCCTCTGTAATGGCCTTCTGCCTGGGATGGCCCTGGCTGTACACATGGACACCTGTGGTGGTCAAGAATGAGTCAATGTTGCTCTGTCCTTCTGTCCCTGCGCTGGCCACCTTTTGCTTTGCAGAATTCAGTGAACCTGCAGATGAACAACATGATGGATAGTTGTTGCTGACTTGAGATGGAAATACAAGGACACAAACAAATATATATGGTCTATGGGATTTTTCAGCAGAAATGTCCAAGAAGTTGCATGCTTTGAACTCTCGTTTTATACTAAGTTACTTCCTAGGACCAGGCTACAACAGAAAGTATATTAAATCCCATAGTGATATGCATATCGCTGAGATGTAATTTAATAATCTCTGCTAACAAGTAGGCCTAGCTATCTGACAACCCACCTCTTAACCTTTTGAGAAATATTAGACCGTTTTCAGTTACTGAAAGATGACACACAAGAAAGCTAGCTATATCAAACTGGCATCTGCTAAACAGGCTATTATTAGTCTAACCACATTGTAACGTTGTTAGCTAGCTAGCCTAACTGACTTTTCGCGGTGAGTTTTCAAATGTCGGATGAAGTTAGATGTAGTTGCTCCAGCATCTTTAATGTTAATTACACAAGTTTTGCAAACAGCATTTCGTTTTTTGCCACTGGCATTATACTGCAGGTTCTTGTAACCAAATTTAATAATGAAAGCCTCACCACCTGATGACATTGTTGCTGATTACAATTGTTTAGCTGTAGTACTACAGTGACGTAAAAATGACGCAGACGTTCTAGAACGCTTTTCAGCCCTCTGTATTAAACTACTATTTCTGTGTTACAATGCTGCCTGTTCCATGTTATCTGACAGAATGCACAACAAAAACGTATCCCAGTACTGACTTGCATTGTTCACGAGTCTCTCATCTAGAGTCCAAGTCAAGTCTCAAGTCAATTGATCGTGAGTCTAAGTCAAGTTGCAAGTCATTTTCTTTGCGACTAAAGCGCGACTCGAGTCCGAGTCTCAGACTCGAGTTTCCATCTCTGGTCGGGGGTGACACACCATCTGCATTACCGTGCAGTCTCCCTGGCCTGTGGACAATATCATAGTCAAACTGATCCAGTTTCTCTTACCATCTAGCCAACTGTCCCTCAGGTTGTTTGAAGTTACTCAGCCACCTCAGTGAGCTGTGATCAGTTCTCAGTAGAAATGTCCTCCCCAGCAAAAAGTGTCTGAAATGTTTAAGAAACCCTACCACAGCAAGAAGCTCCTTTTTGGTAGTTGAATACTTCCTCTCCTATTTTGACAGTGCCCGACTGGCATATGCTACTACTCTCTCTCTACCCTAGTGTTTCTGGGAGAGGACTGCCACTATGCCTGTGTCATATGCGTCAGTATCCATTATGAAATCTAAATTTGGGTCCGGGAAAGCAATTATGGGGGATGTGGTAAGCTTTGACTTCACACGCTGCGTTCCACTCAAACATTTTCCCCTTATCTCTCAATCTGTACAAAGGCTCCGCCATAGCTGCAAAAACTGGTATAAACCTTGTGTAGTATGATGCCAGGCCTAAAAAGCTTATTGCTTCTGTCAGTGACTTGGGGCTAGGCCATGACCTGACTGTCTCTGTTTTTATGGGGTAAGTGGACACTCCCTCAGCCGAGATGCTGTGTCCCAGGTAGCTCACCTGCGACCTGAACAAATGGCACTTAGATGGCTTCACCTTAAGTCCTGCCTGCTCCAATCTGCTGAAAACCTTGTCTAAACGCTTCACCTGCTCTTGGAATGTACGACCAAACACTATGATGTCCTCTAAGTACACCAAACTTGTTGTCCACTGTAAATCTGTCAAAACCAGGTCCATGAGACGCTGGAAGCTGCTTGGAGCATTTGTCAACCCAAACCCCATGACCTGGAATTTCGAAAAGCCTCTTTGTCACAAAAGCAGTTTTGCAACAATCCTCGGGGTGCAGCTCGACTTGTCACTGGCTAAGTCTAAAGTGGAAACCACTGAGCACCGGCAAGCGAGTCCAAGGTCTTGTCGATCCTAGGAAGGGGATAAGCATCTTTAACAGTGTTCTCGTTTAACCTTCTGTAATCCGCACAGAACCTGCAGCAATACGGCATCCCATCTGGTTTGGGCTTAGTGGGACTATCATTTGTTTTTCAACAGGACAATGACCCAACACATCTCCAGGCTGTGTAAGGGCTATTTTACCAAGAAGGAGAGTGCTGCATCAGATGACCTGGCCTCCACAATCCCCCGACCTCAACCAAATTGAGATGGTTTGGGATGAGTTGGACCACAGAGTGAAGGAAAAGCAGCCAACAAGTTCTCAGCATATGTGGGAACTCCTTCAAGACTGTTGGAAAAGCATTCCAGGTGAAGCTGGTTTAGAGAATGCCAAGAATGTTCAAAGCTGTCATCAAGGCAAAGGGTGGCTATTTGAAGAATCTCAAATATAAAATATTTTTTAGTGAAAACACTTTTTGGGTTACTACATGATTCCATATGTGTTATTTCATAGTTTTGATGTCTTCACTACTATTCTACAATGTAGAAAATAGTAAAAATAAAGAAAAATCCTTGAATGAGTAGGTGTTCTAAAACTTTTGACCGGTAGTGTAGTTGAAGACGATGCTGCACTGTCCTTTTCCATGTAAGGACAGTTTTTTTTCATGTGCAATGTGCAACCACAGTGCCAGCAGGCCCTGCTCTTGGTCGACGTAGGTCGTCCTCTGTCGCTCCCGGGGACCTAGATCTCCCTCTCCCCTGGTCCGGTCTGTATCCTCCCGCAGCGTCTGCCGTTGCTACTGTATAAGACCCTGGAAACGCTCTGCTGCTTTGGTATGTCTCCCTCTGATGTGGCTGCCTCGCTGCAGTTAAATTCCCATGTCCCTAATAAAAAATTCAAATGCGTTTTCAACTCTGATGGTTTTCTCACTAGAAATGTTAGTTATATAGTAGCCAACAGCGTGCAGATACAGTACTGTATCTGTGCACTGTTGGCTAGAGCGCACATATAGCCTATAAGAGATTATGATGGACAAAAGAGCGAGATTAACTTTCATGCCAGAATCTTTTGAGGGGAAAGAAGGCGAATGGACTGTTTGGATTGAACAATTTGAGTTAACAGTACTGTATCTGCATGCTGTTGGCTACTATATAACTACATTTTTGTGTGAGAAAACCATCAGAGTTGAAAATGCATTTGAATTTTTTATTAGGTACATGGGAATTTAACTGCAAAATGTATTTGTATGTGCACAACATCATCACGCACAGCCTTTTATCTGTAACAAGTCAATTTGATGGAAACACATACAGTTGAAGTCGGAAGTTTACATACACTTAGGTTGGAGTCATTAAAACTTGTTTTTCAACCACTCCACAAATTTCTTGTTAACAAACTATAGTTTTGGCAAGTCGGTTAGGACATCTACTTTGTGCATGACACAAGTCATTTTTCCAACAATTGTTTACAGACAGATTATTTCACTTATAATTCACTGTATCACAATTCCAGTGGGTCAGAAGTTTACATACACTAAGTTGACTGTGCCTTTAAACAGCTTGGAAAATTCCAGAAAATGATGTCATGGCTTTAGAAGCTTCTGACATAATTTGAGTCAATTGGAGATGTACCTGTGGATGTATTTCAAGGTCTACCTTCAAACTCAGTGCCTCTTTGCTTGACATCATGGGAAAATCAAAAGAAATCAGCCAAGACCTCAGAAAAAGAATTGTAGACAATAGCACGCAAGTATAAACACCCTGGGACCACGCAGCCGTCATACCGCTCAGGAATGAGACGCGTTCTGTCTCCCAGAGATGAACATACTTTGGTGCGAAAAGTGCAAATCAATCCCAGAACAACAGCAAAGGACCTTGTGAAGATGCTGGAGGAAACAGGTACAAAAGTATCTATATCCACAGTAAAACAAGTCATATATCGACACAACCTGAAAGGCCGCTCAGCAAGGAAGAAGCCACTGCATCAAAACCGCCATAAAAAAGCCAGACTATGGTTTGAAACTGCACGTGGGGACAAAGATCGTAGTTTTTGGAGAAATTTCCTCTGGTCTGATGAAACAAACATAGAACTGTTTGGCAATAATGACCATCGTTATGTTTGGAGGAAAAAGGGGAAGACTTGCAAGCCGAAGAACACCATCCCAACCGTGAAGCACAGGGGTGGCAGCATCATGCTGTGGGGATGCTTTGCTGCAGGAGGGACTGGTGCACTTCACAAAATAGATGGCATCATGAGGAAGGAAAATTATGTGGATATATTGAAGCAACATCTCAAGACATCAGTCAGGAAGTTAAAGCTTGGTCGCAAATGGTTCTTCCAAATGTACAATGACCCCAAGCATACTTCCAAAGTTGTGGCAAAATGGCTTAAGGACAATAAAGTCAATGTATTGGAGTGGCCATCACAAAGCCCTAACCTCAATCCTATAGAAGATTTGTGGGCAGAACTGAAAAAGTGTGTGCGAGCAAGGAGGCCTACAAACCTGACTCAGTTACACCAACTCTGTCAGGAGGAATGTGCCAAAATTCACCCAACTTATTGTGGGAAGCTTGTGGAAGGCTACCCAAAACGTTTGACCCAAGTTAAACAATTTAAAGGCAATGCTACCAAATACTAATTGAGTGTATGTAAACTTCTGACCCACTGGGAATGTGATGAAAGAAATAAAAGCTGAAATGAATCATTCTCGCTACTATTATTCGGACATTTCACATTCTTAAAATAAAGTGGTGATCCTAACTGACCTAAGACAGGGTATTTTTACTAGGATTAAATGTCAGGAATTGTGAAAAACTGAGTTTAAATGTATTTGGCTAAGGTGTATGTAAACTTCCGACTTCAACTGTATCTGGTGAGAAAATGCGCATATTGTTTTTATGCAGATTGTAGAGTATTCACATTAAAATCTGTCGCCAATTGGATGGAAACCTAGCTACTGTCAATGTTGCCATTACTGTACTTTGCTTTTGATAAAAGTGTCCACAATGATATGATTATAATATTATTGTCAGCTGAACAGCAGTGATGTGTGCTAGCCATCCATCCTCTCTCCCTCCCTCCCTACAGTAGCTATAGTCAGTTCCTCTTGACCTTGAATGCCCATGAAACAGCAGAGACGTTGTGAACATGCAGCAGCTCATCAAATAGTTATACCCAGATCTAATTCAGGACTTCATGTGATTTTCCTTGGCTTCGGGGCCAGGGTCTGTCTCTCTGGGGTTGAGTGAAGTAAAAATAATCTGTATGACTGCCCCCCCGCTTGCTTCAGAGTAAACATTGGAATGTTTGAGGAGTGTCTTTTATTATAATTTTCAATAGTAGCCAGTTTAATCGTCTCCCAAGTTCCTGTAGAGTAAACAGGGATAAAATCTCCAATTCACATAAAAATCTGTTTTCATTTCTCAAGATTATTTGAGACATTGAGATGTCCTCAACTGACCGGGAACCGTGACATCATTCACACCCCCTCCCCCTTCTGTATCATACAGTGGGGAAAAAAGTATTTAGTCAGCCACCAATTGTGCAAGTTCTCCCACTTAAAAAGATGAGAGAGGCCTGTAATTTTCATCATAGGTACACATCAACTATAACAGACAAAATGAGGAAAAAAAATCCAGAAAATCACATTGTAGGATTTTTAATGAATTTATTTGCAAATTATGGTGGAAAATAAGTATTTGGTCAATAACAAAAGTTTCTCAATACTTTGTTATATACCCTTTGTTGGCAATGATACAGGTCAAACGTTTTCTGTAAGTCTTCACAGGGTTTTCACACACTGTTGCTGGTATTTTGGCCCATTCCTCCATGCAGATCTCCTCTAGAGCAGTGATGCTTTGGGGCTGTCGCTGGGCAACACAGACTTTCAACTCCCTCCAAAGATTTTCTATGGGGTTGAGATCTGGAGACTGGCTAGGCCACTCCAGGACCTTGAAATGCTTCTTACGAAGCCACTCCTTCGTTGCCCGGGCAGTGTGTTTGGGATCATTGTCATGCTGAAAGACCCAGCCACGTTTCATCTTCAATGCCCTTGCTGAAGGAAGGAGGTTTTCACTCAAAATCTCACGATACATGGCCCCATTCATTCTTTCCTTTACAAGGATCAGTCGTCCTCGTCCCTTTGCAGAAAAACAGCCCCAAAGCATGATGTTTCCACCCCCATGCTTCACAGTAGGTATGGTGTTCTTTGGATGCAACTCAGCATTATTTGTCCTCCAAACACGACGAGTTGAGTTTTTACCAAAAAGTTATATTTTGGTTTCATCTGACCATATGACATTCTCCCGATTTTCTTTTCTCAATTTGTCTGTCATAGTTGACGTGTACCTATGATGAAAATTACAGGCCTCTCTCATCTTTTTAAGTGGGAGAACTTGCACAATTGGTGGCTGACTAAATACTTTTTTCCCCCACTGTATATACAGTACATAACAGCTGTTAATTTTATATGTAATGTGATCATATGTGCTTGCTGGCCTGGTAGCATCCCCCGCCCTGTCATCGCTCCAGCAGAATCCACTGACTGCAATCCCCTGTTGATTTAGCAGAGTGCTCTGCTCTGATGCCTCTCTCTCTGTCCTGATCCCCTGATCGGAACTCACCACAGAGGTGAAGGCCATGCGGCTGTGTAGGTCTGTGGTGAGGAAAGAGTGCATGGGAGAAGTTCTACAGTGATGGTAGTGATTAACAAAGAGGGTGAAGGTGACACTGACAAAGAGAGAATGAGAGCAATGTGTTTGTGTGTCAGAGAGAACAAAAAGAGAGAGGGGTAGAGAGATCGAGAGGAAGAGGATGATAGAGGAATAAAGTTTAGCTAATCTCTGACATCTGGATGGGCTGCTCAGTGTTGTTATCAGTTGTGTTATATGTGAACAGGACATAATGACATCACATGGTTAGTTGGACTAGACACGTTTGATCCCTCTACAAACTGACAGATCAGGCTTTTGAGTTTTTAATTCAACTTCTGCTTTGATAGGGAAATATGATATGAAACTCTGTCATACAGTACATTTAGGGTGCAAAACCATTCACCTGATGTTACAAGAATGTTCCCAGAGCACATTTCATCTGCTCTTTAAAGGTTCCCAGAATGTCTCATGTTGTGGGAACATTGTGGGGATATGACAAGAGATAGGTTCCCAAAACATTAAAACTGTCCAGTTGTGCTGACATTCAGATAATGTTTGTATCAGGGTGCACAAAACATTCCTTTCATGTTGCAAGAATGTTGACAGAACAGCCTTTCTAAGTTCTTTAACCTCTACGGGATCGGTGTCACCACAGAGGTGATTAGCATGACTGTTGTAAGTAACAGCAAACCTTCCAGTACATAGACATGTCTGGCGGCAGGTAGCTTAGTGGTTAAGAGCTTTGTGCCAGTAACCGAAAGGTCACTGGTTCTAATCCCCGAGCCGACTAGGTGAAAAATCAGCCGATGTGCCCTTGAGCAAGGCACTTAACCCTAATTGCTCCTGTAAGTCGCTCTGGATAAGCGTCTGCTAAATGACTAAAATGTAAAATGTCTTATATGGGCAGAAAGCTTGACTTCTTGTAAATCTAACTGCACTGTCCAATTTACAGTAGCTATTACAGTGAAAAAATACCATGCTATTGTTTGAGGAGAGTGCACAACAACAAAAAATGTATCACGGCAACTGGTTTGATACATTCACCTCTGAAGGTAAATAATGTATTTACATTCAGTAATCTTGCTCTGATTTGTCACCCTAAGGGTCTCAGAGATAAAATGTAGCATAGTTTTGTTTGATAAAATCAATTTTTATATTCAAATGTAGGAACTGGGTTCTACAGTTTGAACCCCTGCTGTCTCTGGCTCCACACCCACCCAGCCTGGCCAGATGTGTGAAAGTTAGTGTATAAGCTAATGAGCCATCATGTATGACATTCCTGGGAGTGTGTAAACTTACATTTTGTATTACCATATCATTTTTGTATGTTCTCTATAGTTATGTACTTGAAAATGTATCAATTGACCAATTCGGCACATTTGGGCAGACTTGATACAAAATAGTCCAGTATTGCAATGCTTCACTGGATCAATCTGAAACTTTGCACACAAATTGAAAAAAAGGGTCCGTTCCTTAAGAGGTTAAAGGTTCCCAGAACATTTAATTAGGTTGTGGGAACAGTGTGGGTACATTAGAAGAGAGAGGTTCCCAAAACACAAAATATGCTTAATTGTGATGACATTCATACAATGTTGAAGTTAGGTTGCACAGGACATTCCTATAATGTTGTAAGACTGTTGAAAAAACACCTGGTCTAAGTTGTTTAAAGGTTCCCAGAACATTTAATTAAGTTATGGGAGTTGTCTGGGATGTTGCAAAAATATTGTTGTGATGTTGTGGGGCGGCAGGTAGGCTAGTGGTTAAGAGCATTGGGCCAGTAACTGAAAGGTTGCTGGTTCAAATCCCCAAGCCGATTAGCTGAAAAATCTGTCAATGTGCCCTTGAGCAAGGCACTTAACCCTAATTGCTCCTGTAAGTCGCTCTTATCCAGAGTGTCTGCTAAATGACGTAAATGTAAATATTCACATAGGTTGCACAGAACATTCCCACAATGTTGCACAATTTCCAAATGAGTCAGTTTTTGATGTTCATAGCATATTTGTTTTAGGTTTAACATAATATTCCATTGATGTTCACGCAATATACATTTGACCTTGTCTTGGAGGACCTCAGAACATTTCAAGAACATTTAGGAAATGTATTTAAGTTTTACCTAATATTAGCACAACATTCTCAGCATGCAAATTTGTAGCACGTTAAAGCATAAGAAAGCAGATTGGAATAAATCCCATTATGTTTCTATCCAGATTTAATGGCAATTAACATTTGAGGACTGTATTGTAGGACTATATTTTTTGGCTTCATTATAGATATTTTTTAAACATACCTGCTATGGGCGTGGGTTGTCCCATCCAAAATCTTGCTCATTGTCTGGGATGTCATCGCCAACACTTTCTGATAACGCTTAATTAAGAGACATGAATGACATTTGAGACCAAAGCCGTTTAAGTAGGAAATGCGTAAACATACTTTTTGCATACATACCAAACTCTCTAGGGCAAAGAAGGCATCCGTGACCTATAAAGTCAAATATTATTATGTTAATAGATTTGATATACGGTTACAGCAGACCTGTAGTATTTCGAAACATCAATAGCATTTTTGCGCAGGTCTGCTCAATAGTTTACCACAAGTCATCTGTAAAGAGATCATTACCTCATCTGGAACTTGGTTGGGCCCATTAAGGGCCTGAAAGCTGCTACAATAGCGATTGTGTGGCCCAAATTTCCCGATGAGGCTGCTAGGCACAGACACCCTCATGATCTACAGGAATTCTGTTTGGAAAGGGTAGTTAGTTATTTCCCACAACAGAACATCATTATTAGATTATGCTTTGTTCTGTCCTTGAGCTGTTCTTGTCTATTAATGTTCTGTATTATGTCATGTTTAATGTTTTGTGTGGACCCCAGGAAGAGTAGCTGCTGCTTTTGCAACAACTAATGGGGATCCTAATAAAATACCAAAATACCAAACACAAATTATAAGAGGCCGGAAAATGTATTCAGTCAGCAGCATTTTCATTCAATAAGAACGGACATGAAAAAAGGGAAAGAACATGATCTCTGTCTCATCTAGACTGTTTGTCCAGTGCACACCTACTCCTCACCTGTTACACCTATTTAGGGCAGCAGATAGCCTAAAGGTTAGAACGTAGGGTCAACAATCTGTCGATGTGCCCTTGAGCAATGCACTTAACCCTAATTGCTCCGAGGGTGATTTAGGGAGAGTGGGATATGCAAAGCACATTTCCAATTCACACATGCGTATTAATACACACTTGTAATATTAATATACACAAATATAAGCACCCACCAAATTAGTATTATTATTACAACGCCAAACAGAATACCATCTCTAACCATGAGAAACAAAAAGGTTTTTCTAATGGCTAGTGATTATAAAAGGCTGCACATTGTCCCCCGTCCTCTAAGCCCATCATCACCTTTGTAGGCTACCACCAACCCCACACGGATTGACAAGGCACAATCTGGGATTTGCCCATTCCTTAGATCCAGCATAATTTCAGAAATAAAATTGGTTGTATTTTATTATGCAGAACCATCCATAACCTGTTTTTTTTTGGCAATGGACACATACTTAATGAATACAGAAGGAGAATTGTCATTCTACACTACTCAATGAGTATGTCTCTGCAATTTGACATGCATTGTGCAATTGATAGATATTATAATGCATGTGATAACGGATAGGCTATAATCAGCATGCGATTTGTGAAAGATACTGTACAGAGGGGGGATCAATTAATAGGCCCTATGTGGTAGGTTATACAGCTGTAAGCAATGATCGGAAGCTTTATCTGCTGGTATAATTGACAGAAATCCCCACCCCATCTTCCAGGGCAAATTGCTATCTGGCTATAGTAGGCAGTAGTTTTCTTATGCTTTAGGTTTGTGCTAGTGAGAAAAGTATATCGGCCAACAATTTCCATGGCTTACTGGCCTGCTGGGACACAGCACATTTTTCAAATCACCTATCCCTGCCCTTTAAAATTTCCCACCCACCATTTAAGCATATACAATTATTACCTCTTGTAATACCAGCAGACATCTGGATGGTGAACTACAAAAAACGACCATGTGTGGATGAGCTGAGGAGCAATTGCATTAGTCCAAAATATTTTGCCAGGTTCCCACTGTCAAAAAATCGGAACAGTCAGAATGGCAGTTACTTGAGATGCACGGGCAGGCAGTATAAACTTTATGGGATTAATTGTATTGCAAGTAACAGTACCATCTACTGAAGTGAGGCAGAATAGATGCTCCAGCAAAAAAGCTAAAAGTAGCTAGCTAGTTATCTTATACTATTTTGTGCAATGGTCTGTGATAAAGAACTTGGTGTCTAGTGATTCACTATCTAGCTGCTAAAAATAACAATTTGTTTAGAAACAGGTTCACAGAACTACAGTGAGGGAAAAAAGATAATGAGTTCATGAGAACGGTGAGGAATCAGCCCAGAACTACACGGGAGGATCTTGTCAATGATCTCAAGGCAGCTAGGACCATAGTCACCAAGAAAACAATTGGTAACACACTACGCTGTGAAGGACTGAAATCCTGCAGCGCCCGCGAGGTCCCCCTGCTCAAGAAAGCACACATACAGGCCCGCCTGAAGTTTGCCAATGAACATCTGAATGATTCAGAGGAGAACTGGGTGAAAGTGTTGTGGTCAGATGAGACCAAAATCGAGGTCTTTGGCATCAACTCAACTCGCCGTGTTTGGAGGAGGAGGAATGCTGCCTATGACCCCAAGAACACCATCCCCACCGTCAAACATGGACGTGGAAACATTATGCTTTGATGGTGTTGTTCTGCTAAGGGGACAGGACAACTTCACCGCATCAAAGGGACGATGGATGGGGCCATGTACAGTCAAATCTTGGGTGAGAACCTCCTTCCCTCAGCCAGGGCATTGAAAATAGGTCGTGGATGGGTATTCCAGCATGACAATGACCCAAAACACACGGCCAAGGCAACAAAGGAGTGGCTCAAGAAGAAGCAGATTAAGGTCCTGGAGTGGCCTAGCCAGTCTCCAGACCTTAATCCCATAGAAAATCTGTGGAGGGAGCACCAAGTACTAAGTCATGTTTTGCAGAGGGGTCAAATACTTATTTCACTCATTAAAATGCAAATCAATTTATAACATTTATGACATGCGTTTTTCTGGATTTATTTGTTGTTATTCTGTCTCTCACTGTTCAAATAAACCTACCATTAAAATTATAGACTGATCATGTCTTTGTCAGTGGGCAAACATACAAAATCAGCAGGGGATCAAATACTTTTCCCCCTCACTGTAGCTAGCTAAATCACAGTTAAGTTCACTACAGCCTTGCAATGTGTCCCTGTCCCTCACTTTTTCCATCATAACATGCTAATTCTAGCTATCTTATTCTATTTAGATTAAATTATAGCATGTTAGCTGGCCAGCTAACACATTTATAATGTTGCTACAATCGCCATTATCCTTGTTTTCTATATATTCATGTGTCTGGTAGAAAAAAAACCTTGCTAGCTTGTTAGTTCGCTAGCAACTTAGCTAGCTTAGCTAGCTATATTCCCAAAGTAGCCTAGTCGTATGTTATAAATCGCGCTCCCTTTTAGATACATAGAGCAAAAACTTAAAATGATAATAGCCTATCTAATAGGCCCAATTAAACGAGAGATGCTCATGGTAATTTGTTGTATGGCTACTTCGGGAATTTGAACTCAGAACAGAAAAGGTGCAATGGTTATGATATATGTATTATGTTTGTAAATGAAATATATTATCTAGGCTACTTGAGAAATGTAACATTACAGTATTCAGACGTAGACAAACATAAATGGAAAAGGTGAACGGTCTGTTCAACTGTTAAATTGCATTAAGGATCGTATAGAGCAAAATACTTTAAATACCGGTTGCTTATCTATTTACTACTGTGAAATGGGTCCAAATAAATGAGAGATGGGACGAATGGTAGTCTTTCTTAACTTTTTGTTTGCCTATAGGCTATTTTGAGAGTATGAAACCATCACAGTCAGAAAAGGTGAGGAATTTATTCTGCAATGGTCATGGAAATGAAATAAATAATCGGAAATAGATTTCTAATTATTTTAGAAGATAAGATAAAATAAATAGATTTTTGCTCTTCTCACTAACAGCATATGATTGCATCTTGATATTCTATTTAGCTACCTGTTTTTTTGTTATGAATAAGTCTTCATATATTCCTCATTTACACAAGGCTACTAGGCTAATTTTGCCTTCTTGCAATGCAATACTTCTACCACAAGAAACTGTGCATAGGCATAGTCTAAAGTTTATGGAAGGATAATGAAGCACATTCTCATGTCAAGTTAAGTTTTTATAAATGGCAACTTTTGCAAATGTTTTGGGGCATAATTTGTGCCCACGCAATGTTGATAAATGAGGCCCCTGCCGTGGTCGATTGTGATGGTCGGACTTGCGAAAACACCTCGTCGTTGCCTCGCGTATACCACGCCTCTTGACCCTTTTGCAACAACCAACGATTACGTTTCTGCCCTAAAAATAGAGTTCGCTACACTTTTTGTCCACATAGCTACATTGGAGATATGCCATTTTTTCCATTGTTCTATGAGCAGTTTGAATGAAGAGCCATTTGGGAGCCAAATGAGCCGGCTCTTTTATGTGAACGGAGCCTAATGCCCATCACTAATGGAAGATGATTACATTCAGGGTTGTCAAAAACAGTAGCTAGCTAACAACAAACAAGAGATACTATTATAATATGATAATTGAAAACATAACATCTAGTGAATCACACATTCTTGGGCTTTCAGTGTATGAATGATCTGACACTGGAGAACAAAGAGCAAACTATTGATCCTTTGTTTCTAATAATCAGAATGTCTGTGAAAAGGGTGTGCAAGAGATTCTCAGCTGAAACTATAAATGGTCATATTTTATAAACTGGATAACAAAATGTGCCTACTACACACCTCTGAGCTTTTCATACCATTGAGGTTTGACATGATGTCAGGGTCTTATTTTGCACAGCTTTTCAGTTGCACTGGTTAATGGCATGCAGTTTCTATAAGCCTAGCCTATGTTTTATCAAGGTTGTTGTGAATAATTCTCACTGTGAAATACTGGGACAATAGGTAAGCACAACATAATTAAAATCATTTGGACAGCCTGTTATAAGACTCACTACTTATTGTCAGTCATAGTCATTATCACACAGTCATATTACAATTCTTCAAGGCCACATTTTTTTACATGGTTTAATTACCTGCCAAAACAGTCAGGTGTTGCGTTTAGCACCCGACAATCTAATGCGCGTGCGCAACTGTCCCGCTCTTCATTGAGGGGATTTGATTAATCTGGCCCTGAGGTACACTGGGCTATGGCTTGTCACTTCATCAGGCAAAAGCGGGGAGGGAGGAGCGTCCTTATAAAATGAACAGTAATCTGCACCGCTCCGTCATGTTGTCAACAAGGCAGCATATAGTGCATTGTTTTCCATAAAATAAACATTTGAATTTTCAAACTAGTTTTCATTGGGAAGGCAGATAAAGCGTTTTTATCGAAAGCAATCACTTTTGCATGTGAAAACACAGAATCCTATGGAAGGACATAACAATACAAATAAATAATTCCCTCCTTATGTGAGATCCATCTTATTTATCTCATGATCACCTAGATAACAAAAGTTGTTTTGTCAAGATCACAACATAATCAAAAGTACCACGCGTCATCCATTCATTTGTTCAGATGCACGATAACCACCTAAAGGAGCCCTGTGGCTAGACTGCCTGCAGCCCAGTGGTGCAAAGTACTATTTAAGTAGTTTTTTGGAGTATCTGTACTTTTCATTAATATTTATATTTTTGACTACTTTTACTTTTACTCCACTACATCCCTAAAGAAAATAATGTACTTTTTACTCCATACATTTTCCCTGACAACCAAAATTACTAATTACATTTTGACAGGACAATGGTCCAATTCACACACTTATCAAGAGAACATCCTGGTCATCCCTACTGCCTCTGATCTGGCGGACTCACTAAACACAAATGCTTCATTTGTAAATTATGTCTGAGTGTTGGAGTGGGCCCCTGGCTATCCGTAAATTAAAAAAACAAGAAAATCATGCCATCTGGTTTGCTTAATATAAAGAATGTGAAATTATTTATACTTTTACTTTAGATACTTAAGTATATTTTTGCAATTACATTTTGTTTTGATACTTAAGTATATTTAAAACCAAATACTTTTGGTAGTATTTTACTGGGTGACTTTTACTTTTACTTAAGTCATTTTCTATTGAGGTATCTTTACTTTTACTCAAGTATGACAATTGGGTACTTTTTCCACCACTAGTGCCGCAACCAAGATCACAGCCAATCACATGCAAGGAACAACGCAGCTAACTTGGCTAGTCTTGTGAGCTAGCTAGTTAGCGAGGTAGTCTTGTTAGCTATTTAGCTAGCTAGCAATTATTTTGTCACTAATCCATGCTTTTGTCACTTCAAGATTAGACTACTGCAATGCTCTACTCTCTGGATACCCAGATAAAGCACTAAATAAACTTCAGTAAGTGCTAAATACGACTGCTAGAATCTTGACTAGAACCCAACATTTTTATCATATTACTCCAGTGCTAGACTCCCTAAACTGGCTTCCTGTTAAGGCTAAGGCTGATTTCAAGGTTTTACTGCTAACCTACAAAGCATTACATGGGTTTGCTCCTACCTATCTCTCCGATTTGGTCCTGCCGTACATACCTACACGTACACTACGGTCACAAGACGCAGGCCTCCTTATTGTTCCTAGAATTTCTAATCAAACAGCTAGAGGCAGGGCTTTCTCCTATAGAGCTCAATTTTTATGGAAGGGTCTGCCTATCCATGTGAGAGACGCAGACTCTGTCTCGACCTTTAAGTCTTTACTGAAGACTCATCTCTTCAGTAGGTCCTATGATTGAGTGTAGTCTGGCCCAGGGTTGCGAAGGTGAACGGCAAGTCACTCGAACCACCCTTGCAGTCTCTGCCTGGCCGGCTCCCCTCTCTCCACTGGGATTCTCTGCCTCTGACCCTATTACGGGGGCTGAGTCACTGGCTTACTAGTGCTCTCCCCTGCAGTCCCTATGAGGGGTATATCATGCGGGCCAGGCTTTTCTCGCTATACTCTACTTCAGTGGGTTGAGTCACTGACATTATATTTCTGTGCGGTGGAGGAGATCTTTGTGGGCTAACATTTAGGGGAGTTTAGAAACACTTAAAATAAGGGGAGTGTTTTTCGTGTAAGCTTTTTTTTTTTGATAACCGTGTAAACCTCTCTAGGACGAGGTGACTTTATCAATATATTTGCCTGTATTTACCCCACAAAATGAAATGCTAAGGTAAGCCTACACGAAACACAGCTCTTATTTTAAGTGTTTCTATAATCCCCTATGGGAAAAATGAATGGTGGAAAAAATATTTGAACCATTTCCATGTTTGACTTCTAGATTTATGGGTATTATGACACCTCCATTGTGGGGCTATATTATGCCACGTTCAAAACAACTGGGAAATCGGGAAAATACGAGGTCAAATCATGACATCAGTGATCTACAGGTCAGAAAGTCGGAGCTCTAGAAAGATGCCAGAGTTCCCGAGTTGGAATTCCGAATTGGATGACCGTTCAAATCGATTTATCCCAGTCGTAACTCGTTTTTTTCCGACTTCCCAGTTGTTTTGAACGCACTGAGGTCGGAAGTCAGAGATTTCCGAGTTCCGACCTCCCAGTTGTTTTGATTGAGGCATATCTACACGTGCTTAAAAACCCCTAGAGTCAATTGACGTACCACTGCGTCAATCTAAGTAACATAATAAAAAAATCCCCATCAAAATCTATCAACTGAAGCTAGAGATATCTAGCTTAAACTTCTATTTGCAGCGTCCGAACCGTTTGGGCTACAAACTAATGTGACCCCACTGTGGAAAGGGGAGATTCTCACGAACACGATGGTGTTGCTCTATGTTCGGCCCACGTGTCACGGGACTCATCTGAATGTAACCAGTACTGGTTTAAAAAATGAATGGAAGTATGAAGGTAGTTTTGTGCCTACGCCAAAAAGGGGTTAAATACAGTAGGGCCTATGTGTAAAAAAAGAAAAAAAAGAAGCATATTTCTTGAGCTTTCTTATATCTGCTAGATATAGGACAAACACTTCAAAACCTTGTTTCTTATCATTAATTTTTTGACTGTCTTTTTTGCCATTTATGAATGTGTTATTCAATGCATTTCTCTGGGCTATAGTAGTAAAGGCCAAATTCAATATATATATATATATATATATATATATATATATATATATATATATATATAAACTCAGCAAGAAAAAATAACGTCCTCTCACTGTCAACTGCGTTTATTTTCAGCAAACTTAATATGTGTAAATATTTGTATGAACATAACAAGATTCAACAACTGAGACATGAACTGAACAAGTTCCACAGACATGTGACTAACAGAAATGGAATAATGTGTCCCTGAACAAAGGGGGGGACAAAATCAAAAGTAACCGTGAGTAGCTGGTGTGGCCAGCAGCTGCATTAAGTACTGCAGTGCATCTCCTCATCATGGACTGCACCAGATTTGCCAGTTCTTGCTGTGAGATGTTACCCCACTCTTCCACCAAGGCACCTGCAAGTTCCCTGACATTTCTGGGGGGAATGGCCCTAGCCCTCACCCTCCGATCCAACAGGTCCCAGACGTGCTCAATGGGATTGAGATCCGGGCTCTTTGCTGGCCATGGCAGAACACTGACATTCCTGTCTTGCAGGAAATCACGCACAGAACGAGCAGTATGGCTGGTGGCATTGTCATGCTGGAGGGCCATGTCAGAATGAGCCTGCAGGAAGGGTACCACATGAGGGAGGAGGATGTCTTCCCTGTAACGCACAGCGTTGAGATTGCCTACAATGACAACAAGCTCAGTCCGATGATGCTGTGACACACCGCCCCAGACCATGACGGACCCTTCACCTCCAAATCGATCCCGCTCCAGAGTACAGGCCTCGGTGTAACACTCATTCCTTCGACTATAAACGCGAATCCGACAATCACTCCTGGTGAGACAAAACCGCGACTCGTCAGTGAAGAGCACCTTTTGCCAGTCCTGTCTGGTCCAGCGACGGTGGGTTTGTGCCCATAGGCGACGTTGTTGCCGGTGATGTCTGGTGAGGACCTGCCTAACAACAGGCCTACAAGCCCTTAGTCCAGCCTCTCTCAGCCTATTGCGGACAGTCTGAGCACTGATGGAGGGATTGTGCGTTCCTGGTGTAACTCGGGCAGTTGTTGTTGCCATCCTGTACCTGTCCCGCAGGTGTGATGTTTGGATGTACCGATCCTGTGCAGGTGTTGTTACACATGGTCTGCCACTGCGAGGACAATCAGCTGTCCATCCTGTCTCCCTGTAGCGCTGTCTTAGGCATCTCACAGTACGGACATTGCAATTTATTGCCCTGGCCACATCTGCAGTCCTCATGCCTCCTTGCAGCATGCCTAAGGCACGTTCACGCAGATGAGCAGGGACCCTGGGCATCTTTCTTTTGGTGTTTTTCAGAGTCAGTAGAAAGGCCTCTTTAGTGTCCTAAGTTTTCATAACTGTGACCTTAATTGCCTAACATCTGTAAGCTGTTAGTGTCTTAACGACCGTTCCACAGGTGCATGTTCATTAATTGTTTATGGTTAATTGAACAAGCATGGGAAACAGTGTTTAATCCCTTTACAATGAAGATCTGTGAAGTTATTTGGATTTTTACGAATTATCTTTGAAAGACAGGGTCCTGAAAAAGGGACGTTTCTTTTTTTGCTGAGTTTATATATATATATATATATATATATATATATATATATTTGTTTTAAACTTAAAGGGGTCCTAAAATTCAAAACCAAATAGCTAAATGATTCCATAGTATGAACATCTTAAAACAATGCCATATGTCAGCTTAGAACACTTTTGTTTTGAGCCGACTTCGCAGGTCAGACAGACCGCGGCACCTGTCTCACACCCTGGAGGTAGCCCGGTTACAAATCGAATGCAATCAATTTTCAGCCGGTGCAAAACACTTGCGTCCGGGCGAGATTAATCGAATCCACTCATTGCTACCACGGCGCTTGCCCTGCCGCTTACAATTGTGATCAAAACACTAGCGAATGCTAGCGGGTGCAGAGTCCACGTTGTCCCAAACCGAGAGGAAAACGGAGTTGTTTGTGCAAACACGAAGTCCTACCAGTGAAATTATACCCTTGACATATTTGGGATTTGTTACCTTGGTTCAAGTACTGCAACTCTGTGAGTATTTCCTCAATGACAATTGCTCGAGATAGCGCAAGAAAGGATGCATACATACTAGCCTGCTGCACTGTTGGTCAGCTGTGGGGCTAGCAACTTCACACAGCTGCAAATCTGAACATTTTCTTATAGCACGTTGGGGAAATTATAAAGTATCATGCTTCCCCCTACTATGCACAGTCTTTATTTTTATTTTTTATATTGTTTTATTTTCTAGTGACATTATTTTCTACTGTAGCTAGTTTACGTTATAGCTACCCAGCTAGTTAATGTTGTCACAATTCAAAAGTCCCAGATTGTCACAAAACAAATGGAAAAACAGAGGACGACATGCACTTTGATGTTGGTTCGAGCTTTCGCATAGTTCATATTTTCACTTTAGGTTATTTAATGTATCAGTACTCTTATCAAAGAAGAGTTACAATTTACATTGATGTCATCACTAAGTATTTTGATATTAAATTACGGGTCCTTACCATTTAATGTAATTTAATATCAAAATACAGCTAATGATGACATCAATTTAAATTGGAAATCTTCTTTCTCTAACTAGCTAATTTAACAGGTGTGAATGTCAGATAAAAAAATAAGGCAGACAAAGGTAAATAAAGGCTATTTTAGGTGCTTTGGAGAATCTCTCTTTCCTGGTTAAACACTATCAACAGCTGAAAACATGCTCATGGTGTTGCTGTTTCAGGTTAACTGGTCTGGTGTGCTGTATTCAATACTGCAGAGTAAGCAGCAGAATGCAAAGACTGTAGCAGGTGCTGGTCCCTGTCTATGGAATGTAAATGAGAACGTTAACAGGAGCCTAATTTCCCAAGGCTCCACTGCCCCAGCCAGGACTAGATTAATTTAGTGTTGATGGGCATGGGTTGTGCAGTTTGTAAATGAGGAATAAGTGTGTATGACATTTTGTTTTGTAATTAGTGTTATGCCTCTTGTGTATGGGCAATTCCACGTTAACAGAGTGACAATGAGACTCAGATTTTTCACTTAACAATTTATGTCAAACAAAAAACAATGATTGCATAGTTAAACCATACAACTCTATGCACAAGGACTACTTTTAACAATTTCCACAGAAAATTTTACAAAAAATGTTTTACTTGAAGAACAGTGCAGATGCAAAGTTTGGTAACAGAATGATGCCACAAATGGCCCAAACCGTCATTCTGTTACAAAACTTTGCATCTGCAATGTTCTTCAAGTAAATGTGTTTTTGTTAAATCTTCTGTTGAAATTGTTAAAAGTAGGCCTAGTCCTTGAATTTTGAAAGCATTAATTCCCTATCAACATGTTCCGGTTTTCCATGACCAAGCCTCCTATGCTCAGAGGGGGTTGTTTTGGAATTCAGTCGCTTCATAAGTGTTATAGCTGGAACCATATCTGCCTTAGCTCAGTGTTTTTGGCAGTGAGTAAATCCAATCAAGCCATAATCGTTGGAATGTTCTCTCTCTCAGACTTGATGGGTAAGATGTCTGGGGATATTATTGCTTAATTGCTGTTTTGTATCACTTCTTACATGCACCCACACACGGCACACACACACATAATCTTTGAAGAGTATTAACATGGTTTATTCTTGGGTGTCTAAATCTCAGTCATATCGAACACAGTATCCCATAAAATGTTGATCACAGGTCTAGATGTGATCTTATAGACATATGACCATCACGTCACCATATTATTTAGGCCATAAGCTGCAGATGGTGCAGTCAATGGATTGTCTATCATCAGTGAATCGAAGAAGCTGCTGTCATTAGCGTTGTGCAGTAACTGAGAACAAATGTTGAAGTAAAGCTGTGAAACATGAGCAGCTGAGTATTACCCTGCCCGTTCCCATCAGCTCACAGATCCATATCTCTCCTCTCATTTCAACTCAATTTCACCCCCCTCTTTTCTATGCCATACCAGGGAGGAGGACGGCCTGAATCAAGTGCATATTGTGTCGCAGTCCCGTGGAATAGAGAAGGTTCATTTAGAACACTGATGATGAAAGAAACAAATCCAGAGGCTTCCACATTTTGCATTGTCTGAAATAAATACGCTTTACCCAGAGAGACTGCAGAATTTAATGTCCTCTGTGCTTCTTTCTACCTCAACCATTTGATGTGCTATGAAAATAGTTTGAGCGTGGGTGGGCAGATTATTCTCTGCTGCACCTGTAAGAGGTTTACAATGCATTTATCATGCTTAGTTTGTACAGTAGGCTAATAGCCAGTAGCCACATTGTTTACCAAATTCCCAAATTAGTTCCATATAAAGGCCATAACTCTATTTGCCTCTGGTCATTTCCATATGAAAGGACCCATGAGCACCAACGTGAAGTTCATAGGAACATGTCAAATTGGATGTCAAATGAAAGCTAAGAGTATATATATTTTCTTATTAAGGCATATGTACATTTTTCAACCATTTTCCATACTACAAGCAAATGCTTTGATTTCTGCTCAAACAGATTGAAAAGGGGTCTTAGAAAACATATACCAGGAAAAAGTCTTAAAAGGTATTAAACACATCAAAACACAATAATGTTTAAGTAAAGACCCTTGCCAACTAATATTAACACTTATATTTAGTTTTGTAGAAACGATTTGCCTTCTCTAAGTTTAAGAAACATTGCCTTGTGCTTGTAATTCTGTTACCAGAAACCCACATATCTTTAAGATGTTTTCAAATTTCTCTCCGGCATAATGAAAGTTTACAGAAGTAACAAGTAAAGGTAGACGTATCAGATAGTTATAGTGTTTTTACTGATATCAATTTTGTTTGATTTGAATTATTAAGTGACTAAAACTAGCAATCAGTAACGGAATTTCCGAAATAATCGGTCATGAAATTTCTGCTTTTGAATTGGCTACAATGGCAGGGCTCGACATTAACGTTTGTCCTCTTGTCCGGGACAAGTAAAACAAATAGTCAGACAAAAATAATATAGATTTAAATCGCTCCGCCATTTCCGGGTTACTAAAATTCAAATACTTCACCTTCGCCTAATTTCAGTTTATGTGACAAAACAAGCAGTCATTGTGTAGAGAATCATTGTACCATCGAAACGGCTGTGAAATATATTTTCCAAAACCAAAAATATTGTATATTCAGCTGTTTGAAGCTGCTGTACAAAACCGAAAGTAAAAGACGCAGAAACAAAACTTCAGAATGGGAAGCATAGAAATAGCACACACAGAACAAATCTACCGCTTCTTAGACTTGCTTTCAACGGGAATTAAATATCTATAACCCACATTTCTATGTGAATTGCCCAACAAGTTACGTATTACATTTTTAGTCATTTAGCAGACGCTCTTATCCAGAGCGATTTACAGTTAGTGAGTGCATACATTTTTTCATACTGGTCCCCCGTGGGAATCAAACCCACAACCCTGGCATTGCAAGCGCCATGCTCTACCAACTGAGCTACACGTATTGTAGTTTTTTTTTTTTTTATCACACAAATCACAATGTCAAACAGTTACTTACTTAGAATTGAATCAGAGGCCAACATTGGAATAATATTTAAGTGTATTTTTCATGTACATACAGTACCAGTCAAAAGTTGACACACCTACTCATTCCAGGGTTTTCTTTATTTTTACTATTTTCTACATTGTAGAATAAAATAACACATGGAATCATGTAGTAATCAAAAAAGTGTTAAACAAATAAAAATATATTTGAGATTCTTCAAAGTAGCCACCCTTTGCCTTGATGACAGCTTTGCACACTCTTGGCATTCTCTCAAGCAGCTTCATGAGGGAGTCACCTGGAATGCATTTCAATTAACAGCTTGTTAAAAGTTAATTTGTGGAATTTCTTTCATTCTAAATGCATCTGAGCCAATCAGTTGTGTTGTGACAAGGTAGGGGTGATATACAGAAGATAGCCCTATTTGGTAAAAGACTAAGTCCATATTATGGCAAGAACAGCTCAAATAAGCAAAAGAAACGACAGTCCATCATTACTTTAAGACATGAAGGTCAGTCAATCTGGAAAATTTCAAGAACTTTGAAAGGTTCTTCAAGTGCAGTAGCAAAAACCATCAAGCGCTATGATGAAATTGGCTCTCATGAGGACCGCCACAGGAAAGGAAGACCCAGAGTTACCTCTGCTGCAGAGGATACGTTCATTGGAGATACCAGCCTCAGAAGTTGTAGCCCAAATAAATGCTTCACGGAGTTCAAGTAACAGACACATCTCAACATCAACTGTTCAGAGGAGACTGCGTGAATCAGGCCTTCATGGTCGAATTGCTGCAAAGAAACCACTACTAAAGGACACCAATAAGAAGAAGAGACTTGCTTGGGCTAAGAAACACGAGCAATGGACATTAGACCGGTGGAAATCTGTCCTTTGGTCTTATGAGTCCACATTTAAGATTTTTGGTTCCAACCGCTGTGTCTTTGTGAGACGCAGAGTACTTGAATGGATTATCTCCGCATGTGTGGTTCCCACCGTGAAGCATGGAGGAGGAGGTGTGATGGTGTGGGGTGCTTTAATGGTGACTGTCTGTGATTTATTTAGAATTCAAGGCACACTTAACCAGCATGGCTACCACAGCATTCTGCAGCGATAAGCCATCCCACCTGGTTTGCGCTTAGTGGGACTATCATTTGTTTTTCAACAGGACAATGACCCAACACACCTCCAGGCTGTGTAAGGGCTATTTGACCAAGAAGGAGAGTGATGGAGTGCTGCATCAGATGACCTGGCCTCCACAATCATCTGACCTCACCCCAATTGAGATGGTTTGGGATGAGTTGGACCGCAGAGTGAAGGAAAAGCAGCCAACAAATGCTCAGCATATGTGGGAACTTCTTCAAGACTGTTGGAAAAGCATTCCAAGTGAAGCTGGTTGAGAGAATGCCAAGAGTGTGCAAAGCTGTCATCAAGGCAAAGGGTGGCTACTTTGATTTGATATGTGTTATATCATAGTTTTGATGTCTTCACTATTATTCTACAATGTAGAAAATTGTAAAAATAAAGAAAAACCCTTGAATGAGTAGGTGTATCCAAACCTTTGACTGGTACTGAAAATAAAAAGTGTGTAGGTGATATGCATTATGGATACAGCCTCATGTCCAAACCGATGCTGATACGAGGGAGGCGGCAGAAAATGTAGCCAAACTTTTTAATGAGACTTTTAATTACATAAATATAGGCTAAACGCCAGTCATGTTTGATAATGATGGTAATTAACATTATCGTCTAAAGACTTGATTCTGTCAATACTCAAGGCATGGTTTGTTCAGATCAAATGGTCACAAGACCAGAGAGTTAAGGACATTGCCTTTTGCGCACCGCACATCACCCAACTTGAATCTGAGCGGAGGCGGTCAGCATTTTGAAACTATTTAACTTGGACGTTGTTCTATTGGTTTTCAAATCCATTTACTTTCGTTGTCCAGCAGCCAAAGGCATAATCCTAGTCATATTAGTAACCCATGCTATTTGATGCGTCTTTAAATCTCCCCCTTCTTAATTTCTAATGGATATTTTCATCTATGACACATGAAATGGCTCGCGCATGCGGTGAGCTTTTGAGAAGGATGTTTTCACGCTAATTGCATTTTGGAACATTCGCACATAGCCTACAGCCATTTGTGCATTGGTGAGCTTATAATATGAAGAAATAAAACTTTATCAAAATTTTAAGCTAAACGGTCTGATCTGATGCAATAGCCTTATTGCTTTTTTAAATGTTTTAATGTGCAGTGGTTGTATGAATTTAGGATCTGTCGTACCAAAACTGTCCCAGAGTCTATTTTGAACCATAGACATATTTGTTATCGTCCCAGGGATGACTGGAAGCCTTAAATTACGAATTGTTTTATAATGACCTAAAAAGTATTTGGTTGTAATTGTAATATTACAACCATCCAGCAGGAGAGCCTTAAAGGGGCAGTGTTGTATTTTGAGACAGGCTTGAATTTGCAAAGAAGCCAATAGGCGGAGTGTAGCCAACATTTTTTCTGATTCTCTCTGGTAAAAATGATAGTAATGCATTTTATTTTGTAAAGTGGTTCCTTGCATCATACAATAATGTACAATTTGTGTTACAGACCTTTTTTGGGAGATGGGGACAAGTGACTTGAGCTTTTGGACAAGTAAAGAATCTGTCCTACTTGTCCAAAGTACCAGTGGCAAAAAAAAAAGACAAGCCCTGAATGGGAAATCATAGTAGTCACAAACCACAGTTGGGTTTGGACAGTACAGCACAGCAAAGTGAAGTACAGTAAAGAAAATAAAAGTTCAGTAGAGTACAGTCGAGTACGGGAAAGTACAGTACTGTAGAGTAGAGGTTTGTACAGTACACAGTAGAGCACACTAGAGTTGGGTACTGTTCTACTGAACTCTACTGTACTGAACTCTACTGTAGTGAACTCTACTCTACTGTGCTGTACTCTACTGCGCTGTACTATACTGAGCTCTACTGTGCTGTACTCTACTGAGCTCTACTGTGCTGTACTTTGATGCCCAAACGTGTGAAACACGTTGATTGGTCCAGACCAACCAATTTGGTCTTGTTTGGGGGCAGAGTCCATTAAAATAATAGCCAGTGTGTAGAATAATACCCAAATATGCAAAGGAGGATATTGCATATTTATACCTTTTGTGTACCTATTTAGGATATATTGCCATGAAGAGAATTACATTTATATCCATAATTATTCATTTCTGTGTAAGACAGATCAGGGACCCATGATGAAATTCCATTACTGCAATTCCGTTACCGGGTGTAAATCCACTTCACTTACTGTAGTTAAATAACCAAAAGAGATTTGTTCAAAGTCAATGTGTCATGTCATAGCTGACTCCCCATTCTTGAATCTTAATTCTGAGTTTTTGGAAAACGTGGACACAAGAAACTGAGGAAGATTTTACCAAAATTCTCTTACCAAACTTTGCATCTGCACAGTTCTTCCAGTAAATGTGTTTTTTTTTTTAAAATTTTCTGGGTAAATTGTTCAAAGTAGTCCCTGTGCATAGTTTTATGATTTGTTAAACTTTGAAATCAATGGTTTTTGTTGGCATACATTTTACGTGAAAATCTGAGTCTCAGCGCAATCCCGTTATTGTGGAATTGCCCCTCTATTGTTGCTAGTGTAGGCTAGGTGGTAGGCTAGGTTTGGAGCAGATGTGGGTGTAAATAGGCCTACCTCCTGAAGTGTTGTCAAACCTGAGATGAATACCAGCTATCTACACTTTTCTTTTCTTTGCTACACTATCTTCTTCAGCACTCTACGTACAGTGAGGGGAAAAAAGTATTTGATCTCCTGCTGATTTTGTACGTTTGCCCACTGACAAAGACATGATCAGTCTATAATTTTAATGGTAGGTTTATTTGAACAGTGAGAGACAGAATAACAACAAAAAAATCCAGAAAAACGCATGTCAAAAATGTTATAAATTGATTTGCATTTTAATGAGGGAAATAAGTATTTGACCCCTCTGCAAAACATGACTTAGTACTTGGTGGCAAAACCCTTGTTGGCAATCACAGAGGTCAGACGTTTCTTGTAGTTGGCCACCAGGTTTTCACACATCTCAGGAGGGATTTTGTCCCACTCCTCTTTGCAGATCTTCTCCAAATCATTAAGGTTTTGAGGCTGAAGTTTGGCAAACCCGAACCTTCAGCTCCCTCCACAGATTTTCTATGGGATTAAGGTCCGGAGACTGGCTAGGCCACTCCAGGACCTTAATGTGCTTCTTCTTGAGCCACTCCTTTGTTGCCTTGGCCGTGTGTTTTGGGTCATTGTCATGCTGGAATACCCATCCACGACCCATTTTCAATGCCCTGGCTGAGGGAAGGAGGTTCTCACCCAAGATTTGACGGTACATGGCCCCGTCCATTGTCCCTTTGATGCAGTGAAGTTGTCCTGTCCCCTTAGCAGAAAAACACCCCCAAAGCATAATGTTTCCACCTCCATGTTTGACGGTGGGGATGGTGTTCTTGGGGTCATAGGCAGCATTCCTCCTCCTCCAAACACGGCGAGTTGAGTTGATGCCAAAGACCTCGATTTTGGTCTCATCTGACCACAACACTTTCACCCAGTTCTCCTCTGAATCATTCAGATGTTCATTGGCAAACTTCAGACGGGCATGTATATGTGCTTTCTTGAGCAGGGGGACCTTGTGGGCGCTGCAGGATTTCAGTCCTTCACGGCGTAGTGTGTTACCAATTGTTTTCTTTGTGACTATGGTCCCAGCTGCCTTGAGATCATTGACAAGATCCTCCCGTGTAGTTCTGGGCTGATTCCTCACCGTTCTCATGATCATTGCAACTCCACGAGGTGAGATCTTGCATGGAGCCCCAGGCCGAGGGAGAGTGACAGTTATTTTGTGTTTCTTCCATTTACGAATAATCGCACAAACTGTTGTCACCTTCTCACCAAGCTGCTTGGCGATGGTCTTGTAGCCCATTCCAGCCTTGTATAGGTCTACAATCTTGTCCCTGACGTCCTTGGAGAGCTCTTTGGTCTTGGCCATTGTGGAGAGTTTGGAATCTGATTGATTGCTTCTGTGGACAGGTGTCTTTTATACAGGTAACAAGCTGAGATTAGGAGCACTCCCTCATTAAAATGCAAATCAATTTCTAAAATTTTTGACATGCGTTTTTCTGGATTTTTTTGTTGTTATTTTGTCTCTCACTGTTCAAATAAACCTACCATTAAAATTATAGACTGATCATTTCTTTGTCAGTGGGCAAACGTACAAAATCAGCAGGGATCAAATACTTTTTTCCCTCACTGTATGGCTCATTGAAGTGAGCCTCTTACAGTTTTCAGCCTGACTGAAATAGACCATCAGAGCCAGAGGCTTTTTTTACTGATTGTTTTACTGGCACTGAAATATTCATGCCAGCGTTTTTGAACAGGCACCACATTCTCCTCTTTCACTGTATTTTGAGCAAGCATCACGAGGCTCTCTTCTTTCAGACACATTTACAGTTGAAGTCGGAAGTTTACCTACACCTTAGCCAAATACATTTAAACTCAGTTTTTCACAATTCCTGACATTTAATCCTAGTAAAAATGCCCTGTCGTAGGTCAGTTAGGATCACCACTTTATTTTAAGAATGTGAAATGTCAGAATAATAGTAGAGAGAATTATTTATTTAAGCTTTTATTTCTTTCATCACATTCCCAGTGGGTCAGAAGTTTACATACACTCAATTAGTATTTGGTAGTATCGCCTTTAAATTGTTTAACTTGGGTCAAACGTTTTGGGTAGCCTTCCACAAGCTTCCCACAATAAGTTGGGTGAATTTTGGCCCATTCCTTCTGACAGAGCTGGTTTAACTGAGTCAGGTTTGTAGGCCTCCTTGCTCGCACACGCTTTTTCAGTTCTGCCCACAAATGTTCTATAGGATTGAGGTCAGGGCTTTGTGATGGCCACTCCAATACCTTGACTTTGTTGTCCTTAAGCCATTTTGCCACAACTTTGGAAGGATGCTTGGGGTCATTGTCCATTTGGAAGACCCATTTGCGACCAAACTAACTTCTTGACTGATGTCTTGAGATGTTGCTTCAATATACCACATAATTTTCCTTCCTCATGATGCCATCTATTTTGTGAAGTGCACCAGTCCCTCCTGCAGCAAATCACCCCCACAGCATGATGCTGCCACCCCCGTGCTTCACGGTTGGGATGGTGTTCATCGGCTTGCAAGCCTTCCCCTTTTTCCTCCAAACATAACAATGGTCATTATGGCCAAACAGTTCTATTTTTGTTTCATCAGACCAGAGGACATTTCTCCAAAAACTACGATCTTTGTCCCCACGTGCAGTTGCAAACCGTAGTCTGGCTTTTTTATGGCGGTTTTGATGCAGTGGCTTCTTCCTTGCTGAGCGGCCTTAAAGGTTATGTCGATATAGGACTTGTTTTACTGTGGATATAGATACTTTTGTACCTGTTTCCTCCAGCATCTTCACAAGGTCCTTTGTTGTTCTGGGATTGATTTGCACTTTTCGCACCAAAGTACGTTCATCTCTAGGAGACAGAACGCGTCTCCTTCTTGAGCGGTATGACGGCTGCGTGGTCCCATGGTGTTTATACTTGCGTACTATTGTTTGTACAGATGAACTTGGTACCAAATTATGTCAATTAGCCTATCAGAAGCTTCTATAGCCATGACATCATTTTATGGAATTTTCCAAGCTGTTTAAAGGCACAGTCAACTTAGTGTATGTAAACTTCTGACCCACTGGAATTGTGATTAAGTGAAATAATCTGTCTGTAAACAATTATTGGAAAAATTACTTGTCACGCACAAAGTAGATGTCCTAACCGACTTGCCAAAACTATAGTTTGTTAACAAGAAATTTGTGGAGTGGTTGAAAAACAAGTTTTAATGACTCCAATCTAAGTGTATGTAAACTTCTGACTTCAACTGTAGCTATTCTTCGGCTCCCCCAAGGAGGACTTGCTAGGTCCCTTGGGGTAGTCGCTGGTTGCTGCAGGCTAGTTAGTTGAAGATGTGGTAGTGGTGGTAATGGTGATTAAGGAGTGGTTAAGGAGTCTTTTACGTCAGTACCAGTTAAGTGGTAGGCCTATGTGATCAGTGGTTTAGACACACATGCACACACACACACAGAATCCAGAGTTGTTGTTGTAGTGATATCCCCCAAGGCTGGGCTGCTGCTAGTCCAATGGACCTGGGGTGGATGATAGTATCACCGATGGTGAATCTGAAGATCTGAATTGGCTGCTAGCTGGAGGTCTACTAGCCTAAATGGCTAGAGACACACTAGTTTGTGGTTTTTGGAAGCTGTGCAGATTGTGTCCACTTTTTCCACCATTTCTAAAAACCTGTTTTCGCTTTGTCATTATGGGGTATTGTGTGTAGATTGATGAGGGAAAAAAAATGCATTTAATCCATTTTAGAATAAGGCTGTAATGTAACAATGTAGAAAAAGTCAATTGGTCTGAATACTTTCCGAATGCACTGTACATAGAATAAACATACGTCTGCTGTAATTTTTGGACATTTTCAGTGGTTGCCTGAAAAAGGCGCTTTATGAGCTGGTCATTGAACATCATTCAGCCCTAGGTCACAATGTGAGAGAGGGTAGGCATGGTGGTTTGACGGTGAGTACCTTGCCACAGCCAGCATATTTGAATTAGGGTTGAATATTTTCACAGTATTTTACACGTTCCATCCCGAGAATTAATCACTTTTCTCCTGGGTAACCCGGTATTTCCCGCAAAAAACGGAAGTGTCATTCAGAAGCATTATAAAGCATATAAATAGGCCTATGTCTGGATTTGAATAGAGCTTTGATTGAAAATTCAAGCCTGATTAAATACATTTTATGAGCCCTACACTTTATGACATATATTGAGCCCAAGCCCAAAAAAGGCAAAATCATTGTGCCGTTATCCAATACATAGGCTATATGATACACTGCACATTACGCACGACAGAAAAACGTAAAAGCACATACAGTGGGGAAAAAAAGTATTTAGTCAGCCACCAATTGTGCAAGTTCTCCCACTTAAAAAGATGAGAGAGGCCTGTAATTTTCATCATAGGTACAGGTCAACTATGACAGACAAAGTGAGATTTTTTTTCTCCAGAAAATCACATTGTATGATTTTTAATGAATTTATTTGCAAATTATGGTGGAAAATAAGTATTTGGTCAATAACAAAAGTTTCTCAGTACTTTGTTATATACCCTTTGTTGGCAATGACACAGGTAAAACGTTTTCTGTAAGTCTTCACAAGGTTTTCACACACTGTTGCTGGTATTTTGGCCCATTCCTCCATGCAGATCTCCTCTAGAGCAGTGATGTTTTGGGGCTGTCGCTGGGCAACACAGACTTTCAACTCCCCCCAAAGATTTTCTATGGGGTTGAGATCTGGAGACTGGCTAGGCCACTCCAGGACCTTGAAATGCTTCTTACGAAGCCACTCCTTCGTTGCCCGGGCGGTGTGTTTGGGATCATTGTCATGCTGAAAGACCCAGCCACGTTTCATCTTCAATGCCCTTGCTGATGGAAGGAGGTTTTCACTCAAAATCTCACGATACATGGCCCCATTCATTCTTTCCTTTACACGGATCAGTCGTCCTGGTCCCTTTGCAGAAAAACAGCCCCAAAGCATGATGTTTCCACCCCCATGCTTCACAGTAGGTATGGTGTTCTTTGGATGCAACTCAGCATTCTTTGTCCTCCAAACACGACGAGTTGAGTTTTTACCAAAAAGTTATTTTGGTTTCATCTGACCATATGACATTCTCCCAATCCTCTTCTGGATCATCCAAATGCACTCTAGCAAACTTCAGACGGGCCTGGACATGTACTGGCTTAAGCAGGGGGACACGTCTGGCACTGCAGGATTTGAGTCCCTGGCGGCGTAGTGTGTTACTGATGGTAGGCTTTGTTACTTTGGTCCCAGCTCTCTGCAGGTCATTCACTAGGTCCCCCCGTGTGGTTCTGGGATTTTTTATCACCGTTCTTGTGATCATTTTGACCCCACGTGGTGAGATCTTGCGTGGAGCCCCAGATCGAGGGAGATTATCAGTGGTCTTGTATGTCTTCCATTTCCTAATAATTGCTCCCACAGTTGATTTCTTCAAACCAAGCTGCTTACCTATTGCAGATTCAGTCTTCCCAACCTGGTGCAGGTCTACAATTTTGTTTCTGGTGTCCTTTGACAGCTCTTTGGTCTTGGCCATAGTGGAGTTTGGAGTGTGACTGTTTGAGGTTGTGGATAGGTGTCTTTTATACTGATAACAAGTTCAAACAGGTGCCATTAATACAGGTAACGAGTGGAGGACAGAGGAGCCTCTTAAAGAAGAAGTTACAGGTCTGTGAGAGCCAGAAATCTTGCTTGTTTGTAGGTGACCAAATACTTATTTTCCACCATAATTTGCAAATAAATTCATTAAAAATCCTACAATGTGATTTTCTGGAATCTGATTTTCCCCACTGTAGATGTAGCTATGCTCTCTTGGGTAAATAAATTAAACAAGTTCCAGTAGGCTAACCTTTTTGAGTGTGAAATGTATTCTTGAACTGTATTGTATTATACTCTATTATATGGACTGGAATTACGCACCATGTTCAAACCATGATAAAGCAGGGAGAGAACATGCGATTCTGGTGCAGCACATGCAGCCTACAAAGTTACAAGTATAGGCTAGGGAATTAGATTTTAATTTGTCATAATATTTCCCCTAATGTTATTAGCCTACCTCCTCTTTCTCACTCTAGTGTTGCATCATTCCTTCCTTGCTTTCAACAGTTAAATGAAATACGTTTCGTATTCCTTATCTTCATCATTCTAATGACATGCTTGAATAATATACACTGCTCAAAAAAATAAAGGGAACACTAAAATAACACATCCTAGATCTGAATGAATGAAATAATCTTATTAAATACTTTTTTCTTTACATAGTTGAATGTGCTGACAACAAAATCACACAAAAATTATCAATGGAAATCAAATGTATCAACCCATGGAGGTCTGGATTTGGAGTCACCCTCAAAATTAAAGTGGAAAACCACACTACAGGCTGATCCAACTTTGATCTAATGTCCTTAAAACAAGTCAAAATGAGGCTCAGTAGTGTGTGTGGCCCCCACGTGCCTGTATGACCTCCCTACAACGCCTGGGCATGCTCCTGATGAGGTGGCGGATGGTCTCTTGAGGGATCTCCTCCCAGACCTGGACTAAAGCATCCACCAACTCCTGGACAGTCTGTGGTGCAACGTGGCGTTGGTGGATGGAGCGAGACATGATGTCCCAGATGTGCTCAATTGGATTCAGGTCTGGGGAACGGGCGGGCCAGTCCATAGCATCAATGCCTTCCTCTTGCAGGAACTGCTGACACACTCCAGCCACATGAGGTCTAGCATTGTCTTGCATTAGGAGGAACCCAGGGCCAACCGCACCAGCATATGGTCTCACAAGGGGTCTGAGGATCTCATCTCGGTACCTAATGGCAGTCAGGCTACCTCTGGCGAGCACATGGAGGGCTGTGCGGCTCCCCAAAGAAATGCCACCCCACACCATGACTGACCCACCGCCAAACCGGTCATGCTGGAGGATATTGCAGGCAGCAGAACGTTCTCCACGACGTCTCCAGACTCTGTCACGTCTGTCACATGTGCTCAGTGTGAACCTGCTTTCATCTGTGAAGAGCACAGGGCGCCAGTGGCGAATTTGCCAATCTTGGTGTTCTCTGGCAAATGCCAAACGTCCTGCACGGTGTTGAGCTGTAAGCACAACCCCCACCTGTGGACGTCGGGCCCTCATACCACCCTCATGGAGTCTGTTTCTGACTGTTTGAGCAGACACATGCACATTTGTGGCCTGCTGGAGGTCATTTTGCAGGGCTCTGGCAGTGCTCCTTCTGCTCCTCCTTGCACAAAGGCGGAGGTAGCAGTCCTTCTGCTGGGTTGTTGCCCTCCTACGGCCTCCTCCACGTCTCCTGATGTACTGGCCTGTCTCCTGGTAGCGCCTCCATGCTCTGGACACTACGCTGACAGACACAGCAAACCTTCTTGCCACAGCTCGCATTGATGTGCCATCCTGGATGAGCTGCACTACCTGAGCCACTTGTGTGGGTTGTAGACTCCGTCTCATGCTACCACTAGAATGAAAGCACCGCCAGCATTCAAAAGCCAGGAAGCATAAGAACTGAGAAGTGGTCTGTGGTCACCACCTGCAAAACCAGTCCTTTATTGGGGGTGTCTTGCTAATTGCCTATAATTTCCACCTGTTGTCTATTCCATTTGCACAACAGCATGTGACATTTATTGTCAATCAGTGTTGCTTCCTAAGTGGACAGTTTGATTTCACAGAGGTGTGATTGACTTGGAGTTACATTTACATTTTACATTTTTTGTCATTTAGCAGACGCTCTTATCCAGAGCGACTTACAGGAGCAATTAGGGTTAAGTGCCTTGCTCAAGGGCACATCGACAGATTTTTCACCTACTCGGCTCTGGGATTAGAACCAGCGACCTTTCGGTTACTGGCACAACGCTCTTAACCACTAAGCTACCTGCCGCCCCGAGTTACATTGTGTTGTTTAAGTGTTCCCTTTATTTTTTTGAGCAGTGTAGGAGTAGAATAAGATGCAGACGGCTTTCACTTCTCTTCACGAGGATTGAATGGTTATGGGTCTGAATAAATAACTGCTATAGCCTACCGCCATCGCACGTTCGCTCTTCTTTCAAAGTACCCTTGAGTTCTATTGGCTGCTGTATTTAACATTCAGCAAACAAGAGCTTGCGTCCCTCTTCAAATAGTCAGTCTATTGGTCTATATGTCCAGCAAGCTATTCTACTCTAGCTTTTCCTGCATGGGACTCCAAGAGCTAAGGAGCCTTTTCTACAGAGAGAGGCCAGTGGAGCACAGGTGCGTGTTTTGCAAATGTATTACAAATAAAAAACAGAAATACCTTATTTACATAAGTATTCAGACCTTTTGCTATGTTTCTCGAAATTGAGCTCCGGTGCATCCTGTTTCCATTGATCGTCCTTGAGATGTTTCAACAACTTGATTTAGAGTCCACCTGTGGTAAATTCAATTGATTGGACATGATTTGGAAAGGCACACACCTTTCTATAAAAGATCCCACAGTTGACAGTGCATGTCTTGGTAACCGGGTTCCCGCCATTCAACCCTAATTTTAATAAGTAAATAATCAATAGTACACTTCAATCAAGCAGCCCTGTCCTCATCACATTATCACTTAGTTAATGTTAGCTGGCTGGCTAGCTAATCTGTGCTACTTACAGTGCCTTCAGAAAGTATTCAGACCCCTTGACTTATTCCACATTTTATTACGTTACAGCCTTATTCTAAAATTGATTCCTCTTTAAGGAATACCTGGGATAGGATAAAGTAATCCTTCTACCCCCTCCCCCCCCCCCCCCACCCAAAAAAAATAATAAAAAAATAAATAATAATAATTGTAAAGTGGTTATCCCACTGGCTATAGGGTGAATGCACCAATTTGTAAGTCGCTCTGGATAAGAGCGTCTGCTAAATGACGTAAATGTAAAATGTAAATGTAAAACATTTTCAGCAATCTACACACAATACCCTATAATGACGAAGCAAAAACAGGCACACACCTGTCAATATAAGGTCCCACAGTTGACAGAGCAAAAACCAAGCCATGAGGTCGAAGGAATTGTCTGTAGAGCTCCGAGACAGGATTGTGTCGAGGCACAGATCTGGGGAAGGGTACCAAAAAATATCTGTAGCATTGAGGATCCCCAAGAACACAGTGGCCTCCATATTCTTAAATGGAAGAAGTTTGGAACCACTAAGACTCTTCCTAGAGCTGGCCGCCCGGCCAAACTGAGAAATCGGGGGAGAAGGGCCTTGGTCAAGGAGGTGACCAAGAACCTGATGGTCACTCTGACAGAGCTCTATAGTTCCTCTGTGGAGATGGGAGAACCTTCCAGAAGGACAACCATCTCTGCAGCACTCCACCAATCAGGCCTTTGTGGTAGAGTGGCCAGACGGAAGCCACTCCTCAGTAAATGGCACATGACAGCCCACTGGAAGTCTGCCAAAAGGCACCTAAAGACTCTCAGACCATGAGAAACAAGATTTTCTGGTCTGATGAAACCAAGATTGAACTCTTTGGCCTGAATGCCAAGCGTCATGTCTGGAGGAAACCTGGCACTATCCCTACCGTGAAGCATGGTGGTGGCAGCATCATGCTGTTGGGATGTTATTCAGCGGCAGGGACTGGGAGACTAGTCAGGATTGAGGCAAAGATGAACGGAGCACAGTACAGAGAGATCCTTGATGAAAACCTGCTCCAGAGCGCTCAGGATCTCAGACTGGGGTGAATGTTCACCTTCCAACAAGACAACGACCCTAAACACACAGCCAAGACAACGCAGGACTGGCTTCGGGGCAAGTCTCTGAATGTCCTTGAGTGGCCCAGCCAGAGCTCGGACTTGAACCTGATCTAACATCTCTGGAGAGACCTGAAAATAGCTGTGCAGCGACGCTCTCCATCCAACCTGACAGAGCTTGAGAGGATCTGCAGAGAATAATGGAGAAACTCCCCAAAAAGAGGTGTGCCAAGCTTGTAGCGTCATACCCAAGAAGACTCGAGGCTGTAATCGCTGCAAATGTGCTTCAACAAAGTACTGAGTAAAGGGTCTGAATACTTATGTAAATGTCATATTTCCGTTGTTTATTTTGAATAAATTAGCAATAATTTCAAAAAACCTGTTTTGCTTTGTCATTATGAGGTATTGTGTGTACAGTCGTGGTCAAAAGTTTTGAGAATGACACAAATATTAATTTTCACAAAGTCTGCTGCCTCAGTTTTTATGATGCCAATTTCAATATACTCCAGAATGTTGTGAAGAGTGATCAGATGAATTGCAATTAATTGCAAAGTCCCTCTTAGCCATGAAAATGAACTTAATCCCCCCCAAAAAATTCCACTGCATTTCAGCCCTGCCACAAAAGGACCAGCTGACATCATGTCAGTGATTCTCTTGTTAACACAGGTGAGAGTGTTGACAAGGACAAGGCTGGAGATCACTCTGTCATGCTGATTGAGTTAGAATAACAGACTGGAAGCTTTAAAAGGAGGGTGGTGCTTGAAATCATTGTTCTTCCTCTGTTAACCAAGGTTACCTGCAAGGAAACGTGCCGTCATCATTGCTTTGCACAAAAAGGGCTTCACAGGCAAGGAAATTGCTGCTAGTAAGATTGCACCTAAATCAGCCATTTATCGGATCATCAAGAACTTCAAGGAGAGAGGTTCAATTGTTGTGAAGAAGGCTTCAGGGCGCCCAAGAAAGTCCAGCAAGCACCAGGACCGTCTCCTAAAGTTGATTCAGCTGTGGGATCGGGGCAGCACCAGTGCAGAGCTTGCTCAGGAATGGCAGCAGGCAGGTGTGAATGCATCTGCACGCACAATGAGGCAAAGACTTTTGGAGGATGGCCTGGTGTCAAGAAGGGCAGCGAGGAAGCCACTTCTCTCCAGGAAATACATCAGGGACAGACTGATATTCTGCAAAAGGTACAGGGATTGGACTGCTGAGTACTGGGGTAAAGTCATTTTCTCTGATGAATCCCCTTTCCGATTGTTTGGGGCATCCGGAAAACACCTTGTCAAGAAGACAAGGTGAGCGCTACCATCAGTCCTGTGTCATGCCAACAGTAAAGCATCCTGAGACCATTGTGGGGTTGCTTCTCAGCCAAGGGAGTGGGCTCACTCACAATTTTGCCTAAGAACACAGCCATGAATAAAGAATGGTACCAACACATCCTCCGAGAGCAACTTCTCCCAACCATCCAAGAACAGTTTGGTGACAAACAATGCCTTTTCCAGCATGATGGAGCACCTTGCCATAAGGCAAAAGTGATAACTAAGTGGCTCGGGGAACAAAACATCGACATTTTGGGTCCATGGCCAGGAAACTCCCCAGACCTTAATCCCATTGAGAACTTGTGGTCAATCCTCAAGAGGCGGGTGGACAAACAAAAACCCACAAATTCTGACAAACTTCAAGCATTGATTATGCAAGAATGGGCTGCCATCAGTCAGGATGTGGCCCAGAAGTTAATTGACAGCATGCCAGGGCGGATTGCAGAGGTCTTGAAAAAGAAGGGTCAACACTGCAAATATTGACTCTTTGCATAAACTTAATGTAATTGTCAATAAAAGCCTTTGACACTTATGGAATGCTTGTAATTATACTTCAGTATACCATAGTAACATCTGACAAAAATATCTCATAACACTGAAGCAGCGAACTTTGTGAAGACCAAAACATTTGACCACGACTGTATTCCCCTCATGGCAGCTTCTTGTCATTGTTGCTAGCTATCTGACGGTCCAGAATCATAACAACACACATACTTCTGCGTTGTCAGCTAACCCGTCTATAGTTTTGGCAAGTTTAAATGAAGACTTCTAAAACAATGACAAACCTTTTCCGGTCGCACTGCCTGCCTGTTTACTATGTGAGTGTGTTTTTACTCTCTGAACTTCAGTCAGAACCTTACATTTTTAAAAAGAGGGTTATGTGTCAGACTCTGTCCCTTTGTCTCATGCTGTGCTCACCATCTGCTGTTGTAGAGGTTTTCAAAGTCATTAAAAAGTCATCAGTATGGCTTACTTTTAATTATCCCTGTAAAATCACCTAGCCTCTCCATTCAGGTTGAGATAATGACACTCATAATGTGATCGCGGATCTAAATTGAAAATGTAAAACAAGGAAGGCTCTGATGAATAGAGGGGCATAGCTTGTATTCTAGTTGTTAGGTCAGAATGTCAGATAATATCTATGATTACATTTTTGTTACCCATAATAACAAATAAATAACTCACTTGATCTTTCTTTTTTGAGAAATACCTAGGCTATATATTTGGTTGCAATCGATAACATACATCTGCTTTTTTGGTTGATGTTGGCTGTTTGTAGTTATGGCTGGACATATGCCAGTGTGATAAATGCTTATCATTTCTATTCCATCTCCTTTTATTCCTCCCACAGCTGTGCTGATTTACCTGTATCTCTGCCACGTGGGACACGAGCTAGCTGATGGGTCAGAGGTGACTGCACGAGGAGGCGGAGTTAGGGTCCCCTGGTCCTAACCTAGACCACACCCAGTCACACTCCTAGACCAGAGAGGTCTGTGGCCCTTGCCTCTCCTCTAGAGATGGTGAGGTGTGTGTGTGTGTGTGTGTGTGAGAGAGAGAGAGAGAGAGCATCTGGCTGAGTGCGAGGATGTCTGTCCAAGTAGGTTGTTTGTCTGTGGCTATATTGTATGTTTGGGTCTGTTTATGTGTCTGTATGTCAGATCTTGAATAAAGACGGGTTGTTTGAGAGGAGAAAGAGAAATATATAGGAGATGTGTACTGTATGTGTTGAGGTTGTTGATGCGCTCCCCTCTCTCTGATATAGAGGTGTGAATTCCCTGGTGGTACAGAAAGAGATTAGCTAGGTCGTGATAAATGACCCACCTCCAGCTCTGAGGACTTGAGCCTCCCCTCCTCAGTCTCCACACACTAGCCTATGAATTATTCAACCCTATCATAAATAACCCACTGTAATGAGTGATGCCTACACACTGCAAACAGAGAGGGAGGGAGGGAGAACGAGGGAAGAGAGATAGAGAAAGGAAAGTGAGGCTGACCTTGGGCTCAAAGCTCTACATGGTGCTCTCTCTGTACTGTGTACAGTTGGGCTTGCTAAACGGCACACATTTGCTGATACAGCTGATTTGTAGGCAAGCACACACTGGCTTCGTAAGTAGGACAAATGGAAATTCGCAGCAGCACTGGTTGCTAGGAGGTGCAGCGTAAGATGGCATGTCTGACACCAAGAAAAGTCCTTACTGCAACTGGCCAACTCATTTGTCTTTAGAATATTGACAAAGGATCACATGTTCTGAATGACTCATTATTTGTTTTTCCTTCCTCTCAGAGGTCCATCCGATCGTTTGCCAACGACGACTGCCACGTCATGGCCAAGCATGCCGACATCTACCCTTCGCCAGAGGAGCTGGAGGCGGTCCAGAAGCTGGTGTCCACCGTGGAATGTGCCCTCAAACAGGTGTCTGACTGGATGGACAACCTCAACGCCTCCCTAAGCAAGGCCCCGACCACCACCACCACCGACGTCAATGCTGCTGGAGACTCTACCGGCACCCACGGCAGCACAAAGTGAGTTCTCTTCTACAATGTCACAAAGGCTTGAGGTACTTTATATTTAGTGTTTCTTAATCCTGGTCCTGGGGACCCAAAAGGGTGCACACATAATTTTTTGGCCTAGCAATATACACCTGATTCCATTTCTCTACATAGTAGGTTTTAACAAAGCAGTTATACAGTTACTGCTTCCTCTGTTCTGGTGAAAATGTGTAGACTACATAAATGTTATTTCGACATGTGACAAGAGTGTCTGAAAACAAAATATTTTAGTTTATAACTCTTCAGTTCTCTGTTAATGGCGTCCTTAAAAACTAGTGGCGCAGTGGTCTAAGGCACTGCATCGCAGTGCTAACTGTGCCACTAGAGATCCTGGTTCGAATCCAGGCTCTGTCGCAGCCGGCCGCGACCGGGAGACTCATGGGCGGCGCACAATTGGCCCAGCGTCGTCCAGGGTAGGGGAGGGAATGGCCGGCAGGGATGTAGCTCAGTTGATAGAGCATGGCGTTTGCAACGCCAGGGTTGTGGGTTCGATTCCCACGGGGGGCCAGTATAAAAAAATATGTATTCACTAACTGTAAGTCGCTCTGGATAAGAGCGTCTGCTAAATGACTAAAATGTAAATGTAAATGTAAATGTATAGTGTTAGGTGGCTGACTACTGCACTGCTCTGTCTTCAACAGGCCCCAGAGTGTGTCGATCCTGTGTGGGGTGATGCGGGTGGGTCTTGTGGCTAAGGGCCTCCTGGTTAAAGGAGACTTGGACTTGGAGCTGGTCCTGATGTGCAGAGACAAACCAACCAAACTACTTCTGTACACTGTTAGTGCCAACCTGCCCTTGCAACTACAGGTCAGTTTTTACTCAAACATTTTACATGAGCAAAATAACCGTAACATTTTAAAATTAATGGGATGGCACATTATCCAATGTGAGTTCCGAATATCACTCCTTTCCGTAATGTAGTGCAGACTAGAGGTTGACACGGGAGTGAAAATTAATTCCTGTCCCGTACTGTCCTTATCCCGCAACAGTTCTATAACCCCTGAACTTTCCTGTCTCGTCCCGATAAAAATCCCTCCCGTCCTGTGCTCATTTGTAGGCGCAGAAATCAGAAATAACTTCCTCCGTTAGCTGCTTGTCTGTCTGTCCCCCGCTCTGCATGCAGAATTGCATAAGTGGAAACCAAGACTGTTCTCAGGGCAGGCCTGGTTGTAGCTAGATATGTTTGAGTTGTGTCTGGGACAATTTTAGCTAACCCTAACCCTTTTCCTGACCTTAACCTAATTCTCCTAACATGCCACGTTAATTCTCCTAACATGCTGGGTAAGTGCTCCTAACCTGCTAGAAAAAGTCACTGCTAGTCAAAACCGGCAGATCTGCCCTGAGACCAGTCTGAGTATCCACTAATGCGTAGCCATAGCAACTGCTCCATTTGGCTGCTGCTCCACGCTCCCGAGACAGTTGCCTGCACAGTGCACACACAGCTGATAACAACCACATTACGGGATTTTGGCAATGAAGACAGCCCTTCTACCAGAGTCGGATGAACTCATATATAAATAAACTCATAGATAGAAACATGTGCAATTGTGTATGTCTCAGCGTGCATCTGAGGTAAAGTAGTGATTGGCTACAACTGGAGCGAGGCGTGCTAAAGTGAGCTGACGGAAGGGGGAGGGGATTAAATACAATTTATTTTGTAATTCGTTTTATTAAGTAAACCTTATTAGGCCTACAGTTTTTTATTTTTATATTTATGAAATGCTCCACACATTACATACACTACCAGTCATAAGTTTGGACACACCTACTCATTCAAGTTTTTTTTTTTTTTTTTTTTTTTTTTTAATGTTTACATTGCAGAATAATAGTGAAAACTATGAAATAACACATATGGAATCATGTAGTAACCAAAAAAGTGTTAAACAAATCAAAATATATTTTATATTTGAGATTCTTCAAAGTAGCCACCCTTTGCCTTGATGACAGCTTTGCGCACTCTTGGCATTCTCTCAACCAGCTTCATGAGGTAGTCACCTGGAATGCATTTCAATTAACAGGTGTGCCTTCTTAAAAGTTAATTTGTGGAATTTATTTCCTTCATGTGTTTGAGCCAATCAGTTGTGTTGTGACAAGGTAGGGGGGTATACAGACGATAGCCCTATTTGGTAAAAGATCAAGTCCATATTATGGCAAGAACAGCTCAAATAAGAAAAGAGAAACGACAGTCCATCATTACTTTAAGACATGAAGGTCAGTCAATACGGAACATTTCAAGAACTTTTTTAAGTTTCTTCAAGTGCAGTCGCAAAAACCATCAAGCGCTATGATGAAACTGGCTCTAATGAGGACCGCCACAGAAATGGAAGACCCAGAGTTACCTCTGCTGCAGAGGATAAGTTCATTAGAGTTACCAGCCTCAGAAATTGCAGCCCAAATAAATGCTTCACAGAGTTCAAGTAACAGACACATCTCAAGTCCAAAATATGTCCAAATATGAGATTTTTGGTTCCAACCGCTGTGTCTTTGTGAGACGCAGAGTACTTGAACGGATTATCTCCGCATGTGTGGTTCCCACCGTGAAGCATGGAGGAGGAGGTGTGATGGTGTGTTGTGCTTTACTGGTGACTGTCTGTGATTTATTTAGAATTCAAGGCACACTTAACCAGCATGCCTACCACAGCATTCTGCAGCGATACGCCATCCCATCTGGTTTGCGCTTAGTGGGACTATCATTTGTTCCTCAACAGGACAATGACCCAACACACCTCCAGGTTGTGTAAGGGCTATTTGACCAAGAAGGAGAGTGATGGAGTGCTGCATCAGATGACCTGGCCTCCACAATCCCCCGACCTCAACCAAATTGAGATTGTTTGGGATGAGTTGGACCGCAGAGTGCAGGAAAAGCAGCCAACAAGTGCTCAGCATATGTGGGAACTCCTTCAAGACTGTTGGAAAAGCATTCCAGGGGAAGCTGGTTGAGAGAATGCCAAGAGTGTTCAAAGTTGTCATCAAGGCAAAGGGTGGCTATTTGAAGAATCTCAAATGTAAAATATATTTTGATTTGTTTAAAACTTTTTTGGTTACTATATGATTCCATATGTACAGTGGGGAGAACAAGTATTTGATACACTGCCGATTTTGCAGGTTTTCCTACTTACAAAGCATGTAGTGGTCTGTAATTTTTATTATAGGTACACTTCAACTGTGAGAGACGGAATCTAAAACAAAAATCCAGAAAATCACATTGTATGATTTTTAAGTAATTAATTTGCATTTTATTGCATGACATAAGTATTTGATCACCTACCAACCAGTAAGAATTCCGGCTCTCACAGACCTGTTCGTTTTTCTTTAAGAAGCCCTCCTGTTCTCCACTCATTACCTGTATTAACTGCACCTGTTTGAACTCATTACCTGTATAAAAGACACCTGTCCACACACTCAATCAAACAGACTCCAACCTCTCCACAATGGCAAAGACCAGAGAGCTGTGTAAGGACATCAGGGATAAAATTGTAGACCTGCACAAGGCTGGGATGGGCTACAGGACAATAGGCAAGCAGCTTGGTGAGAAGGCAACAACTGCTGGTGCAATTATTAGAAAATGGAAGAAGTTCAAGATGATGGTCAATCACCCTCGGTCTGGGGCTCCATGCAAGATCTCACCTTGTGGGACATCAATGATCATGAGGAAGGTGAGGGATCAGCCCAGAACTACACGGCAGGACCTGGTCAATGACCTGAAGAGAGCTGGGACCACAGTCTCAAAGAAAACCATTAGTAACACACTACGCCGTCATGGATTAAAATCCTGCAGCGCATGCAAGGTCCCCCTGCTCAAGCCAGTGCATGTCCAGGCCCGTCTGAAGTTTGCCAATGACCATCTGGATGATCCAGAGGAGGAATGGGAGAAGGTCATGTGGTCTGATGAGACAAAAATAGAGCTTTTTGGTCTAAACTCCACTCGCCGTGTTTGGAGGAAGAAGAAGGATGAGTACAACCCCAAGAACACCATCCCAACCGTGAAGCATGGAGGTGGAAACATCATTCTTTGGGGATGCTTTTCTGCAAAGGGGACAGGACGACTGCACCGTATTGAGGGGAGGATGGATGGGGCCATGTATCGCGAGATCTTGGCCAACAACCTCCTTCCCTCAGTAAGAGCATTGAAGATGGGTCGTGGCTGGGTTTTCCAGCATGACAACGACTTGAAACACACAGCCAGGGCAACTAAGGAGTGGCTCCATAAGAAGCATCTCAAGGTCCTGGAGTGGCCTAGCCAGTCTCCAGACCTGAACCCAATAGAAAATCTTTGGAGGGAGCTGAAAGTCCGTATTGCCCAGCGACAGCCCCGAAACCTGAAGGATCTGGAGAAGGTCTGTATGGAGGAGTGGGCCAAAATCCCTGCTGCAGTGTGTGCAAACCTGGTCAAGACCAACAGGAAACGTATGATCTCTGTAATTGCAAACAAAGGTTTCTCTACCAAATATTAAGTTCTGCTTTTCTGATGTATCAAATACTTATGTCATGCAATAAAATGCAAATTAATTACTTAAAAATCATACAATGTGATTTTCTGGATTTTTGTTTTAGATTCCGTCTCTCACAGTTGAAGTGTACCTATGATAAAAATTAGAGACTTCTACATGCTTTGTAAGTAGGAAAACCTGCAAAATCGGCATTGTATCAAATACTTGTTCTCCCCACTGTATTATTTCACAGTTTTGATGTCTTCACTATTATTCAACAATGTAAAAAATTGTAAAAATAAAGAAAAACCCTTGAATGAGTAGGTTTGTCCAAACTTTTGACTGGTACTGTATTTCTACCCGTCCCCTCCCCCAAACCTCAGTTTATAACTATTCCTGTACTGCCTGCTCCTGTGGACTGTTGATTCTGGACTATCCCGAACTTGACTCTAGAACTTGAATCTCATTCCTGCCGGAATCCCGCGGGACCCGCAATACCCGCGGGAGTCCTGTTCCCGTGTCAACCTCTTGTGCAGACCTGAGCGTACCACAGCTCTTTTCTGTAGTGTAGTGCAGAAAAGACTACATCCACCACTGCTTTCTGTAGTGCAGAGCTGACTACTGTACATGATCTCCCTGTGCTCCCTCTCTCCCTCATTATCACCGAGTTAATTACCGCTCCAGTCTGCTGTGCAGGTTATCATCAAGGGACGATTCCATTTGCACCTCTCGGCTTTTCAGCGAAGGAGGTGGAGTGAGGTTGACACAGAAGGGGAGAGATGAAGCATTCTTCAAAGCAACTAACTACTAGACTAGAGAATAAACCTGAATCTTTCTCCCTGTGAACATGATCACTACAAAACTGGAAAGACAATAAAATGCCATGCATAGAAAATGATATTGGAAGTTTTGTTATGATGCCTATGAAGATTAAACATGTTCTGATAATTTAAATTGTAGTAATATAATAGTGTGTAATGTGAATGTGTTGAACATGTTGTGTGCATGCCACAGCTAGCTTATGATCTGCCTCAACCCTCGTTGGTTGCCCTTGCAGACGCTGACAGAGGACAAGTACGAGGTACGGTCGAGCGTGTCGGAGTCAGCCATCTGGGTGGTCAACGTCAACGACCCCAAATTCTCCCTGAAGGTCACCCTGTCCTCACTGGCCATGAGAGATGAACACACTGCCATAGACCAAGGTATTTACCCCTCTGTCAGTCCTCCAATGAGAAAAATATGTTTATTTAACCTTTTGAAGGATTTAATTAGTTGAATGTATGATTTTATTTGACAATTAAAATAAACATAAAGCTGCTCCAGCTGAAGACAACATAATATACCTTTAAAATCTATCAACTTATACTTTTAAAATCTATCAGTAAAACCTGAACCCTTATTTCCATTGTGGTCATTAAATGAACAAGGCAGGGTTAAAATCAAATAAAATTGTATTTGTCACATACACGTGTTTAGCAGATGTTATAGCGGGTGTAGCGAAATGCTTGTGCTTCTAGCTCCGACAGTGCAGTAATATCTAACAATTTCACAACATATACCCAATACACACAAAACTAGTAAGGAATGGGATTTAAGAATATATACATATATGGACAAGCAATGACAGAGCGACATGGACTAAGATACAGTACAATATTATAGAATAGAATGCAGTATATACATATGAGATGAGTAGTGCAAGATATGTAAACATTATTTAAGTGACTAGTGTTCAATTTCTTAAAGTGGCCAGTGATTTCAATAGGCAGCAGCAGCCTCTAATGTGCTAGTGATGGCTATTTAACAGTCTGATGGCCTTGAGATAGAAGCTGTTTTTCATTCTCTCGGTCCCAGCTTTGATGCACCTGTACTGACCTCGCCTTCTGGATGATAGCGGGATGAACAGGCAGTGGCTCGGGTGGTTGATGTCCTTGATGATATTTTTGGCCTTCCTGTGACATCGGGTGTTGTATGTGTCTTGGAGGGCGGGTAGTTTGCCCCCGGTAATGCGTTCGGCAGACCGCACCACCCTCTGGAGAGCCCTGCGGTTGTGGGCGGTGCAGTTGCCGTACCAGGCGGTGATACAGCCCGACAGGATGCTCTCAATTGTGCATCTGTAAAAGTTTGTGAGGGTTTTAGGTGCTAAGCCACATTTCTTCAGCCTCCTGAGGTTGAAGAGGCTCTGTTGCGCCTTCTTCACCACACTGTCTGCGTGGGTGGACAATTTCAGTTTGTCGGTGATGTGTACGCCAAGGAAGCTTTCCACCTTCTACACTGCGGTCCCGTCGATGTGGATATGGGGGTGCACCCTCTGCTGTTTCCTGAAGTCCACGATCATCTCCTTTGTTTTGTTGATGTTGAGTGAGAGGTTATTTGCCTGGCACCACACTCCCAGAGCCCTCACCTCCTCCCTGTAGGCGGTCTCGTCATTGTTGGTAATCAGGCCTACTACTGTTGTGTCGTCTGCAAACTTGATGATTGAGTTGGAGGCGTGCTTGGCCACGCAGTCATGGGTGAACAGGGAGTACAGGAGGGGGCTGAGCACTCTTGTGGGACCCCAGTGTTGAGGATCAGCGAAGTGGAGATGTTGTTTCCTACCTGCACCACCTGGGGGCGGCCAGTCAGGAAGTCCAGGACCCAGTTGCACAGGGCGGGGTTCAGACCCAGGGCCTCGTGCTTAATGATGAGCTTGGAGGGTACTATGGTGTTGAATGCTGAACTATAGTCAGTGAACATGGGTATTCCTCTTGTCCAGATGGCATAGTGCAGTGTGATGGCGATTGCATCATCTATGGATCTATTGGGGCGGTAAGCAAATTGAAGTGGGTCTAGGGTGACAGGTAAGGTAGAGGTGATATGATCCTTGACTAGTCTCTCAAAGCACTTCATGATGACAGAGGTGAGTGCTACAGGGCGATAGTCATTTAGTTCAGTTACCTTTGCTTTCTTGGGTACAGGAACAATGGTGGCCCTCTTGAAGCATGTGGGAACAGCAGACTGGGAAAGGGAGAGATTGAATATGTCCATAAACACACCAGCCAGCTGGTCTGCGCATGCTCTGAGGACGCGGCAATGGATGCCGTCTGGGCCGGCAGCCTTGCGGGGGTTAACATGTTTAAATGTCTTAATCACGTCGGACATGGAGAAGGAGAGGCCACAGTCCTTGGTAATGGGCCTCGTCTGTGGCACTGTGTTATCCTCAAAGCGGGCGAAGAATGTGTTTAGCTTGTCTGGAAGCGAGACGTCTGTGTCGGCGACGTGGCTGGTTTTCTTTTTGTAGTCCGTGATTGTCTTTAAATCCTGCCACATACGTCTCGTGTCTGAGCCATTGAATTGCGACTCCACTTTGTCTCTATACTGATGTTTTGCCAGTTTAATTGCCTTGCGGAGTGAGTAGCTACACTGTTTGTATTCTGCCATATTCCCAGTCACCTTGCCATTGTTGAATGCGGTGGTTCGCGCTTTTAGATTTGCGCGAATGCTGCCGTCTATCCACGGTTTCTGGTTAGGGTAGGTTTTAATAGTCACAGTGGGCACAAAATCACCTATACACTTCCTGATAAACTCAGTCACTGTTTCAGTGTATTCGTCTAAATTATTTTCGGAAGCTACCCGGAACATATCCCAGTCCGCGTGATCAAAACAATCTTGAAGCGTGGATTCCGATTGGTCAGACCAGCGTTGAATAGTCCTTAGCACGGGTACTTCCTGTTTTGAGTTTCTGCCTATAGGAAGGGAGAAGCAAAATGGAGTCGTGGTCAGATTTGCCGAAAGGAGGGCGGGGGAAGGCCTTATAACCATCCCGGAAGTTTGAATAGCAATGGTCGAGGATTTTAGCAGCGCGAATACAACAGTCGATATGTTGATAGAACTTCGGCAGCCTAGTCCTCAAATTTGCTTTGTTAAAATTCCTGGCTACAATAAATGCAGCCTCAGGATATGTGGTTTCCAGTGAAGTTCTTTGAGGGCTGTCGTGGTATCGGCTTGAGGGGGGATATACACGGCTGTGACTATAACCGAAGAAAATTATCTTGGGAGATAATACGGTCAGCATTTAATTGTGAGATATTCTAGGTCGGGTGAACAGAAGGACTCGAGTTCCTGTATGTTACTACAATTACACCATGAGTCATTAATCATGATACACACACCTCCGCCCTTCTGCTTCTCGGAGAGATATTTATTCCTGTCTGCGCGATGAACTGAGAACCCATCTGGCTGGACCGATTTCGACAGAATATCCCAAGAGAGCCGTGTTTCCGTGAAACAGAGTATGTTACAGGCCTTGATGTCTCTCTGGAAAGAAATCCTTGCCCGCAGTTCGTCGACTTTTTTAACCAAAGATTGAACATTAGCGAGTAGAATACTTGGAAGCGGTGGGTGGTGTGTGCGCCTCCTAAGTCGAACCAGCAGGCCGCTCCGAGTGCCTCTCCTTCGCCGGCGATGTTTTGGGTCAGCCGCTGGAATCAGTTCAGTTGCCCTGGGGAGAGCAGAAAAGGATCTGCTTCGGGAAAGTCGTATTCCTGGTCGTAATGCTGGTGAGTTACCGCCTCTCTGATATCCAATCGTTTTTCCCGGCTGTATGTAATGATGCAAAACACTTTCTGAGCTAATAATGTAAAAAATAATACCTAAAAAAACAAAATACTGCAAAGTTTCCTAAGAGCTAGTCGCGAGGCCGCCATCTTCGTCAGCGCCAGGATTCTAAGTGGTTAGAAAAGAGGGAAGATTAGGAGAGGTGGGGAAGCAGAGGAAAGCGGAGGAAGGAGCGAATGAGGGAGACTGCGGGAATGAGGGATGTAAAAAAAAAGCAGAGGTGAAAGATGACAGGAATGGGGTGTGGAGAAAAGAGGCGAGGGAGGGTGATAAAGGAGGGTTGAAAGCTGACAGGAGTTGGTCAGGTGTGAAAGTGTGAATAGCCATCTGTCTCGGGTTTCTCCTTACAGCATTCTGTCTCATCATTCTTGTCTAACAGAGAGTCAGGGTGTTTATCCTATCCTTTTCCAACATCCAGTTTGTGGGAAACTGCAAAATGCAGCAATGGAGACAGAGGGTGCTTATTCTGTGGTTTTTAAAAAGGGAATACAATTTTTTTTTAAAGGAATGAATGAATGAAAGGACGTGAAGAGCAGCAATTATGTAAAACCTATTGTAGTGTGTCAACCCCACTAGGGGAGACTGAAAAAAGATTTTCAGCATTCTGTACAAAAGGTCCTCGCAGCATAAATGTTGCATTGAGTGTGTTATTTGTGAAACACTGGAGCAGATGAATGCTAGGAGAGAGATTTTGTCCTCAGCCTCTAAATACTCTGCACAGCACAAGCAAAGAAGTTTCATTTTAATTGTGTAACCAACACAATATGCCACCAGCACAAGCTCTCCTGCGACCTCTAGTTCTGGTGAACAACATGAAAGTAGAACACAGACTGACTGTATTGAAGTTTGTTCTATTCATAGAATTAGAATTAGGATTCTATTTCTAAGGTTCCATCTGACCTCACAACTCAAAACTGGTTGTCTTACCACAGCATCCTTAACCCTGCGAAAGGCACATTGCCCCCCGAAACGGATCTCCATAGAATGTTTGGGATTATATATAGTGTGCAAATGTCTTTATTTTACCACAGCACCCCAGCCCAGCGTCTGTGGATTATCAAACCTGGAAGCGCCGGGCTGGGAGCCAGCCTAGCGACGAGGCCCAGCGCAGGACACCCGGGTACAAGGGGCTTCCCCTATAAAACCACTCTCTGCCTAGCCCTAGACATCGCTCCCCCCCCCCCCTCCTCTGTTCAATGTACTTCTCTTCTCTGGGTTACTCTACACCAGGGCTGTTCAATTCTGGTCTTGGAGGGCCGAAACCCATCTGTTTTTTGTTTCTACTTTGTAGTTAATTGCACTCACCTGGTGTCCCAGGTCTGAATTAGTAGAAGGAGACGATGAAAACCAGAAATGTTTTGGCCCACCAGGACCGACATTGAACAGCCCTGCTGTACACCATGAAATTCTGGTCCATGTCCAATTCAGAGCCGACAGAAGACAGGCAACTGGTATCCAACTGCATTCTTGATTGCCGATATTCAACATATTTGATATTTTGTTGAAGAGTGGTTGGCCTTGCACATTGATATTCGACGACTCTCTCTAACTTTGCTGTTGATTTGCTCAGAATGACATTCCTTAACTTCATGTTGTAAAGTCAGTGGTATTAATACGTGGTATACATTTTCTTAGTTTTTTGGTCACTAATGAAAGTCTAAGCTGATGACGTCAGAGAGCTCTAATTGGGGTTGTCTTTTTGGAATGTAGTCCTTATGATTGATTGGCTTCTTCATGACCTGCAGCTGGTGGAAACTGGAGAGACAGTTCTACATAGGAAGGGCTCATGAGGCTCCATTCGCCTGGTTTCTTTTCATCAATTTATTCCTGCCCAGTGCCTACTGGCACATTTTCTTAGCGTATTTTTTTTTTCTTCTGTTGAATTAGTTAAGTGTTATAAGGGTATTTTTAAGTGAATCAAAGACACTGAATCAAAACATTGCAGGGGAATGAAAAGGCAATAACTTAGCAGGAACTGAAAACGTAACATAAGTTTACAACCTGATATTTCTGGCTGAGAAAATACTTTTAAAACATTTTATATTCTGTCTTATTAAAACTGCACAGTTTTTATAAAGTCTCAAGTTGCACTTGAAAGGCAGAACAACGAGTGCACTCAAGGATAATGCCATAAATATCAGTCCCTCACTGAACTATTTCTGCATAAAACAGTCAAATCATTGCAATATTATTGCATGAAACTGAGACCCGTCACCGCAGTACAAAAAGAGGGCTTGCAATTTTAACCAATCACTGCACATTTACCGCATGATATGGTTCAATCAAGCCACATGTCAACAAAAGTTTTCCCTTGTCAGTGCATTTTCACGACAAATTTGACAAAATCATTGCATATTGCCATACAAAATGGCGGAATTGCTGCAGCAAAATCAATAATTTTTACCCGTAAATATTACAGAAAATCCCTGCGAAATCCTGGAGGGACTGAGATATAGTGTATATTTTGTGCCTTTATGGTCCTTTTTACAGTTGAAGTCGGAAGTTTACATACACCTTAGCCAAATACTTTAAACTCAGTTTATCACAATTCCTGACATTTCATCTTAGTAAAAATTCCCTGTCTTAGGTCAGTTAGGATCACCACTTTATTTTAAGAATGTGAAATGTCAGAATAATAGTAGAGACAATGATTTATTTCAGCTTTTATTTATTTCATCACATTCCCAGTGGGTCAGAAGTTTACATACACTCGATTAGTATTTGGTAGTATTGCCTTTAAATTGTTTAACTTGGGTCAAACGTTTCGGGTAGCCTTCCACAAGCTTCCCACAATAAGTTGGGTGAATTTTGGCCCATTCCTCCTGACAGAGCTGGTGTAACTGAGTCAGGTTTGTAGGCCTCCTTGCTCACAAACGCTTTTTCAGTTCTGCACACAAATGTTCTTTGGCTGCGTGGTCCCATGGTGTTTATACTTGCGTACTATTGTTTGTACAGATGAACGTGGTACCTTCAGGCGTTTGGAAATTGCTCCCAAGGATGAACCAGACTTGTGGAGGTCTACTTTTATTTTTCTCTGAGGTCTTGGCTGATTTCTTTTGATTTTCACATGATGTCAAGCAAAGAGGCACTGAGTCTGAAGGTACTCCTCCAATTGACTCAAATTATGTCAATTAGCCTATCAGAAGCTTCTAAAGCCATGACATCATTTTCTGGAATTGTCCAAGCTGTTTAAAGGCACAGTCAACATAGTGTATGTAAACTTCTGACCCACTGGAATTGTGATACAGTGAATTATAAGTGTAATAATCTGTCTGTAAACAATTGTTGGGAAAATTACTTGTGTCATGCACAAAGTAGATGTCCTAACCGACTTGCCAAAACTATAGTTTGATAACAAGAAATATGTGGAGTGGTTGAAAAACTAGTTTTAATGACTCCAACCTAAGTGTATGTAAACTTCCGACTTCAACTGTAAGTCCTTGCAATCCCTGGGCCAAGATCCTTAGCAGATGCCTGTACTTTATATTTCCCAGATCTCCCCTGGGGCAGACTATGAAGGCCCTCAGTCTAGCATTAGGAGGTGTGACATGGGTTGACCCAATTGCTTCATTTGCTCATCTTGTTTGTGTTCCACCTCTTCCATAATGTCCAGCTTTCACAACGGTCTCTATGGCAAAGATCTGCAAAACCACACAGACTGCTCTTACAAACCCCTCCATAAATACAGTATACTGCTGCACATGTCTACTAACCTTACACTTAAAATGGCCAGTGTAACTACTAAATTCAAAAGCTAATAATCTTAGACCAATAATTCGCTATTGAAGAAATCAGAAAATCTATTTTATTTCCAACTCGCTCAATAAACCAATCCAGGAATTAACATTTAAAACCTACAAATAAGTGGATATTACTATCCAATTTCATTAGTCAATGTTAATATAAATATTTGAGTGAAAAACCTGTCCCAACGGTTGGAGTCAATTATTCATCACATAATACAATTACCGATTCTAAAATAAGATGTACTAGCGAATGTAATTCATGCCAAAAAGGCATTTGATTGTGCGGAGCGGGGTGATCTTCTTGTAACTTTGAAATAGCCTGAATTGGTTGTGGTTCTAGCTGCAGGCCTATATTCAGTAGATGTTGGAATTGAATGTGGATTACATTGCTAATTTGCCACATTAATTATTTGGAGGGGATGAAGAGAATATCTCTCTTACTAAGCCCAGAGTTCTTTAGTGTGGTCTGCGGTCCGTTTGCTCATCCCATAGCAATCACCCCCTAGCTAACTGCTCCCAAGAAACTGAGCCTTCACTTTCTTTCCAGGGTGGTGTCCTCACTCTCAGATGTTTATGTTCTGTCTTTCTGCTGTTGCTTTTTATTTTCGCCCATGGCTCAGTTCCAGCCATGGCAGGGCAGGGTTGATCCCACAGGAAGCCAGTGTGGTTTAGTAACCATAAACATCTGATTGACCTGCAAGACAGAAAATACCAGCATGGTGTCCTACTACAATACATGACAAACACATTGAATTATGACTCAATTTCATTTTTTCAATTCCACAATTCCAACGCTTTCCAACTACTTCTCTAAACATCCTTGAGATCCTCAAGACAGTAGTTACAGAACTAATCTCCAGACATTATCCCCTTCCATTCTCCCCATTAAAATAAATATCTGTCCTGTGACCTGAGATGGGGCCATGCTCTCATTTTCATTGTCCCGCACTGTACTGACAACACTAATCTGGTGGTGAGGCCATTGAAGTAGCCACTGATCTGCATCTAGACTGAGTACCCATCTGGCAGGGCCGCAGCAGAAGCATGTGCTCACATTTACTCCTGTAACATTCTGTGCAGGATGGGGGGAAAAATTGAATGAGTTGCGGGGACATTTTTGAGTTCTATCAGATCAGTAGGATGCTAATTATAGCCGGCCACCCTACTTGCCTGTGTGTCTGTGGGTACGTCCTAAATAGGCACCCTATTCTCTAAAGTGGACTCCTTTTGACCACCACCTCCATAGGGAATAGGGTACCATTTCAGATGCAGCTTGTGTTTGTGCTGCTGTCTGTCTGAAGGCCCCCTAGGCCAACACAATCATGTGTCCTCATCCTGTCCCTCTTTCCAGAGGAAGGCGTGAAGGTGGAGGAGCTTGATGAGGTGCTGGACGGGTGGAGGTGCCGGGCTGCCCTGGCAACACTCAGACACACCAAATGGTTCCAGGTGGGACATCTGATCTGATTTCACAATTTGACATTTAATTCATACCTCATTCAGAACCGTTTGCTCCCTAGAGGGATATTTGGGGAACATTAAATGGCTTAATATCCTTTGTATGACTGAAGAATTTAGCAATCCTGATGGTGGACTGTACGTTTTTTAAATCATCACTGGACTCGTATTGAGAGTCTGTTCACATTGTCTTGTCTGTCCCCCATGTAGGCCAGAGTGACCAATCTGAAGTCGTGTGTCATCGTCATGCGTATTTTCAGAGATATGTGCAACAGACTAACTGTGTGGGAGCCTCTCAAAGGATGGGTAAGTGGTCCATGGAGAGTAGGAAGAGGTGTGTGTATGTTTGTGTAAGCACATAATGTACAGTGCATTCGGAAAGTATTCAGACCCCTTCCCTTTTTCCACATTTTGTTACGTTACAGCCTTATTTTAAAATGGATTAAATAAATATAAAATCCTCATCAATCTACATACAATACCCCATAATGACAAAGCGAAAACAGGTTTGTAGAAATGTTTGGAAATGTATATATAAAACAAAACAAAACAGAAATAGCTTATTTACATAAGTATTCAGACCCTTTGCTATTAGACTTGAAATTGAGCTCAGGTGCATCCTGTTTCCATTGATCATCCTTGAGATGTTTGTACTTCTTGATTGGAGTCCACCTGTGGGAAATTAAATTGATTAGACATGATTAGGAAAGATACACACCTGTCTGTATAAGGTCCCACAGTTGACAGTGCATGTCAGAGCAAAAACCAAGCCATGAGTTCGAAGGAATTGTCCATAGAGCTCCGAGACAGGATTGTGTCGGGACACAGATCTGGGGAAGGGTACCAAAACATTTCTGCAGCATTGATGGTCCCCAAGAACACAGTGGCCTCCATTATTCTTAAATGGAAGAAGTTTGGAACCACCAAGACTCTTCCTAGAGCTGGTCGCCCGGCTAAACTGAACAATCCGGGGAAAAGGATATTGGTCTGGCAGGGGACCAAGAACCTAATGGTCACTCTGATAGAGCTCCACAGTTCCTCTGTGGAGATGGGAGAACCTTCCAGAAGGACAACCATCTCTGCAGCACTCCACCAATCAGGCCTTTATGGTAGCGTGGCCAGACGGAAGCCACTCCTCAGTAAAAGGCACATAACAGCCTGCTTGGAGTTTGCCAAAAGGCACCTAAAGGACTCTCAGACCATGAGAAACAAGATTCTCTGGTCTGATGAAACCAAGATTGAACATTTTTGCCGGAATGCCAAACGTCACGTCTGGAGGAAACCTGGCACCATCCCTACGGTGAAGCATGGTGGAGACTAGTCAGGATCGAGGGAAAGGTGAACGGAGCAAAGTACAGAGAGCTCCTTGATGAAAACCTCCTCCAGAGTGCTCAGGACCTCTGACTGGGGCGAAGGTTCACCTTCCAACAGGACAACGACCCTAAGCACACAGCCAACACAATGCAGGAGTGGCTTCGGGACAAGTCTCGGAATGTCCTTGAGTGGCCCAGCCAGAGCCCGCACTTTAACCCGATCTAACATCTCTGGAGAGACCTGAAAATAGCTGTGCAGCGACGCTCCACATCCAACCTGACAAAGCTTGAGAGGATCTGCAGAGAAGAATGGGAGAAACTCACCAAATACAGGTGTGCCATGCTTGTAGCGTCATACCCAAGAAGACTCGGCTGTAATCGCTGCCAAAGGTGCTTCAACAAAGTACTGAGTAAAGAGTCTGAATACTTATGTAAATGTGCTTTTTCCGTTTTTTTATTTGTAATATATTTGAAAACATTTCTACAAACCTTTTTTCTTTATCATTATGGGGTATTGTGTGGAGATTGATGAGGTAAAAAAAACAATTTAAGCCATTTTAGAATAAGGCTGTAATGTAACAAAATGAGGAAAAAGTGAAGGGGTCTGAATACTTTCTGAATGCACTGTACTTGTCTATTAATCTATTAATGTTATAAATTATTTAATGTTTTGTGTGGACCCCAGGAAGAGTGGCTGCTGCTTTAGAAGTAGCTAATGGGGATCCTAATAAAATACTCTCTCCCCACAGCCCCTAGAGCTGATCTGTGAGAAGGCCATAGCCACCTGTAACTGGCCCCTGGGGCCCGGAGAGGCCCTGCGCAGGGTCATGGAGTGCATCGCCTCAGGGATCCTCCTCCCAGGTCAGTCGCAGGGAATAGGAGGTTTTATATCCAGGTATCCCCTAGGAAAGAGGTCTGCTGACCTCAATGGGACTTCCTGGTTAAATAAAGGTTAAATAAAAATATTACTGTGCCCATTCACTGGGGTTGTTTGGGCTGAGTTAGCCCAGTAAGCCCGTACAATGTATGTTGATTTTTACTGTTGTTCCAGATGGTCCAGGAGTTCACGACCCCTGTGAGAAGGAGCCAACAGACACCTTGTCAGTGATCACAGGCCAACAGGCTGAGGCTATCACTCACAACGCACAGGTGAGACACTTAACAATACATCTATTACATATCTACAATACATTAATTACATACCTACAATACATATATTACATACCTACAATGCTGTAAAGTCAGACTTTTATACATCAGGAAAGAAATGACACTGCTCTCCTCATTGTTACAGTACCTTCTCCCTCACTTTGATGGGATGATGAGGTTTATTTAAAGTGGCTCCACGGCCACTCCAGAGGCCCAGTCCAGGTCTATAGTTAGATCAGTGCTGCTGTAGCACCTCAGACTCGACCTCTACAGCCCCTTGGAGCTGAGGAGAGGAGACTGATGATGGAGGCCTAATTATCCCACTAATGAGCGTGGGAAAGCACTCCCAGAGCACCAGCACTGCTATTTGCTGCTTACTACATGAAACAGTTCTAGACTGCCCCTGGCCCTGAGCAGAATGAAAGGCTATAGGGAGGATAGAGGAAGGTGAGGATCTCTCGGTTTCTCGCTCCAGGCAGAAGGAGATCTGTATGCAGTAAGTCAAGGTTGTTGCAAGTGTGTATATGCTCCCAATGTAACAATTCTCTCCAAGATCTCTTACTGAATAATGTGGTGATTGAGCAAGTTGAGGAGAATAAACTGCTGGGGGTAACCCTGGATAGCAAGCTGTTAGGTCAAAACATGTAGACTCAATGGTTGCTAAAATGGGAAGAGGTCTGTCCATGATAAGGCGTTGCTCTGCTTTCTTGACATCTAAATCAACCAGGCAGGTCCTACAGGCCCAAATTTTGTCGCACCTGGACTACTGTCCAGTTGTGTGGTCATGTGCGGCAAAGAAGGATCTAGGAAAATTACAGTTGGAACAGAGCAGCACCTATTGCACTTAGATGTACACGGAGGGTGAATGCCAGTGGTAGGCATGTCAATCTCTCCTGGCTCAAAGAGATTGACTGCATCACTGTTGGTCTTTGTGCGAGGTGTTGATGGGTTAAAGGTACTAAACTGTCTGTTCAAGCAGTTGGCACTCATCGGTACCACACAAGACATACAGCCAGAGGTCTTTTCACAGTCCCAAGGACCAGAACAGAGGCTGGGAAACACAGTATTAAATAGAGCCATTTTTATATATTTTGTATTTTGTATATGATGTATTTTGTTTGTGTTGTGTTTCCTATTTGGACCCCAGGAAGAGCTAATTGGGGCTCCTAATAAAATACAAATCTAATAAAATAACTTAAAGGGGTACTGTGAGATTTTGGTATAGCAATGCTACCGTACCTGTAAAATTCCAGTCATTGCACTAACGCATGCTAGCATTGGCTTGCGAAACTACCGCTAACTTCCTTAAATAGCAGAATCTCGAAGTGTCCTTTTAAATACATACTATTGATCTATAGTTTCCTATTTAATTCACCCATTGATTACATTCTAGTAGGTATTTCTAGAATTGCTCTTTCCTAGAGGGCTTGTGGGTGTTTTTGACTCTTGTTTTGTGCCCTCATTCTGTCTGGTATTTCATACTGTGTCTGCTGTTTGTTTCAGCATGCGCTACGCCTCCTGGCCTTTGGAAAGCTTTATAAGGTCCTGAATATGAATCCTCTCACTCCAACCAAACCGTCACACAGACTCTCCGGGTCGGACAAAGGTGTGTGTGCGTGCGAGTGTGTGTGCGAGATCTCGGGTTGTCTCTGCTCTCCTGAAGGTGAAACCATACTTTGTATTACACAGGAACCTGTCGTAAAAGGCAGCACGAAGACAGACACACTGACGACAGACAGCTCTTCAAGAGGATGAAACACAACCTGATGAGAGGTCAGATTCACTGCTGCTCTGGCTAAATCTTTCCTGAGTGTAGAGAAATCCCTTTCCTCTCCATTCAGCCTGGAGAACTACTTGATGTCATCTAGATGCATAGTCTTTCTGTAGATCAGCTTATACCCATTGCCCATATAATAACTCTATAATAGAATGCTGGTACATTCCAGAATGTCAATACCGAAAAATAGCACTCTGAGTGGGGTATTTATCTCATACCATCTCTCACCTACCCCTCATGGCTAGTAAGGCTGTCTGTGTCACAGTAATTAAATCCCCCCTCACTGTGACTCCAATCCCACAGGACTTTGATCTCCCACAGTTCAAAGCAGGTGACTGACAGATAGGGGGTTGAAATGGACTTGGGATTAATCCCCCCTCCAGGTAGTCTCGCACACAATTATCTTTCTACACCTCGCTACCTCGCACAGGACACCCTACCTACACTACAGGACGCTCTCCTTCTATTAGCACCACCACCTTCTGCCACTCTATCTGACACACCTGCTCTCTTCCTCAATATCACTCCACATCTGCCTGGGCATATAGATTAGACATGCCTTGACGCCTGCCATGCTGACCTAGTACAGAATCAGAATGAGCAAAGTACTGTACAGAATCAAACTACTCAATTGTTCAGAATCACAATCTATTCCATAGACTTTTCATTTATGTCATTGAAACCCTGTATGGTCTCCATGTTTCCTCCTCCTAGTTCTGGACAGTAAGATGATGGACCCCAACCACTCCATGAACTCCCTGATAAGACTGAACCAGGTCCACCCGGGGCTGCAGTACAAGCTGTTGTCCCAGTCCGGCCCGGTCCACGCTCCAGTCTTCACCATGTCTGTGGACGTCCACGGCACTGTCTACGAGGCTTCCGGCGCCTCCAAGAAGACGGCCAAACTACAAGTAGCACTTAAGGTACCCAACAAACCTATTTAAGTAAATGGCATGGGAAGATTAAATAGAGGAATGCATGTTACGAGATGATGAGGACTAACAGTTAGGACAGGCAGAGGCCAGTAACATGAGAGAATAATTGGATTGGATTGAAGAAGATTTTTAAGAAAGATGATGTAGAATCATCTGTACATGTATTGTAGAACTGTGACACATTACATTGACACATGGCAGATATGACACACCTATTGGGTGCACTCTACCATGATAGCACACAGTGTCCAAGGAAGTGCAGCTCCTCTTGATCTTACAGTACATATTATTTTACTATCTTTATGTTCCTGTTCTCCAGGTCCTACAGGCACTAGGTTACCCAGCTGTCTTCAATGTGGACCTGGACTCCCTGAGCGCTGACGAGAGGTCTGACGGTGAGGGACGCAACCATAGAAGTGACAGAAACAGAATGTCCACCATCTCCAGCAGAAACTCAGTCACCTCTACAGACACACACGAGGTAACCACACAACCGTCACACTAACAACACTAGCTAACCACACAACCATCACACTAACAACATGAGGTAACCACACAACTGTCACACTAGTATGGAAACCTGTTATAAATGTTAACAGCATTTGAAAGCTTTAGATTCAGGTCCAGATTGTGTCCGGAGGCTTTCATTGTGATTGCCTAAGTATATGCGATAGTTGTTAAATTGGTGTACATCCATAATGGATTTGTTTTGTGTGATTCACCGACTGAACCCCATCTCTTACAATTATACAGAGTTAGTGATTTCCTCTTATTATTATCCCTAGTCCCGCACCCCAGGCCCTCTCCTGACAGCAGGGGGCAAGAACCCAGTGATGGAGCTGAACGAGAAACGCAGAGGCCTGAAGTACCAACTGCTATCAGAGACAGGCGGCAGCTACGACAAACGCTTCATCATGGAGGCAAGTCTTGATCTTACAGTACATAGTAAAATAATATCTTTATGTTCCTCTTCCTCTTGTTCTCCAGGAGTCTTTATACAAACATACACGCTTGCGCTGCTTTTTGTCGAGCAAAACGCTTCGGTGAGGGTCGAACTCTGCGTACAGAGCCCTCAGCGCACTCACCCTCCTCGCATTGTAGGCTACAATACTTCGAGTTTCCCCAAATTTCGGTGGGAAACAGCTGTGAATCGAGCTGTAGCCTATTGCGTGTTTATGTTTATGAGTCTGTTATTAAAGAATGTGAAGAAAAAAATGGTATGTTTGCTGATTTTCTGTAAATCATGTATGGCTGTTTTTTTGGCATAAATTAAATTAGTTCATATGGGCAGAATATTGTGTGTGTATGTATGTGTGTATATGTGTGTGTGTGTGTGTGTGTGTGTGTGTGTGTGTGTGTGTGTGTGTATATATATATACAGTGGGGAGAACAAGTATTTGATACACTGCTGATTTTGCAGGTTTTCCTACTTACAAAGCATGTAGAGGTCTGTAATTTTTATCATAGGTACACTTCAACTGTGAGAGACGGAATCTAAAACAAAAATCCAGAAAATCACATTGTATGATCTTTAAGTAATTAATTTGCATTTTATTGCATGACATAAGTATTTGATACATCAGAAAAGCATAACTTAATATTTGGTACAGAAACCTTTGTTTGCAATTACAGAGATCATACGTTTCCTGTAGGTCTTGACCAGGTTTGCACACACTGCAGCAGGGATTTTGGCCCACTCCTCCATACAGACCTTCTCCAGATCCTTCAGGTTTCGGGGCTGTCGCTGGGCAATACGGACTTTCAGCTCCCTCCAAAGATTTTCTATTGGGTTCAGGTCTGGAGACTGGATAGGCCACTCCAGGACCTTGAGATGCTTCTTACGGAGCCACTCCTTAGTTGCCCTGGCTGTGTGTTTCGGGTCGTTGTCATGCTGGAAGACCCAGCGACGACCCATCTTCAATGCTCTTACTGAGGGAAGGAGGTTGTTGGCCAAGATCTCGCGATACATGGCCCCATCCATCCTCCCCTTAATACGGTGCAGTCGTCCTGTCCCCTTTGCAGAAAAGCATCCCCAAAGAATGATGTTTCCACCTCCATGCTTCACAGTTGGGATGGTGTTCTTGGGGTTGTACTCATTCTTCTTCTTCCTCCAAACACGGCGAGTGGAGTTTAGACCAAAAAGCTCTATTTTTGTCTCATCAGACCACATGACCTTCTCCCATTCCTCCTCTGGATCATCCAGATGGTCATTGGCAAACTTCAGATGGGCCTGGACATGCGCTGGCTTGAGCAGGGGGACCTTGCGTGCGCTGCAGGATTTTAAGTGGGGGAGTGGGCCAAAATCCCTGCTGCAGTGTGTGCAAACCTGGTCAAGACCTACAGGAAACGTATGATCTCTGTAATTGCAAACAAAGGCTTCTGTACCAAATATTAAGTTCTGCTTTTCTGATGTATCAAATACTTATGTCATGCAATAAAATGCAAATTAATTACTTAAAAATCATACAATGTGATTTTCTGGATTTTTGTTTTAGATTCCGTCTCTCACAGTTGAAGTGAACCTATGATAAAAATGACAGACCTCTACATGCTTTGTAAGTAGGAAAACCTGCAAAATCGGCAGTGTATCAAATACTTGTTCTCCCCACTGTGTGTGTATATATATATATGTGTATGTGTGTATAGTGGCAGTCAAAAGTTACTAATTCAAGGGTTTTTCTTTATTTTGACTATTTCCTACATTGTAGAATAATAGTGAAGAGATCAAAACTATGAAATAACACATATGGAATCATGTAGTAACCAAAAAAGTGTTAAACAAATCAAAATATATTCTATATTTGAGATTCTTTAAATAACCACCCTTTGCCTTGCACACTCTTGGCATTCTCTCAACCAGCTTCATGAGATAAAATTGTCTGACGGTGAAGTGGACATACTCGGTATTCATATCCCAAAAGAAAGAAATTATCTCACAACAATACATTTTAATAGAAAGTTGGCAAAAATAGATAAGATCTTGCTACCATGGAAAGGAAAATACCTGTCTATTTGTGGAAAAATCACCCTGATTAACTCTTTAGTCATATCCCAGTTTACCTATTTGCGTATGGCCTTGCCTACACCTAGTGACTTGTTAATGGGCCTATTTATATAATATGAATTTGGAGGGCAGAAATGATGAAATATTAAAGCATTAGACCTCTCACTAAAGGAGTCAGTCATACAAAAGTTATACTTAAATCCAAACTGGTTCTCTAGCAGATTAGTAAGAATGTCTCACCCAATGACTTTGGCTTCCCTCCAGGCCCGAGGACAAACCCTTTCTTCTAGACTCAGATTAAAGATATGACAGATGGGAGTGGCTATGCCAGGAGGTTTGTCATTATTGATCGATAACCCCAAAAAATCAACCTCTCCCACAATATACTTTTTTTTTTTCTTTATTGGCAAGTCATAATGTTTAAATGATTTTGCTCTCTAAATACTAATTTGATTTCTGCCCATAATTTCATTTAAAGTACTCAAGTTTTTTTTCCATCATTCTTTATGTAATTGATCTTGGCTTCATAATACAGTTTATTTTTGTTGAGTTTAGTCACATAATTTCTCAATTGGCAGTAAGTCAGCCAATCAGATGTGCAGCCAGACTTATTACCCACTCCCTTTGCCCCATCTCTTTCAACCATATAGTTTTTCAATTCCTCATCAATCCATGGAGCCTTAACAGTTCTAACAGTCAGTTTTTTAACAGGTGCATGTTTATCAATAATTGGAAGAAGCAATTTCACAAATTCATGAAGTGCAGCCTCTGGATGCTCCTTATTAATCACATCATACCAACAAATATTTTGAACACCATCCACATAAGAGTCACAGTAAAATATTTTGTATGATCTCTTATACAATATTTTAGGCCCAGCTTTTGAAACTTTGGCTTTCCTGGATATAGCCACTATATTGTGATCACTGCATCCAATGGGTACGGATACAGCTTTAGAACAAAGTTCTATAGTATTAGTAAAAATTTGATCAATACATGGGGATGATCTTGTTCCTGTAGTGTTTGTAAACACCCTGGTAGGTTGAGTAATAACCTGAACCAGATTACAAGTTGAGCGGACAGCTTGATGAAAACTAGTCAATATTCAGGTCCCCAAGAAAATAGGCCTCTCTGTTTACATCACATACACTATCAAGCATTTCACACACATTATTTAGATACTGACTGTTAGCACTTGGTGGCCTATAGCAACACCCTAAAATAATAGGCTTTAGATGAGGCAGGTGAACATGCAACCACACTTCAATAACACTTGACATGAGATCTTCTCTAAGCATTACAGGGATATGCCTCTGAAGGGGTGGAAAACATGGTTTCAGGGTGGTGAGGTTGGATGGATGGAGACATGGATGGGTGGGGTTAGGGAACGGGATGGGAGGTTGGCTCACTTATTTTTGTTTATTTTCCTTTACATACTAAATGTATTACTTTTCTTAACTCTTAATATGATTATAATGATCAATACTTTTTATTTACAGTGCCTTCGGAAAGTATTCAGACCCCTTGACTTTTTCCACATTCTGTTACGTTACAGCCTTATTCTAAAATGGATTACATGAAAACAAATCGTCAGCAATCTACACACAATACCCCATAATGACAAAGCAAAAACAGGTTTTTAGAAATGTTTGCAAATTGACTAAAAACAGAAAACAGATACCTTATTTACATAAGTATTCAGACCCTTTGCGCTATGAGACTCGAAATTGAGCTCAGGTGCATCTTGTTTCCATTGATCATCCTTAAGATGTTTCTACAACTTGATTGGAGTCCACCTGTGGTAAATTCAATTGATTAGACATGATTTGGAAAGGCACACACCTGTCTATATAAGGTCCCACAGTTGACAGTGCATGTCAGAGCAAAAACCAAGCCATGAGGTCGAAGAAATTGTCCGTAGAGGTTAGAGACAGGATTGTGTCGAGGAACAGAACTGGGGAAGGGTACCAAAAAATGTCTGCAGCATTGAAGGTCCCCAAGAACACAGTGGCCATTCTTAAATGGAAGAAGTTTGGAACCACCAAGACTCTTCCTAGAGCTGGCCGCCCGGCCAAACTGACCAATCGGGGGAGAAGGGCCTTGGTCAGGGAGGTGACCAAGAACCTTATTGTCACTCTGACAGAGCTCTAGAGTTCCTCTGTGGAGATGGGAGAACCTTCCAGAAGGACAACCATCTCTGCAGCACTCCACCAATCAGGCATTTGTGGTAGTGACCAGACGGAAGCCAGTCCTCAGTAAAAGGCACACGACAGACTGCTTGGAGTTTGCCAAAAGGCACCTAAAGACTCTCAGACCATGAGAAACAAGATTCTCTGGTCTGATGAAACCAAGATTGAACTCTTTGGCCTGAATGCCAAGCGTCACGTCTGGAGGAAACCTGGCACCATCCCTACGGTGAAGCATGGTGGTGGCAGCATCATGCTGTGGGGATGTTTTTCAGCGGCAGGGACTGGGAGACTAGTCAGGATCAAGGCAAAGATGAACGGAACAAAGTACAGAGAGATCCTTGATGAAAACCTGCTCCAGAGCGCTCAGGACCTCCGACTGGGGTGAAGGTTCACCTTCCAACTGGACAATGACCCTAAGCACATAGCCAAGATAACGCAGGAGTGGCTTCGGGACAAGTCTCTGAATGTCCTTGAGTGGTCCAGCCAGAGCCCGCACTTGAACCCGATCGAACATCTCTGGAGAGACCTGAAAATAGCTGTGCAGCAACGCTCCCCATCCAACCTGACAAAGCTTGAGAGGATCTGCAGAGAAGAATGGGAGAAACTCCCCAAATACAGGTGTGCCAAGCTTGTAGCGTCATACCCAAGAAGAATCAAGGCTGTAATCACTGCCAAAGGTGCTATTGAATCCAATGTGGATACAGCAAAACTCTCATAGACTAAGCAATAATTATTGTTCTGCTGATGGCCCGTTGGCTGTTGAATGGGGCTGTTAAATTATTCAGATTGATTAGAATGAATCTTTCAGAACATTCACATCTAGTGTACTAGTCAATCAGCACACAATCATCTGGACACTTTCCTACCTGTGCAGGTCAGTCACATTCGTTCTTTTCATATAGAAACAATTAAACTGTTAGCCTATTAATAGGCTATAGTCAGACTTTACATATTGGTGCCATTCACTAGTAGCCTGATACTCCTCCAATCGATGGAGAGATTATGTGTGCTGCTGATAAGATCGAGGGGATCGGCCAGAACAAGCCGCTGTGCAGAATCTCTAATAAAGGCAATTCCTTTCCAACATATGCTGTTTGAGTCAACGTTTCAAGGAAATATTGTAGGCCTAGTTTTATTATTGATAAATAGATTCTGGAGCAAATTGAAAGAACAGTTTATTATTACCAGGTTAAAATAACTTTGATTTTGGTTTATTTGTTTCTTCTAGGCTATTGAATATGTGCACATTTTTTATTTATCAATACATGTATTAGTAGGCTAACAGATTAGGTAGTACATTTTTCAAGTAATCCGCCCAACCCTGTTTTATTCTAACAAGGAAGGTAACAAAAGGAGTGCATGCTTCCTGTGACTTGTTCAGTCGCATGCAGCACAGATGATGTTTTATAGACAAAGATATAGTATAGGCTGTTTTCAGGCGGGTTTACACCGCCAGCTGTGTGTGCGGGCGCGGCGCAACAGACAGTTGGGGCGCGCCAGCCGTGTGTGTGCGTGCGTGTGTGTGCAGATGAAAGAGTCGCCTACGAAGGAGTTTGCTTCTGCAGCATTTGCTATAAAATATAACTATTTGTAGCGGTGCTTCGCACATACACAGACATACACACACGTGCACACACTCCCAGCAGCCTAGCATCTGCTTGACTTTTCTTATAGTCTTTTGACCTGACCAAGATAAACTAAACTAGAGCCCAGTGTTTCCACTGAGCGGGTCAGTAGGTCAGGACAAATGGCCCCAGTATAGTTCTGAATGATTGAGTGTCTGGTCTGTACTGTACTGTAGGTGGAGGTTGATAAACAGAAGTTCAGAGGCTTGGGGCCCAATAAGAAAGCAGCAAAGGCTAGCGCCGCCCTGGCTGCTCTGAAGAGACTCTTCTCTGACTCCAAAGACCCCCGCAACAAGAAGAGGAGACCCACCACACCGGTGGGTGGACAAACCTCACTGTCATCCATAGAATTCAAATGAGCCTATCATTATTAGTCGTGCAGCATACGTCCGAAAGTATAGAAATGTATGGAAAGGTGACGCTAGAACCGTAATTGTCCCCTGTAATTGTCCCCTGTAGCTCAGTTGGTAGAGCATGGCGCTTGCAACGCCAGGGTTGTGGGTTCGTTTCCCACGGGGGGCCAGTATGAAAATGTATGCACTCACTAACTGTAAGTCGCTCTGGATAAGAGCGTCTGCTAAATGACTAGAATGTAATGAGTGTGTGTTTGTTTGCAGGTGAAGAGAACTGTGTCGTCAACCGTGTCTATCCCAGCCCATGCCCATTCCAGGCCTAGAACGAGGCCAGTGATGCATAGAGCACCCTACATCAGCGCTCCCCCCACCCATGGCTACCTCCCAACAGGTAAGACCCGGGGCTTGGTGTGTGTGTGTGTAAATGGGTGTGTTCGTTAGGTTGTCGCTATGTAAGCACTGCGCCTGTAACTAAAGTTCCCTGACCTCTGTTTTCAGGCTATGGAGCTCCATATGGTTATGGTACTGCAGCTCCCTTCCCTGCCTATGGTAAGCATACTGTTCATACCAGAGCCAGGACCAGCAGCTACTGGACAGTGTCACGCATGCATGCGCTTGCTTTTCCACCTCACCTTGCCATATTCTGCTTTCCTGATTTCTGAGGGTGCTCAGACTCCGAACAGTCAAATGTGAGTGCCTTCAGAAAGTATTCACACCCCTTTACTTTTTCCACATTTTGTTATGTTACAAAGTGGGATTAAAATGGATGTAATTAGATTTTTTCTGTCAACGATTTACATAAAATACTCTAATGTCACTGTGGAATAATAAAAAATTAAATAAAAACTTCTAGATAAGTATTCAACCACTGAGTCAATACATGTTAGAATCACCTTTTGGCAGCGATTACAGCTGTGAGTCTTTCTGGGTCTCTAAGAGCTTTGCAAACCTGGATTGTACAATATTTGCCTATTTATTATTTTTAAAATTCTTCAAGCTCTGTCAAGTTGGTTGTTTATCATTTTCAAACCTTCCCAAAGATCTTCAAGACGATTTGTCAAAACTGTAACTAGGCCACTCGGGAACATTCAATGTTGTCTTGGTAGGTAACTCCAGTGTATAATTGGCCTTCTGTTTTAGGTTATTGTCCTGCTGAAAGGTGGATTTGTCTCCCAGTGTCTGTTAGAAAGCAGACTGAACCAGGTTTTCCTCTAGGACTTTTCCTGTGCTTAACTCTAGTCCTTTTCTTTTTATCCTAAAAAAACTCCCTAGTCCTTGCCGATGACAAGCATACCCATAACATGATGCAGCCACCACCATGCTTGAAAATATGATGAGTGGTACTCCGTGATGTGTTGAGTTGGATTTGCCCCAAACATAATGCTTTGTATTCAGGACAAAAAGTTCATTTCTTTGCCACGTTTTTTTGCAGTATTACTTTAGTGCCTTATTGCAAACAGGATGCACATTTTGGAATATTTTGTATTCTGTACAGGCTTCCTTCTTTTCACTTTGTCATTTAGGTTAGTATTGTGGAGTAACTACAATATTGTTGATCCATCCTCAGGATAAAACTATCGCAGCTATTTAACTATGTAACTGTTTTAAAATCACCATTGGTATCATGGTGAAATTCGTGAGCGGTTTCCTTCCTCCCCGTTAACTGAGTTAGGAAGGACACCTGTATCTTTGAAGTGACTGGGTGTATTGATACACCATCCAAAGTGTAATTAATAACTTTACCCATCTACCAATAGGTTCCCCTATTTGCGAGGCATTGAAAAACTCCCTGGTCTTTGTCGTTGAATCTGTGCTTCAAATTCACTGCTCAACTGAGGGACCTTACAGAAAATTGTACTTGTGGGGTACAGCGATGGGGTAGTCATTCAAAATTAATGTTTAACACCATTATTGCACACAGAGTTAGTCCATGCAACTTACTATCTGACTTTTTAAGCACATTTTTACTCCTGGAGTTATTTAGGCTTGCGTTAACTAAGTGGTTATTGACTCAAGACATTTCAGCTTTTCATTTTTTATTAATTTGTACAAAATTCTAAAAACATAATTCCACTTTGACATTATGGGGTATTGTCAATTTTAAATTCAGGCTGTAACACAACAAAATGTGGAAAAAGTCCAAAGGTGTGAATACTTTCTGAAGGCACTGTATCAGCACGTTTTATATCCATACTTTAGTGATAGTGATACATGTTCTAAGTTTAATTTGAATAGATGGACTGTACAATTTGGTTATTTTCTTTGTAGGTTTTCTCTCTCGTAATCCCTGTCATGAGTAAAATAGTAAAAACCCTGGAATGAGTAGGTGTGTCCAAACTTTTGACTGGTAATGTTTGTTTAGAAATACACTTGTCAAAAGTTTGGACACACCTACTCATTCAAGGATTTTTCTTTATTTTTACCAGTTTTTACATTGCAGAATAATAGTGAAGACATCAAAACTATGAAATAACACATATGTAAACATGTAGTAACCAAAAAAGTGTTAAACAAATATATTTTAGATTCTTCAAAGTAGCCACCCTTTGCCTTGATGACAGCTTTGCACACTCTTGGTATTCTCTCAACCAGCTTCATGAGGTAGTCACCTGGAATGCATTTCAATTAACAGGTGTGCCCTCCTAAAAGTTAATTTGTGGAATGTATTTCCTTCTTAATGAGTTTGAGCCAATCAGTTGTGTTGTGACAGGGGGGGGGGGGGATAGCCCCATTTCAAGAACTTTAAAAGCTTCTTCAAGTGCAGTCACAAAAAGCATCAAGTGCTATGATGAAACTGGCTCTCATGAGGACCGCCACAGGAATGGAAGACCCAGAGTTACCTCTGCTGCAGAGGATAAGTTCATTAGAGTTACCAGCCTCAGAAATTGCAGCCGAAATAAATGCTTCAGAGTTCAAGTAACAGACACATCTCAACATCAACTGTTCAGAGGAGACTGTGAATCAGGCCTTCATGGTCGAATTGCTGCAAATAAACCACTACTAAAGGACACCAATAATAAGAAGAGACTTGCTTGGGCCAAGAAACATGAGCAATGGACATTAGACCTGTGGAAATTTCTCCTTTGGTCTGGAGTCCAAATTTGAGATTTTTGGTTCCAACCGCGTGTCTTTCTGAGACGCGGTGTGGGTGAACGGATGATCTCTGCATGTGTATTTCCCACCGTAAAGCATGGAGGAGGGTGGCGCAGTGGTCTAAGGCACTGCATCGCAGTGCTAGCTGTGCCACTAGAGATCCTGGTTCGAATCCAGGCTCCGTCGTAGCCGGCCGCGACCGGGAGACCCATGGGGCGGCGCACAATTGGCCCAGCGTCGTCCAGGGTAGGGGAGGGAATGGCCGGCAGGGATGTAGCTCAGTTGGTAGAGCATGGTGTTTGCAACGCCAGGGTTGTGGGTTCGATTCCCATGGGGGGCCAGTATGAAAAAAATAAAAAAATAATGTATGCACTAACTGTAAGTCGCTCTGGATAAGAGCGTCTGCTAAATGACTAAAATGTAAATGTATTATGGTGTGGGGGTGCTTTGCTGGTGACACTGTCTGTGATTTGTTTAGAATTCAAGGCACACTTAACCAGCATGGCTACCACAACATTCTGCAGCGATACGCAATCCCATCTGGTTTGGGCTTAGTGGGACTATCATTTGTTTTTCAACAGGACAATGACCCAACACACCTCCAGGCTGTGTAAGGGCTATTTGACCAAGAAGGAGAGTGATGGAGTGCTGCATCAGATGACCCGGCCTCCACAATCCCCCGACCTCAACGCAATTGAGATGGTTTGGGATGAGTCAGACGGCAGAGTGAAGGAAAAGCAGCCAACAAGTGCTCAGCATATGTGGGAACTCCTTCAAGACTGTTGGAAAAGCATTCCAGGTGAAGCTGGTTGAGAGAATGCCAAGGATGTGCAAAGCTGTCATCAAGGCAAAGGGTGGCTATTTGAAGAAATTCAAATATAAAATATATTTTGATTTGTTTAACACTTTTTTGGTTACTACATGATTCCATATGTGTTATTTCAAAGTTATTCTACAATGTAGAAAATAGTAAAAAATTAAGAAAAACCCTTGAATGAGTAGGTGTCCAAACTTTTGACTGGTACTGTGTATATATTATTCATCAGTTGAGTACCAGTACTTCTTGACTTGCAAAGCATTCTGAAATTCACAGCTAGCCCCATGTCACGACTTTTTCATATCCACTGCAATCCTCTACCATTCTTCACCTAATCAAACACACAATCACTCCATAATCAAACCACATTACCATTACCAAAATGTGCCTTGTCGACTGTGTAACACTACCTCCTACAGGCCGTGGCACTGTAACCACAGTCTTTCTCTGCTCCCTCCCCTTCTTTCTCCCGCTCTCTCTGTAGGCGGTTTGTACATTGACAGTGCCTTTTACCAGCCGCAGACTATTGCCACTCCTATTATAATTCACCTGGGTCCTCAGGATCTCTTCTGACTTCCACAGCCAGCAGGGGATCTCTTTTGACCTCTGCCCTCCAGAGCCTTCAGGGCATGACTTGGCGTTTTGACTTAGCTTCCAGTTTCCTGTCTGACCAGGCTCTCATTGCCTTATTAAAGGGATACTTTGGGATTTTTGCAATGAGGCCCTTTATGTACTTCGTGGATACCATTTTTATGTCTCTGGGTTACTAGACGTTCATACTAGACACAAAGCTTGCGAGTTAAAATCTCATCACAAACAACTTTAGCATTTTAGCTAATTAGCATGTTAGCTAACCCTTTCCCTAACCCTAACCTTATCCCTTTTAGCTAACCCTTCCCCTAACCTTTTAACCTAACTCTTAAACTTAACCTTAACCCTAACCCCTAGCCTAGCTAATGTTAGCGAGCTAGCTAACATTAGCCACCTAGCACGAATTCGTAACATATCAAATGTTTTACAAATTCGTAACATATTGTACGTTTTTGCTATGTTTGACTTATAACACATTTTGCAGATTCGTAACATTTTATACGTTTAGCAAATTTGTAACATATACACTGAACAAAAACATAAACGCAACAGGTAGTGTTGGTCCCATGTTTCATGAGCTGAAATAAAAGATCCCAGACATTTTCCATACACACAAAAAACGTATTTCTCTCAAATGTTGTGCACAAATTTGTTTACATCCCTGTTAGTGAGCATTTCTCCTTTGCCAAGATAATCCGTCCACCTGACAGGTGTGGCATATCTGATTAAACAGCATGATCATTACACAGGTGCACCTTGTGCTAGGGACAATAATAGGCCACTCTAAAATTTGCAGTTTTGTCATACACACCACAATGCCACAGATGTCTCAAGTTTAGAGGGAGCGTGCAATTGGCATGCTGACTGCAGGAATGTCCACCTGAGCGGTTGCCAGATAATGTAATTTTAATTTCTCTACCATAAGCCGTCCAACGGGCCTCACAACCGCAGACTACGTGTAACCACGCCAGTCCAGGACCTCCACATACGGCTTCTTCACCTGCGGGTTCATCTGAGACCAGCCACCCGGACAGCTGATGAAACTGAGGAGTATTTCTGTCTGTAATAAAGCCCTTTTGTGGATAAAAACTCATTCTGATTGCCTATGCCTGGCTCTGCAGTGAGTGGGCCTGGCTCCCAAGTGGGTGGGCCTATGCCCAACCATGGCTGCGCCCCTGCCCAGTAATGTGAAATCCATAGATTAGGGCCAAATTTATTTATTTCAATTGACTGATTTCCTTATATGAACTGTAACTCAGTAAAATCGTTGAAATTGTTGAATGTTGCGTGTATTTTTGTTCAGTATAGTACGAATTGTAATTCATGGGTGATGGGTGATGGACATCCACTTAAAGGAGTGTCCCGGATTTACGTAGAGAATAATCAACATGATCTCGGATTTACGTACAGAATAATACAAAATGCTCTGAGACCAGGTTGGTGTCAAAAGGAAAGTGGTGGGTGTGTGGAAAGGAGTGCATGTGTAGAAAGCGCTTTGCTATAGTTTAGATGGTTTTGATTTAGCTGTTGTTGTTTTTTTACCATGCAACTACCATACATTGAGCTACCGTACTTGGACTTCTGTTTTTAAGCCAGAGGATGAGTCTGAGTCGTATTTCAAATAATTGTACACTTTCTTATAAAACTGAAGATAGTTTATTTTTAGTTAAAAGTATTGATGATGGGTGTACAGTTTCATGCGTTGTATGCATGTGCTTAGTTACTGTGACTGTCACTCTGATATTGGCTTATAGGTAGCTACTTCCCACGCGTTGCCGGATAGTAGTGCTTGTCAAGCGGGAGCGAAGGGGCATTGTGTCCCGGTGTTGTTGCCGTTCATGCCCTCCCCATTGAGTAGTAGACTGTATGTATCAAGGTGACATCTATATGGTTATCAATATTAATTATTTATTGTGTAGGCTGCTATCATACTTGAAATAAAATCACGTGAGAGAAAGAAAATGGCCACGTAGTTACCGCAGGCAACAAGACCATGATACCCAGGAGGAAGCACTTCAAGTCGGCAGGCAAACCACCGGAGCAGTGGTTGGCTTAGTAGCGACTCGTAGTGCATCCCAATCAGCTACGCAGAACGGTCTTGAGTGGCAACAAATCTGCCCAATTAGCTGATTCGCTTTCCATACACCCACTCCTTTCGACACACCACCCACTCGCCCATACTCTGGTCGCCATATTGGGATGCAGCTACCCATACTTGAAACAACCTCTAACTTCCTTCATACTGGACACAGAGACATAAACATGGTATCCACGAGTGTATCTGACTCTGGGGAAGTTGATAAAGGGCCTCATTGCCAAAATCCCAACGTATCACTTTAAGACTGTGTCCAGATTCTCCACCTCCACCCTTCTCACGAATTGTGCAAGTGCACACTAGGGTGGAAAATTGGGACCCATCTCTCTGAGCAGACATCAATCCAAGAAGAAGAAGAAGAAGCAATACATCATCAGAGTTGGAATTATTTCCCAATGTGTTGCAATACTTGCAAACTTCAAATCTACTTGGAAATAGTGGAAATGGATTGGCACAACACTGCAATATTCATGTGATATACACTGAGTATACCAAATATTAAGCACACCTTCCTAATATTGAGTTGCACCCTAGCCTTTTGCCCTCAGAACAGCCTCAATTCGTCAGGGCATGGACTCTGCAAGGTGTCGAAAGCATTCCACAGGGATGCTGGCCTATGTTGACTCCAATGCTTCCCACAGTTGTCAAATTTGGCTGGATGTCCTTTGGGTGGTGGACCATTTCTTGATACACACGGGAAACTGTTGAGTGTGAAAAACCCAGCAGTGTTGCAGTTCTTGACACAAACCGGTGCTCCTGGCACCTACTACCATACCCTGTTCGAAGGCACTTAAATATTTTGTCTTGCCCAATTACCCTCTGAATGGCACACATACACAATCCATGTCTCAAGGCTTGAAAATCCTTCTTTAACCTGTCTCCTCCCCTTCATCTACACTGATTTGAAGTGGATTTAACAAGTGACATCAATGACGTTTTCCCACTGACAAAGACATGATCAGTCTATAATTTTTATAGTAGGTTTATTTGAACAGTGAGAGACAGAATAACAACAAAAAAATCCAGATAATCGAACCCACAATTGCTGATGCTCCAGATACTCAACTAGTCTCAAAAAGGCCAGTTTTATTGCTTCTTTAATCAGCACAACAGTATAATTTTTTTCTTTTTTAGTCATTGACCAGACGCTCTTATCCAGAGCGACTTAGTTAGTGAGTGCATACAAATATATTTTTTTCATACTGGCCCCCCGTGGGAATCGAACCCACAACCCTGGTGTTGCAAGCGCCTTGCTCTACCAACTGAGCTACACAGGGTAATTATGTGTGTGTGTGTTTTTTGAGTATGTTTAACCCAATTAGGGTATGATTTGTATTTATTTATGATTCATGTCAATTAATGCATATTTTACCACATTGTAAATACATTTATATCAAGTACCTTTGTATATAATATATACATAGCAGTATGTATGTATGTATGTATGTATGTATGTATGTATGTACAGTGAGGGGAAAAAAGTATTTGATCCCCTGCTGATTTTGTACGTTTGCCCACTGACAAAGACATGATCAGTCTAGAATTTTAATGGTAGGTTTATTTGAACAGTGAGAGACAAAATAACAACAAAAAAATCCAGATAAACGCATCATTTCTTTGTCAGTGGGCAAACGTACAAAATCAGCAGGGGATCAAATACTTTTTTCCCTCACTGTGTATATATATAGTGTATATCAGTGGAGGCTGCTGAGAGGAGACCGGCTCATAATAATGGATGGAATGGAGTAAATGGAATGGTATCAAAAACATGGTGTTCAGATGTCATTCCATTCACTCCATTCCAGCCATTATTATGACCCGTCCTCCCCTCAGCAGCCTCCACTGATGTATGTAAATATATATACATATAATGGTGTGTAAAGACAGTATATGAATAGAAAAGATTTACACAGCAGTAGTTATATAGGATGAGCCATGACTAGAATACAGTATGTAAACATTATTAAAGTGACCAGTGTTCAATGACTAGAATACAGTATGTAAACATTATTAAAGTGACCAGTGTTCAATGACTAGAATACAGTATGTAAACCTTATTAAAGTGACCAGTGTTCAATGACTAGAATACAGTATATACAGTGCATTCGGAAAGTATTCAGACCCCTTGACTTTTTACACATTTAGTTACGTTACAGCCTTATTCTAAAATGGATTATTGTTTTTTTTCTTCCTCAATATACACACAATACCCCATAATGAGGAAGCAAAAATATCACATTTACAAGTATTCAGACCCTTTACTCAGTACTTTGTTGAAGCACCTTTGGCAGCGATTACAGCCTCGAGTCTACTTGGGTATGACGCTTCAAGCTTGGCACACCTGTATTTGGAGTTTCTCCCATTCTTCCCTGCAGATCCTCTCAAGTTCTGTCAGTTTGGATGGGGAGCATCGCTGCACAGCTATTTTCAGGTCTCTCCAGAGATGTTCGATCGGTTTCAAGTCCGGGCTCTGGCTGGGCCTCTCAAGGACATTCAGAGACTTGTCCCGAAGCCACTCCCACAGCATGATGCTGCCACCACCATGCTTCACCGTAGGGATGGTCCCAGGTTTCCTCCTGACGTGACGCTTGGCATTCAGGCCAAAGAGTTCAATTTTGGTTTCATCAGACCAGAGAATCTTGTTTCTCATGGTCTGAGAGTCTAGGTGGCTTTTGACAAATTCCAAGTGGGCTGTCTTGCTTTTACTGAGGAGTGGCTTCCGTCTGCCACTCTACCATAAAGGCCTGATTGGTGGAGTGCTGCAGAGATGGTTGTCCTTCTGGAAGGTTCTCCCATCTCCACAGAGGAACTGTGGAGCTCTGTCAGTGACCATCGGGTTCTTGGTCACCTCCCTGACCAAGGCCCTTCTCCCCCGATTGCTCAGTTTGGCAGTTTTTTGGTACCCTTCCCCAGATCTGTGCCTTGACACGATCCTGTCTCGGTGCTCTACAGACAATTCCTTCGACCTCATGGCTTGGTTTTTGCTCTGACATGCACTGTCAACTGTGGGATCTTATATAGACAGGTGTGTGCCTTTCCAAATCATGTCCAATCAATTGAATTTACCACAGGTGGACTCCAATCAAGTTGTAGAAATATATATAAGGATGATCAATGGAAACAGGATGCACCTGAGCTCAATTTCGAGTCTCATAGCAAAGGGTCTGAATACTTATGTAAATAAGGTATTTCTGTTTCTTATTTTTAATACATTTGCAAAACTTTCTAAAAATCTATTTTCGCTTCGTCATTATGGGGTATTGTGTGTGTAGATTGATGAGAACAAAAATGTATTGAATCAATTTTAGAATAAGGCTGTAACGTAACAAAATGTGAAAAAAGTAAAGGGTTCTGTGTACTTTCCGAATGCACTGTATATACACTACCGTTCAAAAGTTTGGGGTCACTTAGAAATGTCCTTGTTTTCCATGAAAACATACATGAAATGAGTTTGAATAGGAAATATTGCAAAATGCATAGGAAATGTTCTCATTGACAAGGTTAGGAATAATTTTTTTTTATTGAAATAATAATTGTGTCCTTCAAACTTTGCTTTCGTCAAACAATCCACCATTTGCAGCAAATACAGCCTTGCATACCTTTTGGCATTCTAGTTGTCCATTTGTTAAGGAAATGTGAAGAGATTTCACCCCATGCTTCCTGAAGCACCTCCCACAAGTTGGATTGGCTTGATGGGCACTTCTTACGTACCATACGGTCAAGCTGCAACCACAACAGCTCAATAGGGTTGAGATCCGGTGACTGTGCTGGCCACTCCATTATAGACAGAATACCAGCTGACTGCTTCTTCCCTAAATAGTTCTTGCATAGTTTGGAGCTGTGCTTTGGGTCATTGTCCTGTTGTAGGAGGAAATTGGCTCCAATCAAGCGCCGTCCCCAGGGTATGTCATGGCGTTGCAAAATGGAGTGATAGCATTCCTTCTTCAAGAACCCTTTTACCCTCTACAAATCTCCCACTTTACCACCACCAAAGCACCCCCAGACCATCACATTGCCCCCATCATGCTTGACAGATGGCATCAAGCACTCCTCCAGCATCTTTTCATTTGGTCTGCGTCTCACAAATGTTCTTCTTTGTGATCCGAACACCTCAAACTTCGATTCGTCTGTCCATAACACTTTTTTCCAATCTTCCTCTGTCCAGTGTCTGTGTTCTTTTGCCCATCTTAATCTTTTATTTTTATTGGCCAGTCTGAAATATGGCTTTTTCTTTGCAACTTTGCCTAGAAGGTCAGTATCCCGGAGTCACCTCTTCACTGTTGATGTTGAGACTGGTGTTTTGCAGGTACTATTTAATGAATCTGCCAGTTGAAGACCTGTGAGGCGTCTGTTTCTCAAACTAGACACTCTCTGATGTATTTGTCCTCTTGCTCAGTTGTGCACCGGGGCCTCCCACTCCTCTTTCTATTCTGGTTAGAGCCAGTTTGCGCTGTTCTGTGAAGGGAGTAGTACACAACGTTGTACGAGATCTTCAGTTTCTTGGCAATTTCTCGCATGTAAGAGCCTTCATTTCTCAGAACAAGAATAGACTGACGAGTTTCAGAAGAAAGCGATTTGTTTCTGGCCATTTTGGGCCTGTAATCAAACCCACAATTGCTGATGCTCCAGATACTCAACTAGTCTCAAGAAGGCCAGTTTAATTGCTTCTTTAATCAGCACAACAGTTTTCAGCTGTGCTAACATAATTGCAAAAGGGTTTTCTAATGATCAATTAACCTTTTCAAATGATAAACCTATTAGCAAACACAATGTGCCATTGGAACACAGGACTGATGGTTGCTGATAATGGGCCTCTGTACGCCTATGTAGATATTCCATTAAAAATCAGCCGTTTCCAGCTACAATAGCCATTTACAACATTAACAATGTCAACACTGTATTTCTGATCAATTTGATGTTATTTTAATGGACAAAAAATTTGCTTTTCTTTCAAACAAGGACATTTCTAAGTGACCCCAAACTTTTGAACGGTAGTGTACATACATATGTGTACTGTCTATGGCTCTAGTGGAGACTAGATACTGTAAGGAAGTCATTATTGAATAGGCCTATTGAGAATGTTTACCAGTTTAAATGCTTTCAGCCTCTCCTTGCAGCTAGGATCATCCTGTCTGGAGTCACAGGTCAATGAAGGAGATGCTGGGCTGTCAGTTTCTCGGGGGCATCATCGCAATCCTCCTGTTGGCCAGTGGCCCTAAGTGTAACAGGATCCTAACATCCTGAAGGGCAAGGCTCTGTTCAAATAAAAAAATGTGCATGTGAAATAGCACTCCCAAGGCAAAGCCTTTTAACAGTGTTTTGTAAATATACACTCTGCTCCAAACCATTGAGAACGGAGAACTGAATGAGCCCAGAAGGGATGGTTTGGGAACAATCCTTATGAGTTGTGGCACAGTCAGCGTCTCCATCCCCTTACAACTCTATGATCACATAGTTACCTTTTTGGTTGGTCTTTTTTTCTGCCAAAATGGCCGACCGCAGTCAATTAATCCCAATGCATCCTGGACCCAGATTAACCCTAGTCCTGGATTAAATTGTTCTCAATAGATTAATCTTGGTCTGGGAAAGTGGCCCATAGAGTGTGTACAGGCCCACGCATTGATTTCTACTGTTGAGAGGCAGAGAGAGTAACAAGACTTGTCATATGGTTCCAGTCCAGACCAGCAGTGGTCTCCACTCCACCTAACAGCTCTCATGAGAACCCTCAGGACCCCATCAGCAGAGTTTAATTAGTAATTACAAACATAACCTCAGAGATTACCTAAACAATTTGCATTCAATCTCCATTTATTAGCACAGCAACACACCCGATTCAACTAATGTCAACTACTTGTCAAGGGCTTGACGATAAACTGAATTCATCTGCTGCTCTGTTTGCTACATACTTCAGTCTGAGACTGCCATCGTTGAAGTCGTTTGTAGTGACGTTAAAATGAGGGATGTTGTACAAAACAATGTCGTAATTGATTGGATAATCTCTAACCGATCAGAGTATCAAAGCCTATGACGCATTTTCAAAACGCTGCTTTACCCACGTGTTTTATGGCTCTGGCCCACCCCATCAGTTTCTGGGACCAATCAGAACTATTAGAATGTGTTTGCGTTCTAGAAATCGTTGGGGATGTACTCAGATCCAGACTCATTGCGGAGAAGAAACTAACGTCCATGGGTGTGGCGTAGCGACTGGCTGGAGCAAGGAGTTTTGGGTAGGCAGGAGAATGTTATAGTGCTCTGCTGGACCCAATGCCTGCACACCTGGGAAAAGCACTGTTCCAAAATTATGTTTGGATGTAGAGTGTGTCAGCAGCCCCCTCTACTGGCCTTCAGCCTCAATACATGATCAGGGTCGTCAGTGGAGGTACCAGTTTAGGTTTCTCTGGCAGGCTGGTAGGTAGGTAGTTTTAAGGCCAGTATCCTCCCCTTGTCACACTGGGCTAGGGTAACAGTGCAAATCATTTTGATTTAGTATTGGTAACAGTCAGAGAGCAGTGGGCAGATGTAGTATCTTCTGTTTTTTAAAGACTGTCTAAATGTAACTTTGCATTCTGCATAATTCAGTCTTGTTGACTGCGAGAATGAAATAAATAAATCAAAATGTGCATATCATTTTACTGGAGGTGGGCTGCATACCAAGACACAAACTGCACAGTAGTGCATACTGGAAATATGCATAATGTGTGATAATGTTTTCAGTTTTCTTTTGGTATCTAGTAAAACAAAAACTTGGAAGTATAGGATTCACCTCATTGTATCCTGAAAATGTACAGTAATACATCACATCCACTAGATGGCTCTGGTTTTCTCCAGTTTAACTATTTAAATGTTTAACTGTTTTTTAATGTATTGAGACATCCATTATAACATTGAGTAGGTACGATACACAGTACAATACATGATCCTATCACCCCCATTTCAATGGATAGCATACAAAGTCTATTAACATCTTACTCTGATTAATGTTACTGTAGTAATATAAAGTCAGCAGTGAGTGAATGGGCTGCTTTGTTTTGCACTATAAATCACTAGCACTGTGTTGAGTTTATAAGAAGTCCTTTTATAACTGTCCAGTGAAAATCTCACTTTTCATATTATGTTAACACATACCCAAATAATGTTGTTGACTCATCCTACACTTATTATATATGAAAATATTATATTAATTGTGGCCAAAGCATAAATTGTAGAAAGAAGCTGCGAAATATGTAACTTTTTGGGCGACCTGACCAAATTCACATAGAAATGTCAGTTATAGATCTGTTATTCTCATTGAAAGCCAGTCTAACGTGGTAGATCCGTTCTATGTGCGGTATTTCTATGCTTCCCGTTCTGAAGTTTAGTTTTTGCGTCTTTTCCTTTCGGTTTTGTATACCAGCTTCAAACAGCTGAAAATACAATACATTTGGTTATTGAAAATATATTTTACAGCGGTTTAGATGGTACAATGTTTCTCTACACTTTTTGCTTGTATTGCTTGGTTTGTCACAAACTGAAATTAGGCGAACTGTTACAATTTTAGCAACCAGGAAATGGCAGAGCGATTTCTGCATTTTGCACCTTTAAATGGGAACTGCCTCCTAGAACCAACTTCTCTGGTTATAAATGGCCTATATGGCATCGATTTGAGTCAGAAACATTCATTCTAGTGTCCAAATTAACTACAAAGTGTAAATAGGATAATTTTGGTCATGAAGTCTGTCTCGTCCAAAACGAGATTTGGAAGTGAGTGTATCACGACGGGTATTGATGGGTTCGGTATGGATTACTTACATGGCCACTTTTGCCAATGATGTCCAATTGCCCAGAGACAAGGTGTGGTCCGCCCTCAGCTGCCATGTGTTGTGGACATGTTGTCAAGTCTGGAATGCACGCACACTTGCTCAGCATAGGAGTGAAAATGGGCTCCATAAAGTTTGTGCAAACATCTAATGCATTCACAATATTGCTCAAGATGGCAAGGAATGGATTACATACAACAAACGTACGACATGATGGCTGTGACTGGTGTGTGGTGAGCGGCTAGCTAGCTATGATACTGTGATGTAACTAGCTAAATACATAGCCTCTCCCTAAATCAAATCAAATCCAAATCAAATTTTCTTTGTCACATATACGTGTTTAGCAGATGTTTTTGCGGGTGTAGCGAAATGCTTGTGCTTCTAGCTCTGACAGTGCAGTAATATCTAACAAGTAATATCTAACAATTTCACAATTTATACCCAATACACACAAATCTAGTAAGGAATGGAATTTAAGAATATATACATATATGGACAAGCAATGACAGAGCGGCATGGACTAAGATACAGTAAAATATTATAGAATAGAATACAGTATATACATATGAGATGAGTAGTGCAAGATATGTAAACATTATTAAAGTGACTAGTGTTCCATTTCTTAAAGTGGCCAGTGATTTCAATAGGCAGCAGCAGCCTCTAATGTGCTAGTGATGGCTATTTAACAGTCTGATGGCCTTGAGATAGAAGCTGTTTTTCATTCACTCGGTACCAGCTTTGATGCACCTGTACTGACCTCGCCTTCTGGATGATAGCGGGGGTGAACAGGTAGTGGCTCGGGTGGTCCTTGATGATCTTTTTGGCCTTCCTGTGACATCCGGTGCTGTAGGTGTCTTGGAGGGCGGGTAGTTTGCCCCCGGTAATGCGTTCGGCAGACCGCACCACCCTCTGGAGAGCCCTGCGGTTGCGGGCGGTGCAGTTGCCGTACCAGGCGGTGATACAGCCCAACAGGATGCTCTCAATTGTGCATCTGTAAAAGTTTGTGAGGGTTTTAGGTGCCAAGCCACATTTCTTCAGCCTCCTGAAGATGAAGAGGCTCTGTTGCGCCCTCTTCACCACATTGTCTGCGTGGGTGGACCATTTCAGTTTGTCAGTGATGTGTACGCCAAGGAACTTGAAGCTTTCCACCTTCTCCACTGCGGTCCTGTCGATGTGGATATGGGGGTGCACCCTCTGCTGTGTCCTGAAGTCCACGATCATCTCCTTTGTTTTGTTGACGTTGAGTGAGAGGTTATTTTCCTGGCAGCACACTCCGAGAGCCCTCACCTCCTCCCTGTAGGCGGTCTCGTCATTGTTGGTAATCAAGCCTACTACTTTTGTGTCGTCTGCAAACTTGATGATTGAGTTGGAGGCGTGCTTGGCCACGCAGTCATGGATGAACAGGAAGTACAGCAAGGGGCTGAGAACAACCCTTGTGGGGCCCCAGTGTTGAGGATCAGCGAAGTGGAGATGTTGTTTCCTACCTTCACCACCTGGGGGCGGCCCGTCAGGAAGTCCAGGACCCAGCTGCACAGGGCGGGGTTCAGACCCAGGGCCTCGAGCTTAATGATGAGCTTGGAGGGTACTATGGTGTTGAATGCTGAGCTATAGTCAATGAACAGCATTCTTACGTAGGTATTCCTCTTGTCCAGATGTGATAGGGCAGTGTGCAGTGTGATGGCGATTGCATCGTCTGTGGATCTGTTGGGTCGGTAAGCAAATTGAAGTGGGTCCAGGGTGACAGGTAAGGTAGAGGTGATATGATCCTTGACTAGTCTCTCAAAGCACTTCATGATGACAGAGGTGAGTGCTACGGGGCGATAGACATTTAGTTCAGTTACCTTTGCTTTCTTGGGTACAGGAACAATGGTGGCCATCTTGAAGCATGTGGGAACAGCAGACTGGGAAAGGGAGAGATTGAATGTGTCCGTAAACACACCAGCCAGCTGGTCTGCGCATGCTCTGAGGACACGGCTAGGGATGCCGTCTGGGCCGGCAGCCTCGCGGGGGTTAACATGCTTAAATGTCTTACTCACGTCGGCCACGGAGATGGAGAGGCCACAGTCCTTGGTAGTGGGCCTCGTCGGTGGCACTGTGTTATCCTCAAAGCGGGCGAAGAAAGTGTTTAGCTTGTCTGGAAGCGAGACGTCGGTGTCGGCGACGTGGCTGGTTTTCCTTTTGTAGTCCGTGATTGTCTGTAGACCCTGCCACATACATCTCGTGTCTGAGCCGTTGAATTGCGACTCCACTTTCTCTATACTGATGTTTTGCCAGTTTACATGCCTTGCGGAGTGAGTAGCTACACTGTTTGTATTCTACCATATTCCCAGTCACCTTGCCATGGTTAAATGTTTGTGGTTCGCGCGAATGCTGCCATCTATCCACGGTTTCTGGTCAGGGTAGGTTTTAATAGTCACAGTTAGCACAACATCACCTATACACTTCCTGATAAACTCAGTCACCGTTTCAGTGTATTCGTCTAAATTATTTTCGCAAGCTACCCGGAACATATCCCAGTCCGCGTGATCAAAACAATCTTGAAGTGTGGATTCCGATTGGTCAGACCAGCATTGAATAGTCCTTAGCACGGGTACTTCCTGTTTTGAGTTTCTGCCTATAGGAAGGGAGGAGAAAAATTTAGTCGTGGTTAGATTTGCCGAAAGGAGGGCGGGGGAGGGCCTTATAACCATCCCGGAAGTTCGAATGGCAATGGTCAAGGATTTTAGCAGTGCGAGTACAACAGTCGATATGTTGATAGAACTTCGGCAGCCTAGTCCTCAAATTTGCTTTGTTAAAATCCCCGGCTACAATAAATGCAGCCTCAGGATATGTGGTTTCCAGTTTGCATAGTCCAGTGAAGTTCTTTGAGGGCCATCATGGTATCGGCTTGAGGAGGGATATACACGGCCGTGACTATAACCGAAGAATATTCTCTTGAGAGATAATACGGTCGGCATTTGATTGTGAGGTATTCTAGGTCGGGTGAACAAAAGGACTTGAATTCCTGTATGTTACTACAATTACACCATGAGTCGTAAATCATGAAACACACACCTCTGCCCTTCTGCGGTGAGATATTTATTCCTGTCTGCACGATGAACTGAGAACCCATCTGGCTGGACCGATTTCGACAGAATATCCCGAGAGAGCCATGTTTCCGTGAAACAAAGTATGTTACAGGCCTTGATGTCTCTCTGGAAAGAAATCCTTGCCCTGAGCTCATCGAGCTTGTTTACCAGAAACTGAACATTAGCGAGTAATATACTTGGAAGCGGAGGGTGGTGTGCACGCCTCCTAAGTCGAACCAGCAGGCCGCTCCGAGTGCCTCTCCTCCGCGGGCAATGTTTTGGGTCAGCCGCTGGAATCAGTTCAATTGCCCTGGGGAGATTAAACAAAGGATCTGCTTCGGGAAAGTCGTATTCCTGGTCGTAATGCTGGTGAGTTACCGCCATTCTGATATGCAATAGTTTTTCCCGGCTGTATGTAATGATACAAAACACTTTCTGAGCTAATAATGTAAAAAAAATTATACATAAAAAAACAAAATACCACAAAGTTTCCTAAGAGTTAGTCACGAGGCCGCCATCCTCGTCGGCGCCTACAAACTATTAGGTTTCAGGTCTCTCCAGAGATGTTAGATCGGGTTCAAGTCCGGTCTCTGGCTGGGCCACTCAAAGACATTCAGAGACTTGTCCCGAAGCCACTCCTGCATTGTCTTGGCTGTGTGCTTAGGGTCGTTGTCCTGTTGGAAGGTGAACCTTCACCCCAGTCTGAGTTCCTGAGCACTCTGGAGCAGGTTTTCATCAAGGATCTCTCTGTATTTACTCCGCTCATCTTTTCCTCGATCCTGACTAGTCTCCCAGTCCCTGCCACTGACAAACATCCCCACAGCATGATGCTGCCACCACCATGCTTCACCGTAGTGATGGTGCCAGGTTTCTTCCAGACGTGACACTTGGCATTCAGGCCAAAGAGCTCAATCTTGGTTTCATCAGACCGGAGAATCTTGTTTCTCATGTTCTGAGAGTCCTTTAAGTGCCTTTAGGCAAACTCCAAGCGGGCTGTCATGTGCCTTTTACTGAGGAATGGCTTCCGTCTGGCCACTCTACCATAAAGGCCTGATTGGTGGAGTGCTGCAGAGATGGTTGTCCTTCAGGAAGTTTCTCCCATCTCCACAGAGAAACTCTAGAGCTCTGTCCGAGTGACCATTGGGTTCTTGGTCACCTCCCTGACCAAGGCACTTCTCCCCCGATTGCTCAGTTTGGCCGTGCGGCCAGCTCTATAAAGAGTCGTGGTGGTTCTAAATGTCTTCCATTTAAGAATGATGGAGGCCATTGTGTTCTTGTGGACCTTCAATGCTGCAGACATTTTTTCTACCCTTCCGCAGATCAGTGCTTCGACACAATCCTGTCTCGTGGCTCTACAGACAATTCCTTCGACCTCATGGCTTGGTTTTTGCTCTGACATGCACTGTCAACTGTGGGACCTTATATAGACAGGTGTGTGCCTTTCCAAATTATGTCCAATCAATTGAATTTACCACAGGTGGACTCCAATCAAGTTGTAGAAACATCTCAAGGATGATCAATGGAAACAGGATGCACCTGAGCTCAATTTCGAGTCTCATAGCAAAGGGTCTGAACACTTATGTAAATAAGGTATTTCTGTTTTTGCTTTTGTCATTATGGGGTATTGTGTGTAGATTGCTGAGGATCTGTATTTATTTCATCAATTTTAGAATAAGACTAACGTAACAAAATGTGGAAAAGTCAAGGGGTCTGAATACTTTCCGAAGGCACTGGATACACAGGGTACCAGTACCGAGTCAATGTGTAGTCAATTGAGGTAGATATGTACATATTGGTAAGGGTAAAGTGACCAGGGAACAGGAAAGATAAAACAGTAGCAGCAGCGTATGTAATGAGTCAAAAGAGTTGCAAAGAGCTATTTGTGGCTCAGGGATAGAAGCTGTTCAGGGTCCTGTTGGTTCCAGACTTGGTGCATCGGCATCACTTGCCGTGCGTAGCAGAGAGAACAGTCTGTGACTTGGGTGGCTGGAGTCTTTGACAACTTTTAGGCCATTCCTCTGACACCACCTGGTATAGAGGTTATGGATGGCAGAGAGCTCGGCCCCAGTGGTGTACTGGGCCTTACGCACTACCCTCTGCAGCGCCTTGCGGTCGGATGCCAAGCAGTTGCCATACCAACGGTGATGCAGCCAGTCAAGAGGCTCTCAATGGTGCAGCTGTAGAACTTTATGAGGATCTGAGAGCCCATGCCAAATCTTTTCAGCCTCCTGAGTAGGAAGAGGCATTGTTGTGCCTTCTTCACAACTGTGTTGGTGTTTGTGGACCATGTTAATTCCTTAGTGATGTGGACACTGAGGAACTTTAAGCTCTCGACCCGCTATACTACACCCCCGTCAATGTGGATTGGGGCGTGCTCGGCCCTCCATTTCCTACAGTCCACGATCAGCTCCTTTGTCTTTCTGACATTGAGGGAGAGGTTGTTGTCCTGGCACCACACTGCCAGGTCACTGACCTCCTCTCTATAGGCGGTATCATGCATGGTTCAGTGTTGCTTGCCTCGAAGAGAGCATAGAAGGCATTTAGCTCGTCTGGTAGGCTCGCGTCACTGGGCAGCTCGCGGCTAGGTTTCCCTTTGTAATCCGTGATAGTTTGCAAGCCCTGCCACAGCCGACGATCCGGTGTAGTAGGATTCAATCTTAGTCTTGTACTGACACTTGATGGCTCGTCGGAGGTCGTAGCAGGATTTCTTATAAGCGTACGGATTTGTGTCCCGCTCCTTGAAAGCGGCAACTCTAGCCTTTAGCTCAGTGTGGATGTTGCCTGTAATCAATGGCTTTTTGTTGGGATATACAGTGGGGGAAAAAAGTATTTAGTCAGCCACCAATTGTGCAAGTTCTCCCACTTAAAAAGATGAGAGAGGCCTGTAATTTTCATCATAGGTACACGTCAACTATGACAGACAAAATGAGATTTTTTTTCCAGAAAATCACATTGTAGGATTTTTAATGAATTTATTTGCAAATTATGGTGGAAAATAAGTATTTGGTCAATAACAAAAGTTTCTCAATACTTTGTTATATACCCTTTGTTGGCAATGACACAGGTCAAACGTTTTCTGTAAGTCTTCACAAGGTTTTCACACACTGTTGCTGGTATTTTGGCCCATTCCTCCATGCAGATCTCCTCTAGAGCAGTGATGTTTTGGGGCTGTCGCTGGGCAACACGGACTTTCAACTCCCTCCAAAGATTTTCTATGGGGTTGAGATCTGGAGACTGGCTAGGCCACTCCAGGACCTTGAAATGCTTCTTACGAAGCCACTCCTTCGTTGCCCGGGCGGTGTGTTTGGGATCATTGTCATGCTGAAAGACCCAGCCACGTTTCATCTTCAATGCCCTTGCTGATGGAAGGAGGTTTTCACTCAAAATCTCACGATACATGGCCCCATTCATTCTTTCCTTTACACGGATCAGTCGTCCTGGTCCCTTTGCAGAAAAACAGCCCCAAAGCATGATGTTCCCACCCCCATGCTTCACAGTAGGTATGGTGTTCTTTGGATTCAACTCAGCATTCTTTGTCCTCCAAACACGACGAGTTGAGTTTTTACCAAAAAGTTCTATTTTGGTTTCATCTGACCATATGACATTCTCCCAATCCTCTTCTGGATCATCCAAATGCACTCTAGCAAACTTCAGACGGGCCTGGACATGTACTGGCTTAAGCAGGGGGGACACGTCTGGCACTGCAGGATTTGAGTCCCTGGCGGCGTAGTGTGTTACTGATGGTAGGCTTTGTTACTTTGGTCCCAGCTCTCTGCAGGTCATTCACTAGGTCCCCCCGTGTGGTTCTGGGATTTTTGCTCACCGTTCTTGTGATCATTTTGACCCCACGGGGTTAGATCTTGCGTGGAGCCCCAGATCGAGGGAGATTATCAGTGGTCTTGTATGTCTTCCATTACCTAATAATTGCTCCCACAGTTGATTTCTTCAAACCAAGCTGCTTACCTATTGCAGATTCAGTCTTCCCAGCCTGGTGCAGGTCTACAATTTTGTTTCTGGTGTCCTTTGACAGCTCTTTGGTCTTGGCCATAGTGGAGTTTGGAGTGTGACTGTTTGAGGTTGTGGACAGGTGTCTTTTATACTGATAACAAGTTCAAACAGGTGCCATTAATACAGGTAACGAGTGGAGGACAGAGGAGCCTCTTAAAGAAGAAGTTACAGGTCTGTGAGAGCCAGAAATCTTGCTTGTTTGTAGGTGACCAAATACTTATTTTCCACCATAATTTGCAAATAAATTCATTAAAAATCCTACAATGTGATTTTCTGGATTTTCTTTTCTCATTTTGTCTGTCATAGTTGACGTGTACCTATGATGAAAATTACAGGCCTCTCTCATCTTTTTAAGTGGGAGAACTTGCACAATTGGTGGCTGACTAAATACTTTTTTCCCCCACTGTATATGTACTGTCAGATGCGCGATAGGTAGCCTATCCATTTGGCATGTAGCTAGCTAGCTAAGCAAACAAAGTGTCACTAAGCTGACATATGGAATTGTTTTAAGATGGTCATACTATGGATCATGTTTGATAAAAAATGTAGGACCCCTTTAGGTATCCCCAAAAAATATATTTAATTTGGCCTTTACTACTATAGCCCATAAAAACGCATTGAATAACACATTCATAAATGGGGAAAAAAGACAGCCAAAATATTAATCATCATGAACAAAGTTTTGAATTGTCTGCCCTATATCTAGGAGATATAAGAAGCTCAGGAAATATGCATGGGCTGCATATATATATATATTTTTTTTTTTTACACATACAGTGGGGAGAACAAGTATTTGATACACTGCCGATTTTGCAGGTTTTCCTACTTACAAAGCATGTAGAGGTCTATAATTTTTATCATAGGTACAAAAATACAGAAAATCACATTGTATGATTTTTAAGTAATTAATTTGCATTTTATTGCATGACATAAGTATTTGATACATCAGAAAAGCAGAACTTAATATTTGGTACAGAAACCTTTGTTTGCAATTACAGAGATCATGCGTTTCCTGTAGGTCTTGACCAGGTTTGCACACACTGCAGCAGGGATTTTGGCCCACTCCTCCATACAGACCTTCTCCAGATCCTTCAGGTTTCGGGGCTGTCACTGGGCAATACGGACTTTCAGCTCCCTCCAAAGATTTTCTATTGGGTTCAGGTCTGGAGACTGGCTAGGCCACTCCAGGACCTTGAGATGCTTCTTACGGAGCCACTCCTTAGTTGCCCTGGCTGTGTGTTTCGGGTCGTTGTCATGCTGGAAGACCCAGCCACGACCCATCTTCAATGCTCTTACTGAGGGAAGGAAGTTGTTGGCCAAGATCTCGCGATACATGGCCCCATCCATCCTCCCCTCAATATGGTGCAGTCGTCCTGTCCCCTTTGCAGAAAAGCATCCCCAAAGAATGATGTTTCCACCTCCATGCTTCACGGTTGCGATGGTGTTCTTGGGGTTGTACTCATCCTTCTTCTTCCTCCAAACACGGCGAGTGGAGTTTAGACCAAAAAGCTCTATTTTTGTCTCATCAGACCACATGACCTTCTCCCATTCCTCCTCTGGATCATCCAGATGGTCATTGGCAAACTTCAGACGGGCCTGGACATGCGCTGGCTTGAGCAGGGGGACATTGCGTGCGCTGCAGGATTTTAATCCATGACGGCGTAGTGTGTTACTAATGGTTTTCTTTGAGACTGTGGTCCCAGCTCTCTTCAGGTCATTGACCAGGTCCTGCCGTGTAGTTCTGGGCTGATCCCTCACCTTCCTCATGATCATTGATGCCCCACGAGGTGAGATATTGCATGGAGCCCCAGACCGAGGGTGTTTGACCGTCATCTTGAACATCTTCCATTTTCTAATAATTGCGCCAACAGTTGTTGCCTTCTCACCAAGCTGCTTGCCTATTGTCCTGTAGCCCATCCCAGCCTTGTGCAGATCTACAATTTTATCCCTGATGTCCTTACACAGCTCTCTGGTCTTGGCCATTGTGGAGAGGTTGGAGTCTGTTTGATTGAGTGTGTGGACAGGTGTCTTTTATACAGGTAACGAGTTCAAACAGGTGCAGTTAATACAGGTAATGAGTGGAGAACAGGAGGGCTTCTTAAAGAAAAACTAACAGGTCTGTGAGAGCTGGAATTCTTACTGGTTGGTAGGTGATCAAATACTTATGTCATGCAATAAAATGCAAATTAATTACTTAAAAATCATACAATGTGATTTTCCGTCTCTCACAGTTGAAGTGTACCTATGATAAAAATTACAGACCTCTACATGCTTTGTAAGTAGGAAAACCTGCAAAATCGGCAGTGTATCAAATACTTGTTCTCCCCACTGTATTTTGGCCCTTTTTGGGTAGGCACAAAACTACCTCCATAATTTTTTTTTTTTTACCAGTACCGGTTACCTTCAGACGAGTCCTGTGAGACTTGTGCACTTCTGGTGGTCGTAGAGCAAAATAGAGAGAATCTCCCCTTTCCACAGTGGGGTCACATTAGTTTGTAGGCCAAACGGTTCGGACTCTACAAAGAGATGTTGGCACATTGACGGAACTGACTTCAGACGAGTCATGTGACACTTGTGGGACTCATAGAGCAAAACGGAGAACACCATCATGTTAGTAATCGTTTGTAGGCCAAACCATTCGGACGCTATAGACGTTTTTGTGAGAAGACCGATTTTCGGGATGTCTTATGGTCTGACAAACACAGCATCAGTTGTGGATTGAGACGCAGCCCATGCAAAAAAACATATCTCTAGCTTAAACTGACAGATTTTGATGGACTTTTTTATTAGACTACTGGTCAAAAGTTTTAGAACACCTACTCATTCAACTGCTTTTCTTTATTTTTACTATTTTCTACATTGTAGAATAATAGTGAAGACATCAAAACTATGAAATAACACATATGGAATCATGTAGTAACCAAAAAAGTGTTAAAGAAATCAAAATATATTTTATATTTTAAATTATTCAAATAGCCACCCTTTGCACACTCTTGGCATTCTCTCAACCAGCTTCATGAGGGAGTCACCTGGAACGCATTCCAATTAACATGTGTGCCTTCTTAAAAGTTAATTTGTGGATGACCAGCCTTTCAATGCATTTCATATGGCTACAGATGTGATTTAGATAGGTTACCTTGGCGTTCTTGGGCACAGGGACTATAGTGGTCTGCTTGAAACATGTAGGTATTACAGACTGGGTCAGGGAGAGTTTGAAAATGTTAGTGAAGACACTTGTCAGTTGGTCAGCGCATGCTCTGAGTACGCATCCTGGTAATCCGTCTGGCCCTGCAGCCTTGTAAATGTTAACCTGTTTAAAGGTCTTACTCACATCGGCTACGGAGAGCGTGATCACATAGTCGTCTGGATCCGCTGGTGCTCTCATGCATGGTTCAGTGTTGCTTGCCTCAAAGCAAGAATAGAAGGCATTTAGCTCGTCTGGTAGGTAAGCATCACTGCGCAGCTCGCGGCTTGGTTTCCCCTTTGTAATCCATGATAGTTTGCAAGCCCTGCCACATCCGACAAGCCGGTGTAGTAGGATTCGATCAACAGTCCTATATTGATGCTTTGCCTGTTTGATGATTCTTCGGAGGGCGTAGCGGGATTTCTTAAAAGCGCCCGGATTAGTGTCCCGCTCCTTGAAAGCAGCAGATCCAGCCTTTATAGCGGATGTTGTCTGTAATCCATGGCTTCTGGTTGGGATATGTACGTACGGTCACTGTGGGGACGATGTTGTCAATGCACTTATTAATGAATGTGGTAAACTCCTCAATGCCATCAGATGAATCCAATAACATATTCCATACAGTCCTGTAGCTTAGCATCCGCTTCATCGGACCTGTTCCGTATTGATCGCATCACTGGTACTTCGAGTTTTTGCTTGTAAGCAGGAATCAGGAGGATAGAGTTATGGTCAGATTTGCCAAATGGAGGGCGAGGGAGAGCTTTGTATGTGTCTCTGTGTGTGGTAAAGGTGATCTAGAGTTTTTTCACCTCTAGTTGCACAGGTGACATGCTGGTAGAAATTAGGTTTGACTGATTTCAATTTTCCTGCATTAAAATCACTGGCCACTAGGAGTGCCGACTCTGGGCGAGCATTTCCTTGTTTGCTTATGGCACTATACAGCTCGTTGAGTGAGGCCTTAGTGCCAGCATCAGTTTGTTGTGGTAAATTAACAGCTAGTAAAAATATAGATGAAAACTCTTAGTAAATAGCATGGTCTACAGCTTATCATGAGGTACTCTAACACAGGCGAGCAGAACCTTGAGACTTCCTTAATATTTGAGATTGCGCACCAGCTGTTGTTAAAGAGACACACACCACCTCCCTTGAGTTTACCTGACGCTGCAGTTCTGTCCTGCTGATGTATAGAAAAAACAGCTAGATTTATATTTTCCATGTCCTTGTTCATCCACTCTAATAAACATAGGATATTAAAGTTCTTCAGATCACGTTGATAGGATAGTCTTGAATGGAGCTCGTCCAGTTTATTCTCCAGTGATTGCACGTTCGCCAATAGAACGGAGGATCGAGGCCGTTTATCCACTCGCCGATGTAGTCTCATCAGGTATCCCGCACGCCGGCCTCTATAATGGCGCCTCTTCCTTTTTCGAGTATCAGGGATTTGGGCCTGGTCCGAGATGAGCAGTATGTCCTTTCCCGCCGACTCATTGAAGTAGAAATCCTCATCAAATCGAGGTTCAGATGTCCAGAAGCTCTTTTCAGTCATAGGAAATTATGGCAGAAACATTATATACAGAAAAAGTTAAGATCCGCGCAAAACAATAGGTCAGGAGCCCGTAAAACTGGTGTTATTCCCTCCAGCACCATTCTATATCATGACTCCCAGTTCCATTACAGTAAAGGCAGAATGCCGTCAAGCCTGAGTTATCAAGAGCAAGTGCTAACCAAAACAACATGCCCGTTCTCATAAAAGTAGATAGCTACCTAACTTGCAAATCCATGTTAGTTATCAATATCTTTGTCCGAGTTTAAATGAATTGGCTAGTTAGCTAGGAGGGATCTTTTTACCTAGCAAGTTCGAGTTGAAACCATATCGATAGCAAGCTGGCTAATGTTACATCCTATAAAATCTTATTGTCAGGTGCAACGTTAGCTATAAAAATAATCATTTCTATGACATTACATCACATTACACACTCGCTAATGTTAAGTCTCTGGTTAACAAGCTCGACGAGCTCAGGGCAAGGATTTCTTTCCAGAGAGACATCAAGGCCTGTAACATACTTTGTTTCACGGAAACATGGCTCTCTCGGGATATTCTGTCGAAATCGGTCCAGCAAGATGGGTTCTCAGTTCATCGTGCAGACAGGAATAATTATCTCACCGCAGAAGGGCTGAGGTGTGTGTTCACCCGACCTAGAATACCTCACAATCAAATGCCGACCGTATTATCTCTCAAGAGAATATTATTCGGTTATAGTCACGGCCATGTATATCCCCCCTCAAGCCGATACCACGATGGCCCTCAAAGAACTTCACTGGACTATGCAAACTGGAAACCACATATCCTGAGGCTGCATTTATTGTAGCCGGGGATTTTAACAAAGCAAATTTGAGGACTAGGCTGCCGAAGTTCTATCAACATATCGACTGTTGTACTCGCACTGTGACTATTAAAACCTACCCTACTGTGACTATTAAAACCTACCCTAACCAGAAACCGTGGATAGATGGCAGTATTGGTGCGAAACTGAAAGCACGAACCACCGCATTTAACCATGGCTAGGTGACTGGGAATATGTCAGAATACAAACAGTGTAGCTACTCACTCCGCAAGGCAATTAAACTGGCAAAACATCAGTATAGAGACAAAGTGGAGTCGCAATTCAACGGCTCAGACACGAGACGTATGTGGCAGGGTCTACAGACAATCACAGACTACAAAAGGAAAACCAGCCACATCGCCGACACCGACTTCGCCCGCTTTGAGGATAACACAGTGCCACCGACGAGGCCCACTACCAAGGACTGTGGCCTCTCCTTCTCCGTGGCCGATGTGAGTAAGACATTTAAGTATGTTAACCCCCAGACGGCATCCCTATCCGCGTCCTCAGAGCATGCGCAGACCAGCTGGCTGGTGTGTTTACGGACACGTTCAATCTCTCCCTTTCCCAGTCTGCTGTTCCCACATGCTTCAAGATGGCCACCATTGTTCCTGTACCCAAGAAAGCAAAGGTAACTCGACTAAATGACTATCGCCCCGTAGCACTCACCTCTGTCATCATGAAGTGCTTTGAGAGACTAGTCAAGGATCATATCAACTCTACCTTACCTGTCACCCTAGACCCACTTCAATTTGCTTACCGCCCCAACAGATCCACAGATGATGCAATCGCCATCACACTGCACACTGCCCTATCACATCTGGACAAGAGGAATACCTACAGTGAGGGGAAAAAGTATTTGATCCCCTGCTGATTTTGTACATTTGCCCACTGACAAAGACATGATCAGTCTATAATTTTAATGGTAGGTTTATTTGAACAGTGAGAGATAGAATAACAACAACAAAATCCAGAAAAACGCATGTCAAAAATGTTATAAATTGATTTGCATTTTAATGAGGGAAATAAGTATTTGACCCCTCTGCAAAACATGACTTAGTACTTGGTGGCAAAACCCTTGTTGGCAATCACAGAGGTCAGACGTTTCTTGTAGTTGGCCACCAGGTTTGCACACATCTCAGGAGGGATTTTGTCCCACTCCTCTTTACAGATCTTCTCCAAGTCATTAAGGTTTCGAGGCTGACGTTTGGCAACTCGAACCTTCAGCTCCCTCCACAGATTTTCTATGGGATTAAGGTCTGGAGACTGTCCTGTCCCCTTAGCAGAAAAACACCCCCAAAGCATAATGTTTCCACCTCCATGTTTGACGGTGGGGATGGTATTCTTGGGGTCATAGGCAGCATTCCTCCTCCTCCAAACACGGCGAGTTGAGTTGATGCCAAAGAGCTCGATTTTGGTCTCATCTGACTACAACACTTTCACCCAGTTCTCCTCTGAATCATTCAGATGTTAATTGGCAAACTTCAGACGGTCCTGTATATGTGCTTTCTTGAGCAGGGGGACCTTGCGGGCGCTGCAGGATTTCAGTCCTTCACGGCGTAGTGTGTTACCAATTGTTTTCTTGGTGACTATGGTCCCAGCTGCCTTGAGATAATTGACAAGATCCTCCCGTGTAGTTCTGGGCTGATTCCTCACCGTTCTCATGATCATTGCAACTCCACGAGGTGAGATCTTGCATAGAGCCCCAGGCCGAGGGAGATTGACAGGTCTTTTGTGTTTCTTCCATTTACGAATAATCGCACCAACTGTTGTCACCTTCTCACCAGGCTGCTTGGTGATGGTCTTGTAGCCCATTCCAGCCTTGTGTAGGTCTACAATCTTGTCCCTGACATCCTTGGAGTGCTCTTTGGTCTTGGCCATGGTGGAGAGTTTGGAATCTGATTGATTGATTGCTTCTGTGGACAGGTGCTTTTATACAGGTAACAAGCTGAGATTAGGAGCACTCCCTTTAAGAGTGTGCTCCTAATCTCAGCTCGTTACCTGTATAAAAGACACCTGGGAGCCAGAAATCTTTCTGATTGAGAGGGGGTCAAATACTTATTTCCCTCATTAAAATGCAAATCAATTTATAACATTTTTGGCATGTGTTTTTCTGGATTTTTTTGTTGTTATTCTGTCTCACTGTTCAAATAAACCTACCATTAAAATTATATACTGATCATTTCTTTGTCAGTGGGCAAACGTACAAAATCAGCAGGGGATCAAATACTTTTTTCCCTCACTGTATGTAAGATTGCTGTTCATCGACTGTAGCTCAGCATTCAACACCATAGTACCCTCCAAGCTCATCATTAAGCTCGAGGCCCTGGGTCTGAACCCCAACCTGTGCAACTGGGTCCTGGACTTCCTGACGGGCTGCCCCCAGTTGGTGAAGGTAGGAAACAACACTGATCCTCAACACTGGGGCCCCACAACGGTGTGTGCTCAGCCCCCTCCTGTACTCCCTGTTCACCCATGACTGCGTGGCCAAGCACGCCTCCAACTCAATCATCAAGTTTGCAGACGACACAACAGTAGTAGGCTTGATTACCAACAATGACGAGACCGCCTATAGGGAGGTGGTGAGGGCTCTGGGAGTGTGGTGCCAGGAAAATAACCTCTCAATAAACGTCAACAAAACAAAGGAGATGATCATGGACCTCAGGAAACAGCAGAGGGTGCACCCCCCTATCCACATCGACGGGACCGCAGTGGAGAAGGTGGAAAGCTTCAAGTTCCTTGGTGTTCAGATCACTGACAAACTGAAATGGTCCACCAACGCAGACAGTGTGGTGAAGAAGGCGCAACAGAGCCTCTTCAACTTCAGGAGGCTGAAGAAATGTGTCTTGGCACCTAAAACCCTCACAAACTTTTACAGATGCACAATTGAGAGCATCCTGTCGGGCTGTATCACCGCCTGGTACGGCAACTGCACCGTCTGCAACCCCAGGGCTCTCTAGAGGGTGGTGCGGTTTGCCGAACGCATTACCGGGGGCAAACTAACCGCCCTCCAAGACACCTACAACACCCGATGTCACAGGAAGGCCAAAAAGATCATCAAGGACATCAACCACCCGAGCCACTGCCTGTTCACCCCCGCTATCATCCAGAAGGCGAGGTCAGTACAGGTGCATCAAAGCTGGTACCGAGAGAATGAAAAACAGCTTCTATCTCAAAGCCATCAGACTGTTAAATAGCCATCACTAGCACATTAGAGGCTGCTGCTGCCTAATGAAATCACTGGCCACTTTAAGAAATGGAACACTAGTCACTTTAATAATGTTTACGGAACTTGCACTACTCATCTCATATGTATATACTGTATTCTATTCTATAATATTCTACTGTATCTTGGTCCATGCCGCTCTGTCATTGCTTGTCCATATATGTATATATTCTTATATTCCATTCCTTACTAGATTTGTGTGTATTGGGTATATGTTGTGAAATTGTTAGATATTACTTGTTAGATATTATTGCACTGTCGGAGCTAGAAGTACAAGCATTTCGCTACACCCGCAATAACATCTGCTAAACATGTGTATGTGACAAATAACATTTGATTTGATTTGGAAATAGCTGTGCAGCAACGCTCCCTATCCAACATGACAGAGCTTGAGAGGATATGCAGAGAAGAATGGGAGAAACTCCTTAAATACAGGTTTGCCAAGCTTGTAGCGTCATACCCAAGAAGACTCGATCATGTAATCACTGCCAAAGGGAGTAAAGGGACTGAATACTTATGTAGATGTGATATTTCAGTTTTTTATTTGTAATACATTTGCAAACATGTCTAAAAACATGTTTTTTCTTTGTCATAATGGGGTATTGTGTGTAGATTGATGAGAAAAATAAAAAATAAAGCAGACGCTGAATATCCCTTTGAGCATGGTAAAGTTATTCATTATGCTTTGGATGGTGTATCAATACACCCAGTCACTACAAAGATAAAGGCGTTATTCCAAACTCAGTTGCCGGAGTGGAAGGAAACTGCTCAGGGATTTCACCATGAGCCCAATGGTGATTTTTAAAACAGTTACAGAGTTGAATGGTTGTGATTTGAGAAAACTGAGGAAGGATCAACAACATTGTAGTTACTCCAAAATACTAAGCTAAATGACAGAGTGAAAAGAAGGAATAAGAATATTCCAAAACATGCATCCTGTTTGCAACAAGAGCTCAGTGACTTTCAATGTGGCACTTTCATAGGATGCGACCTTTCCAACAAGTCAGTCCGTCAAATTTCTGCCCTGCTAGAGCTGCCCCAGTCAACTCTTAAGTGCTGTTATTGTGAAGTGGAAAAGTCTCGGAGCAACAACGGCAAAGCCACGAAGTGGTAGGCCACACAAGCTCACAGAACGGGACCGCCGAGTGCTGAAGCGCGTAGCGAGTAAACATTGTCTGTCCTTGGTTGCAACACTCACTACCGAGTTCCAAACTGCCTCTGGAAGCAACGTCAGCACAATAACTGTTTGTTGGGAGCTTCATGAAATTGATTTCCATGGCCAAGCAGCCGCACACAAGCCTAAAATCACCATGCGCAATGACAAGCGTCGGCTGGAGTGGTGTAAAGCTCGCTGCAATTGGACTTTGGAGCAGTGGAAACGCGTTCTCTGGAGTGATGAATCATGCTTCACCATCTGGGTTTGGCGGATGCCAGGAGAACGCTACCTACCCGAATGCATAGTGCCAACTGTAAAGTTTGGTGGAGGAGGAATAAAGGTCTGTCTGGGGCTGTCTCTCATGGTTCGGGCTAGGCCCCTTAGTTCCAGTGAAGGGAAATCTTAACGCTACAGCATACAATGACATTCTAGACGATTCTTTGCTTCCAACTTTGTGGCAACAGTTTGGGGAAGGCCCTTTCCTGTTTCAGAATGACAATGCCACTGTGCACAAAGCGAGGTCCATACAGAAATGGTTTGTTGATATCGTTGTGGAAGAACTTGACTGGCCTGCACAGAGCCCTGACCTCAACCCCATCGAACACCTTTGGGATGAATTGGAACGCCGACTGCGAGCAAGGCCTCGTCGCCCAACATCAGTGCCCGACCTCACTAATGCTCGTGGCTGAATGGAAGAAAATCCCTGCAGCAATGTTCCAACATCTAGTGGAAAGCCTTCCCAGAAGAGTGGTGGCTTTTATATCAGCAAAGGGGGGACCAACTCCATGTTAATGATTTTAGAATGAGATGTTCGATGAGCAGGTGTCCACATACCTTTGGTCATGTAGTGTATGTAAATGAGATATTTCTGCATTTCATTTTCAATACATTTCTAAAAACATATTTTCACTTTGTCACTATGGGGTATTGTGTGTTATGGGTGAGATTTGTATTTATTTAATCCATTTTGAATTTAGGCTGTAACGCCACAAAATGTGGAATAAGTCAATGGGTATGAATGCTTTCTGAAGGCACTGTAGAAGCAACAGTCATTTTTCATACTTTGGTCATCATTCTTTGATCTGGTTTCCTTCAAATTTCATCAAATTTAATGACAAACAGGATTTTGACTGTTCATAACCTTAAAACCGGTGAAACCTTTTCCTGAGTAATTGCATTTTCTCCTCAGTCCCTAAACATCTTTACTGCGTGAGAAAAGCAGAGATGACAGAGAAGACTTTACCGATGTCAACTAGATTGAAGCATTCATTGTATTGATGTACGACACATTTTCTGGTGAGCAAGGGTTTATTTAGTATTTTAGGGCAGTGTTTCCCTCCTCCAGTACCCAACAGCACACATTTTGTTTTAGCCCCGGAAAAACACCTGATTCAACTCACCGAGGGATTGATGATTAGTTGTCCAGGACATACATTTAAATGTGTACTGTTGGGGGGTACTCAAGGACTGGAGTTGGAAACACTGTTCTAGGGCAACAAGTAATGACAGAAGAGAAAAGAAGCTGCATGTATGTAATTATAGACAAGTTGACTAAGAAATAGCCAACCAACAGTGTCAGAAATTATAAACAGAAACTGGCCTATCTAGAATTTTTTTTAAAGAATCCTGCATCCCCCCAAAAATCGTTACGGCATATCTGACTGTAAAGCACATTTTCTATATTTGCAGGTTAGGGTCAGGTGCGGGCATCAGATTTTCACTTTACCACATAAAGTAGGGTGGTTGCGAATGGGTTATTAGCAATTGCGGGCGGGTGCGGGTGAACAAACAGCTGACCACGCTCATCACTAGTATGTACCGGTATATATGTATTTATGTGCGGGCACGCATGCATGAATCATGTTCCATTCCACACATGAATTCGACTACCAAACAATATACCAAACATTAGGAACACCTTCCTAATTTTGAGTTACACCCCCCCCCCCCCCTTTTGCCCTCAGAACAGCCTCAATTCGTCGGGGCATGTACTCTACAAGGTGTCTAAAGAGTTCCACAGGGATGCTGGCTCATGATGACTCCAATGCTTCCCACAGTTGTGTCAAGTTGACTGGATGTCCTTTGGGTGGTGGATCATTCTTGATACACATGGGAAACTGTTGAGCGTGAAAAACCCAGCAGCGTTCCTGGCACCTACTACCATACCCCGTTGAAAGGCACTTAAATATTTTGTCTTGCCATTCACCCTCTGAATGGCACACATACACAATCCACTTCTAAATAGTTTCAAGGCTTAAAAATCCTTATTTAACCTTAAATCATTATTTAACCTGTCCCCTCCCCTTCATCTACACTGATTGAAGTGTATTTAAGTGACATCAATACAGGATCATAGCTTTGAACTGAAGTCACCTGGTTAGTGTATGTCATGGAAAGAGCAGGTGTCCTTAATGTTTTGTACACTTACTGTATTTAGGCTACTGTTCCCTGAGAGTGAGTTCCTCTTACTGGATGTCTACATGTTTACTATGATAAATCCCTGTTCTCATCTCACTCTACTCTATTGAGTTACAGCACCAAGGCTTCAGAAGAACTGCATTGCCTGCCATATGTTATAGTCTGGTCTACAGTAAAGGATAATGTCTTGGGTAATGGCAATCCATAGCATTTCCATAGGCTCCCACAGCATGAATCCATCATGACATGTGATGTGGGAGGGAGATGAGCTGATGAAATATTACAGTAGCCTGTCTTCCGGCGCCCACACCCACGTATCCTACCATCTACAATAGTGTCACATAGATTACAATCCTGCTCTTTTCAATGACTACCTGTTGCTCCTTTATTGATGTTCTGTTTATGTGGACCAGCAACACATCTTTGAATAATAGATGGGGCTGGCTCCATCTTGTGCAGCAACTCTGGGTTGATCAAAGCAAGTGGAGAGGATCCAGAGTGTTAAGTCTAAAGCTCAACACTTCTCAGCTCAATTCTTATCCTACACTCAGACTTCACGTCATATTTATTTTTCGGCTTAAGGAGGAATTCCTTGTCTTTAAAATTGTTTTATTTTAAATCCGTGTCTGTTTGCATTTGGGAGATAAAACCGTCTTGTTTGGCAGGGTTCCCTGAAAGTACTGAGGAAGTGGATGAGGGCTGGCAGACTGGGCTGAGAGACACAACAATCGTGCTTACTGGCCGAGAGTACTTAGCACCTCTGAACGTAATTTGAGAACCGAGTGTGCATGTTGAATCAGCGTGAAAAATGTCAGCAGTCATACATCTAATACATCTACAGCGGGTGGTCCCTAAAACACTGCGCTCTAAACGATCAGCAGACGAACGCTAGAGACACATTCGGTGCGATGTGTGCGAGCGTTTATAATAATGTTATTCTACTTTTCTATTCATTTTCATTTAATCTCAAGGACACCTTCACTCAATAATCGACCCCCTACATTGCACCTAACATGCTTCTTTGCCATAGCACGTGTCTTCAGAACTGTAAAAAGAAATGTCGTGATTTTGCCCGGTCATTCCACATTAATAAGACACTGTGTATAGGGGTCAGCCTGCAGTGGGAGGGCTATAGTAACTGTAGTTAGCATGTAGTCATGTAGCCTCCGGCAGAATGCACTGTACTGCCTGGCTGCAGCAGGTTCACATCAGAGACGAAATCCCTGTTGGCTATTGAAGTTGAAAACCCTGTTGGCTATTCCTGTGTACTGAGGGAACCTCCACATTAAGTGGGCATAAAAGACAAACTTACCCTAGATTGCGTCTCTCTCTCTCTCTCTCACTCACTCACTCACTCACTCACTCACTCACTCACTCACTCACTCACTCACTCACTCACTCACACTCACTCACACACACACACACAGCTGCCAGAACCTCAGTTCCCTTCTAGATTAGATAAAGGGTCAAACCAACAAGAAAGAAAGCAAGAAAAGAATGACAGGAAGAAAGGGTAATAAACAAAGAACTGCCTGTACTGCTGAAGGAATTCACATTTTCCATATTGGAGGTTCCCACCAACCACAGCCCGTCCCTTCCATGGGCCGTGGCTCAGGCATGGATCAGGTTGGTGGCTTCCAGCGATCCAGCCAGCCTGCCAGTGTTCTTTGGCCATGATAATCATCAATGTTTATGTTCCGTCTGTTTCTGGCCTGGGTTATCAGGGCCTGACAGACACTCCAACATAGTTACCTCACAACGATTAGTGCACCACTGTACCTCTATATCAACACACTGTGTGCGTGTAAGAGAGAAACACTCCAGGTAGCTGTATGTGTGTGTGGTCAGAGCCCCTGCCATGTCAGGTCAGGATCAATATAGATTGCTCCAGCTCTGGCACCAGCTACATTTCCGGGCAATAGCCAAGAATAACTATCAGCATGAAAAAAGCATTTCCTCCCTCCTTCACATCACCCAGGTTCCAGGGATAGCTGTACTTAGTGATGCTATCTCACTTCCTGTACTATACGGCCACACAACCCCAGTAGAACCCAAGCCAAGATAATTCCCACGCTAAGTTTAAAGATGCACTATGCAGAAATCGATCGCCCATTTCCTGGTTGCTAAAATTCTAATAGTTTGCTTAATTTCAGTTTATGTGACAGGAAAAGCAAGTGTAGTGTAGTGAATCATTGTACCATCTGTGAAATATATTTTCCATAACCAAACATATTGTATTTTCAGCTGTTTGAAGCTGGTGTACAAATCCAAAAGTAAAAGACTCAAAAACTAAACTTAAGAACGTGAAGCATAGAAATTGCGCACATAGAACAGATTTACCATTTTAGACTTGCTTTCCATGAGAATGACAGCTCTATAACACAAATTTATATGTGAATTTGGTCGGGGTCACCCAAAAAGTTACATATTGCAGCTTTAAAGCATCATTCATACTGAAATGCTTTAATCAGAAATGAACGAAGAATTGTTTGGAGTAATTACTCTTGAGGGAGTATGTATTCTCCATCGGATATTGTGCCTGTGTGACAGTCAGACTAAGACCATGAAGGAAAATTTGGTGAAACTTGATCCAGTGATGTTATAGGGCAGGGGTATTCAAATCCTACCCTGGTGGTCCAGAGTACTGCTGGTTATCTGTTCTATGTGATAATTAATTGCACCCACCTGGTTTCCCATGTATAAATCAGTCCCTGATTAGAGGGGAAGAATGGAAAAAAAAGCAGTGGAACTGGCTCCGAGGTCGAGATTTTAATTATAGGGTTATAGCGTGAAGATTTAAGAAAAGCGTTTGACTCATTGTCCACAATGCTAAAGAAAATACAATTTTTTTTGGTCAAAATACACTCCAGTAGGTAACTTCACATTTAATCAATGGTTGCAGAATACAATCACAATCAAAATGGTAATCAGCAATTGTCAGCAAATACATACAATACTTATCATCACATGAGGTACAGTCCCCAACACGTGAGGTACAGAATATTTGTTGAAGAGCTGAGATTGCTTTTCACATTGGGAAATATATTTTAGTTAAAATGTGCAATTAAACATCAGTTGTGGTGGTTCTAATGGTGGCAGTAAAGCGAAAGTCTCATTCCTTTTCAATAAATGCATAATGAACTAGTTGTTCAGTTACATGTTCATTAAAAACACAACCCCAGGGAAAATTGTATATTTCATGAAGTTTGATCATTATCTCTCCTCTGTACTCTTCAGAATGAATCATCATAAATCCCTTGTCAGAATGCAAACAATAGTTGCCATTGTGGTGTTGGTCAATGTTGGATTGAGGGGGGAGCAAAGGAGAGTCTTGCTGTTCCAATCAAAATACATTACAACCCCCCACCCCAACCCTCAACCCCCACCCGACCCCTCCTCCCAAATACTGCTCCAAATTTGGCACTGCGGTTCGGGTCTCCGTGAAACACCAGGTCCCCTGAGATCACCGCTGTAGCTTTTGATTCTGATCCGATTCTGACAACACTACTATTTTCCCACAGGAAAAAACATGCTCTTTGACATAACATGTTTTGTTTTACAATATCAAAGCCTAAAGGAACTTACGTGAGTGGGAACCTGAACTATATAATGTGCTGATTGTGGCGCATTAAGGAACGTGCTCAACAAAATATGAGAGGAGGACATACAGTATGCCATAATGCACAAGTTAGGAAGGGTCACTTGGAAATCAATATGCAAGGTCATCCTCAACATTAACCATTGCGATTTCAAACATACAGTATCTTCAGCAATTCCAAGAGACTTGCAACATGCTGCTAACGTCTTGGACAAGTGCAAAATGTGAGACTTCTCTGCATGGCTGATTACACAAAAAGATAAAGTACATTGAGTACTGTACTCTCCCATTTGAAGGGCATTCATGTTATCTCAAAATAAAACAAACACTCATGTTTATGGTCATGTGAGCGCAATAGAAGACACACTTCACGCTCACATTCTAGAACAGTCATGTGGGCCAAATAAACGACAACTACTCTCCAATCAGATACAGATAGATATCACATGCACATAATGCAGTTTACCAATGGGCTTGTGTCAGATAACCAAGAAGAGCCCTTTTGTAATACCACTACTGATATGTTTTCATTGTCTTGAGAATAGTTGGGAGAGGACAGACTTGTATTGCACAGACAGACAGAGAGACAGACAGACAGCAGCATGTGGAGACTGGAGAGGGAAACAAGCCCTACAAGCAGCCCCCCTGAGGAAAAACAGACCTTTCCAAATATTCCTAAAAGTCAGAATAAATTCACACTCTTTAAAAGGTTTCTAACATAGAGACCAATAAAAAAATATATCTGTTCTCTTGAACTACACTCTAAAAATTAGGGGTTCAACAAGGCTTCTTCTAAGATCCTCAAGAGTTCTTCGAAGAACCTTGGCACGGAAAACTGCCCCCAAAAGGTTCTTCCAAGAACCCCATAGGAGGTGGGGTTCATCGAGGAACCTCCTTAGTTGGTGGGGGTTCTTGCAGGAACCTAACTGCCCAACTGAAACATTTGGATTTCAATTTGAAAGGACAGCAGGTACAGGCACTCAACTGAACAATGTAAACATTTCCTCAATTTAAGGTAAGGTTTGTCCCTTATATGATCTAAATTGATATTGTTTTATGATGATACCATCTATCTTTTCATATGTGCAAACTTTCTAAAACAGAAAATGGACACAATTCTATGGATATCAATCATCAAAGAGGTAAGAATGTGTATGGTATAAGAATATGTTGAAGGCTAGCTGTATTGGGTGCAGATGACTGAACTGCTCACTTTTGTGTCTGTGTCTGCAGGTATACAGACGAGGAGGCATACAAAGGTATGCAATTAGTAATGGTATGTTGTGCAGATCCCATGTACTATCCTCCTCCCTTACCTCTTCAATGAAAATTTCACCGGCCTCTACATTATGGACAAGGTATGTGTATGAAACCATTATCAAAACAATTTTTTAAATTCACATTTACCACAAAAACCAGAATATGAATACTGTCGTGTGCATGTTTTGTTAAGCATCTGTATAATTACAATTTTGTGGCTTCACAGACTTCACCCTCCCTACACCTCTGATGAATATAACAAGAAACCTGTTCGATCACCATGCACTGCAAAATAATTCTGGCTATGGATACAGAGAACATCAACACGCCAGAGGATATACCCATTGGACTTAGGGCTCTGCTGGGAGTTTACCTCATATTTAGATGTGTTAATTCTGCTTTGCCACTAAAATCATAATAAACACTGACAACTAAAATATTGTTTTATTGTTATGTGTATTAATAATAATAATAATAATAATAGATCCTTTGAGGATCCATTAAAATTGGTTATTTGAAGAACTTAAAGGGGTTCCTCCACAGTTTCAATTTGAAGAACCCCTAAAGGATACTCCAGAAACCTTTTACTTTTAGAGTGTACTAAGGTCTTTCCCGGAAAGGTGAAATTAATGAAAATATGACCTAAAGGAAATATAATCTGCTATTTACACAACATCATCAATGGTTATAATGTTAAGAAAATTGTGTAGGCTATAGGCAAAAAAACTGCTTTCAGGAGCATTATCCTAAAATTAGTATTGATCATCTCACCCACCTCTCACTGGCTGAAATACCATCATGCATATACAATTTCTGAAATAATCTTGTAAAAAACCCAATCATTATTCTAGATTATCCTGGGGTATCAAGTCATAACACCACAGTTAAGCACTATTCTTGCAACAGATATTTAAAAAAAACATACAAATGTTGTATATAAGAGCTGTATACACACTATAGTGCAAAGATGCTGTCATGCTGTGCTTGTGATTCTAGAATATTCCTCGAATGGAATGCAATCACTCCTGGGAATAAGAATACAGAGTGCTGCAGTGCAGACCCATCTCATATTCTCCTTGCTTAATTGCCACAGTAGGTTGACCCTTGCTTGCTCTACTGTGTGTGTGATGGAGTGATTGTCTATGACTGTGTACAGACCCCCTGGTTCGATTCCAGGCTGTATCACAACCGGCCGTGATTGGGAGTCCCATAGGGCGGCGCACAATTGGCCAAGCGTCGTCTGGGTTTGGCCGGTGTAGGCCGTCACTGTAAATAAGAATTTGTTCTTAACTGACTTGCCAAGTTAAATAAAGGTAAAATAAATAAAATATAAAATATAGGTTTGTCATATAAGACTCCTTCACATACAGTACAATCACCTCTGCACCTTTTATTGTAATGATGTTTCAGTGAAGTGTACACTGTCCAAGGTCTTTGTCTCCTATCCTACATATATTTACATATATTTGCACATAAACCTAGTTCACATAAAAACCTATTAGCAATCCACAAGTCTACTTTCCATAAATGCCTTCGAGACCCAGAGTAGTTCCACATAAACCTACTTTGCATGAAACCCTTAGAAACACATTGTCTTAATGACCCCTCTGCCTTCTAGAAAGACAATCTGGCCCTCTGGGAGCCTACATGTGCTACTCTGCCACTCAGCTCATCTGTACAGCTACAGTGTCTTGCAAAAGTATTCATCCCCTATTTTGTTGCATTACAACCTGTAATTTAAATGGATTTTTATTTGGATTTCATGTAATGGACATACACAAAATAGTCCAAATTGGTTTAAAAAAAGGATTTAAAATGAATAACGGAAAAGTGGTGCGTGCATATGTATTCACCCCCTTTACTATGAAGCCCCTAAATAAAATCTGATGCAACCAATTACCTTCAGAAGTCACATAATTAGTTAAATAAAGTCCACCTGTGTGCAATCTAAGTGTCACATGATCTGTCACATGATCTCAGTATTTATACACCTGTTCTGAAAGGTCTGCAGCACCACTAAGCAAAGGGCACCACCAAGCAAGCGGCACCATGAAGACCAAGGAGCTCTCCAAACAGGTCAGGGACACAATTGTGGAGAAGTACAGATCAGGGTTGGGTTATAAAAAAATATCAGAAACTTTGAACATCCCACGGAGCACCATTAAATCCATTATTAAAAAATTTGAAAGAATATGGCACCACAACAAACCTGCAAAGAGAGGGCCGCCCACCAAAACTCACGGACCAGGCAAGGAGGGCATTAATCAGAGAGGCAACAAAGAGACCAAAGATAACCCTGAAGGAGCTGCAAAGCTCCACAGCGGAGATTGGAGTATCTGTCCATAGGACCACTTTAAGCCGTACACTCCACAGAGCTGGGCTTTATGGAAGAGTGGCTAGAAAAAAGCCATTGCTTAACGAAAAAATAAGCAAACACGTTTGGTGTTCGCCAAAAGGCATGTGGGAGACTCCCCAAACATATGGAAGAAGGTACTCTGGTCAGATGAGACTAAAATTGAGCTTTTTGGCCATCAAGGAAAACGCTATGTCTGGCGCAAACCCAACACCTCTCATCAACCCGAGAACACCTTCCCCACAGTGAAGCATGGTGTGGGGATGTTTTTCATCGGCAGGGACTGGGAAACTGGTCAGAATTGAAGGAATGATGGATGGCGCTAAATAGAGGGAAATTCTTGAGGGAAACCTGTTTCTGTCTTCCAGAGATTTGAGACTGGGACGGAGGTTCACCTTCCAGCAGGACAATGACCCTAAGCATACTGCTAAAGCAACACTTGAGTGGTTTAAGGGGAAACATTTAAATGTCTTGGAATGGCCTAGTCAAAGCCCAGACCTCAATCCAATTGAGAATCTGTGGTATGACTTAAAGATTGCTGTACACCAGCGGAACCCATCCGACTTGAAGGAGCTGGAGCAGTTTTGCCTTGAAGAATGGGCAAAAATCCCAGTGGCTAGATGTGCCAAGCTTATAGAGACATACCCCAAGAGACTTGCAGCTGTAATTGCCACAAAAGGTGGCTCTACAAAGTAATGACTTTGGGGGGGGTGAATAGTTATGCACGCTCAAGTTTTCTGTTTTTTTGTCTTAATTCTTGTTTGTTTCACAATAAAAAATATTTTGCATCTTCAAAGTGGTAGGCATGTTGTGTAAATCAAATGATACAAACCCCACAAAAATCAATTTTAATTCCAGGTTGTAAGGCAACAAAATAGGAAAAATGCCAAGGGGGGTGAATACTTTCGCAAGCCACTGTATTAGGAGCACAGAGTGAGTGAGTAGCTCAACAGTAAGAATACACACACGGTAATGATTGTGTCTCTCTTTTGTGTTTTGCATCTGGATCAGTAGCATGCTTAACATGCTGCAATTCCAATCTATAAAAAATCTTGCTTATGTTATTGCTGTCAGATTATGATGAGTAAATCGTGCATTTGCAGTCTCAAGACCAGTCTAAATGCATCAGCCATTAAGGGTAAACAAACAACTGACGTTTGACCTGAGGAAACATGGACAGAGAATACAATTCTCAAATAAATCAACTTGTCTCATTGCTGAGAATGATAAACCAGAATGCCATCTTGCAAAAATCTGCTAATTCATACATCAACATTCCTGTGTGAAACTAAACACTACATGAACGTTCTTGGATCTCACTTCTAACACCCAACTTCAAACGAGAATAATCCCTTTCATAAAATACACACAAGCTACTGAATAATCCTCAAGTATTTTTCTGGGAAACCAACTGTAACCAGTCCTTTTCACACTGCTAGTCCTCTCTGTATGCTACAGCTTACTGTAGTGCACAACATCATTATCAGATGATTTTGTCGCAATTTAAGGGAAGAATAACAGTATATTTCAAGTGCTTTTATGTTTCTAAATACTTGTTATGCATCACTAATGTCTACCCTGAAAGAACAAAGACACCTAAACATGGCACCAAAACTGTAAGATTGGAGTTTCTTCTCTTCAAAACCCACAGAGAGCTGTGTGCCTCTTTTTTCCTCAGATCCATTCCGATATCCATATATACTACCACAAACGTTCTCCTCCACACGTGGTGGTGATCCACCCAGCCAGAAACAGGCAACCCCTCTTGGGAGAACACTCCAGAAGAAGACCCTTCCAGCTCCTGCCTGCAAACCACCCCTCTGGCCTGGCCACAGGGGTCTCTATGTACTACTAATGTAGCAAGAGACCCTGTCACATGCAATGTAGTAATACACTGCACTCACCAGGGGCTGAAGCCAAACCCAAGGCCAAAGTTTACTGTACCCACTGGGCACAAAATGGTTGAATCAACGTTGTTTCCACGTCATTTCAATGAAATGACATTGAACCAATGTGTAATAGACGTTGAATTGACATCTGTGCCCAGTGGGTAGCTAACCAACTAGACAGTGTCTGTAGGAGATTGTTACACATGGCAGGCTGGGGCTGGGCGCGGCCTGGGTAGAGCGGGACCCTTTTTCCCCTCCATGTAGCAGCCCAGTCCCAGAAAGGGGGACCAGAGTTGCCTGAACAGATGGCCCAGGCCCTTCCGGAACATGCTGTTGGAGAGACTATAGATGAGGCAGTTGCAGAAGCTGTTGCTGATGGCTAGCCATGTGGTGAGAAAGGAGGCAACCAGGTGGTGGTAGAGTCCGGTGCTCTCCAGCAGGAAGTAGAGGATGTAGGGCATCCAGAGCACGTAGAACACACTGGTGATACGGAAAAGCACCATTGCATAGCGCTTATCCGGGCACCCTTCACAACGCTCGCCCCTCTCGCTCTCCGGGGGGCCGAAGCGTGCATGGCGCTGGGTGATCTCCCGGGTGTGCTGACGGCAGATACGGAAGATACTCCCATAGGTGAAACACACAGTGAGGGCGGCCGGCGCATACAGCAGAGCCACGATGAACGAGCTAAAGCCCGGATCTGTCTGCCATGAGGTCGCACACCAGCGAAATATGTCCCCGTGGTAGCCGGGCTTCCCCCAGCCAAAGATGGAGGGCAGAAAGATGAGGGCGGAGTAGAGCCAGATGAGGCCAATGCAGACGCGCAGGCGGCATGGTGTGACCAGTGTAGCGTAGGAGAACGGCTGTGTGATGGCGATGTAGCGGTCAACACTAATACACGCAAGAGACGCCATGGACACGCTCTTCAGCACAGACACCAGGTAGCCGAACACCTGACAGGTGAGCTCCTCGTCCAACCCCTTGAGGTAGTGGAGCAGGGACAGGGAGGGCACCAGGCAGCTCACCCCCACCAGGAGGTCTGCATAGGCCATGGTCTGGATGAAGTGGCTGGTGGTGTGGCGGTGGAGCAGTGGAGCACAGTGAAACACGAAGATCACCACCAGGTTGCCGCTGATGATGAGGATAGTGAGGAAGAGAATGACGGCCGCCTCCAGCACGCAAGTGTTAAAGGTGTGGGTGTAGCCCAGGCCCAGCAGGCAGAAAGGAGATCCGCTTTGGTTCACATCGGACGACGAAGAGTTCATGTTCAGTTCTGCTCTCATCTCACTACAGTCTTTATCTCTCTCTTTAAACAGACCGTCAGTTATCTCTTTCTTTAGACAGACCGTCAGTTTAGCTGTGCTCTCTCCAATGGTCGTTCTCTCTTTCTTTCAACAAACTGTCAGTTCATCAATCCGTGCTCCTCGCCTTCAGTTTCCCCATGGAGGTGAGCTGCTACCAGATGGTCGTTTTCTTCCCCTCCTCTTCTCTGCTGCTCCTTTTCTTCTCGTCTCTTCTTTCACTTTTCTGGCCCCAGAGTGCAATGCGGTCTTACGGCAAATGTAATCCTCTGTTGCGCCATGAGAAGAGCAGAGGATGTTGCTGTGTATGAGTGTGTGTCTCTGGGTGTGTGTGGGTACGTGCTTGAGTCTTGTGTTGGTACCGGCCAGCCTTCTGGTGGGCTAACCTAGCAGATGCATGCTCTGGTGTGTACAGTACACAGGGGCTGCAGTAGAGTCTGTCTCGCTACTTGTGTCAGTTCCACCTCTATTCCTTTCTCTTTACCATTAAGCTGCAGAGGTGAGAAAAGCTGAGCTTGCACACAAACACAATCTCTGGATGTCAACTTCTGTGCATGCCCTGTACATTACCAGCAGGTGGAGTTCAAGGAGTCCCGGAGGCCATCAAAAGGTCTAGATCTATAACTCCTCTGTGAAAATACAACCAGTATAGAAAGAGGTTTCACTGACAAAAACTGTCACCAGCAGCCAGAAACACATTCCAACCAAAACAGTCTTAAACCTCTAAAAGTAGCAGCAGCAGCAGAGTCTAGCAGGAGAGATGCAAAGAAAGACGTATTCAATATCCAAAATCCCACAGCTTCCACAGACAAGAGAGTAGGAGGATAAGAGGATAGTAGAGCATTCAGCTGTGATGGATATGTCACATGGAGCTCCAGTCTCTGATTCTTGTGAGGCTGAGCCAGTGAGTGTTTAGAGTAGAAGAACAGGGAGGACACGAGAGTCCTTTACTGCTCCACTCTGCTGTGGCACTGATGCAGCGATGGTACTGTCCTCTCCTCCCCCTTATTCGCTCGCTCTCTCTCTCTCTCTCTCGCTCTCTCCCTCTGTCTGTTTCCTTCACTATGCCTGCAGCATCAACAACCAGAGAGGAAGAGCTCCTCCCTGTCTGCGAACCCAGCCAGTGAGTAGCCGGGTAGACCCTTACAAAAAAACATGTCAAATTTGCATTTTCAAATGTGGAAATCACATTTTCACATGTGAAATCACATTTTCACATTTGAAATAGCTGTTTTCGCATGTTGATCTTCAATTTCACACGTGAAACCATATTTTCACATGAATTCAATTTAGAGTTCACATGTTAACCTGCCCCCGCGGAAATCCAATTAGCATCATACAAAAATCCCCATCAAAATCTGTCTGTTTAAGCCATCTGTTTTTTTGCATGGGCTGCGTCTCAATCCACCACATCCGATGATATCGCCCTTCCACATCTGCAGTGAAAGGTGGCAGAGCTAGAGCGGTGTTTGTCAGACCATTCTCACAAAAACGTCTGTAGCGTCCGAACAGTTTGGTCTACAAAGTATTATGACCACTCTATCGAAAGATGCGTTTGCTCTAGGACGCCCACAGACTAGTCTGAAGTCGGTACAGCCTCTTCTGCCAACTTCTGTCTGTAGCACAAGACTGTTTGAAGGGCCCCCGGACCAGTAGAAAAAATTAATGGAAGTACACTGAACAAAAACATAAACACAACATGTAAGTGTTGGTCCAATGTTTCATGAGCTGAAATAAAAGATCCCAGAAATTTTCCAGAAGCACACAAAGATTATTTCTCACAAATTTGGTGCACAAATTTGTTTACATCCCTGTTAGTGAGCATTTCTCTTTTGCCAAGATAATCCATCCACCTGACAGGTGTGCCATATCAAGATTAAACAACATGATCATTACACAGGTGCACCTTGTGCTGGGGACAATAAAAGGCCACTCTAAAATGTGCAGTTTTATCACACAACACAATGCCACAGATGTCTCAAGTTTTGAGGGGGAGTGCAATTGACATGCTGACTGCAGGAATATCCACCAAAGCTGTTGCCAGAGAATTGAATGTTCATTTATCTACCATAAGCCGCCTCCAATGTCGTTTTAGTGAATTTGGCAGTACGTCCAACGGGCCTCACAACCACAGACCACGTGTAACCATGCCAGCCCAGGACCTCCACATACGGCTTCTTCACTTGCGGGATCGTCTGAGACCAGCCACCCGGACAGCTGATGAAACTGAGGAGTATTTCTGTCTGTAATAAAGCCCATTTGTGGAGAAAAAACTCCTTCTCATTGGCTGGGCCTGGCTCCGCAGTGGGTGGGTCTGGCTCCCAAGTGGGTAGGCCTATGCCCTCCCATGCCGACCCATGGCTGCGCTCCTGCCATGGGTCAAATCTAAAGATTAGGGCCTAATGAATTTATTTCAATAGACTGATTTCCTTATATGGAATGTAACTCATTAAAATCATTGAAATTGTTGCATGTTGCATTTCTATTTTTGTTAAGTATATATATGGAGATAGTTTAGTGCCTAAAGTAAGGGGATTAGTAGTTTCCTGGTCTTTCTTATATCTCTCAGATATAGGACAGACACTTCAGAACAAACTTCCTTTCTATTGTTTTTTGGACTATCTGTTGTTCCATGTAGTGTATCTGTTATTAAATGCATTTGTTTTGGCTAATAGGAGTAATGCCAAATTCAATGTTTTATCCCAACATTTTTTGGGATCTTTTTTTGACACCTTAAGGGGTCTTAAAATTCAAAATCAAATAGCTAAATGTTCCTTGGTATGACCATCTTAAAATAATTCCATATGTATGACGGTCACTGCCTGTTAAAGGGGCAATCCTACATTTGTACCCATTGATTCTTGAAGAATATAAAGTATAAATGCCTGATGAGCCCATCAGAACCCACAATATAAGCTTGTTTTACTCCAACGTTTGTAAACAAAGTAAATGTAAACAACCACTCTATAGCCTAAAAACATGTTTAAAACTATAATTTTGATATCATGGATGGTCAGTCCTTGCATCAATATCAATAGTGGTTACATTTCTCCAACCCTATCCCTCAGCTTTCTACTGAAACTGTGGCAGGGAGACACTTTGTTAATGTTTCAATTAAGGATTGCCGCTTTCAACACCTTTAATAGAGTAATAGTGTTATTATATGGTGCAGTCCTCTAGTGACTGAGTTACTTTTGTGCCATTAATATCAAGCAAATCTTCTGAAGTCGAGAACAAAATTCTTAGTATTGCAAACAAAAAGAATGATATTGAAAGCAAAACATGAACCCAAAAGTATTAATAGCAAAACAAAATATTGCAAGGAAATAATTTTGAAATGCGAGAATAAATGAAATGTACATGGATGGAAAACAAAAATTTTCAGTGATTTTTTTCTATGATAATGCGATTAAATAAACGCCTCCCTCTTTCCTGCAATTTCCCCTGTCTTTTATTATGTTACCATGGCCTTTGCTTTTGCTGCCTTTTCCCAGTTGCTGTTTTGGCACATTCTTTCCAGCAACATAGCACCCTGTATCCCACTGCTGGTTTGCCTCTGAAGCTATGCAGGGTTGGCTCTGGTCGGTCCCTGGATGGGAGACCAGATGTAGCTGAAAGTGGTGGAAAATAAAGATGTGAAAAAAATGGAAATTAAAATAAAATGTCACTTGAATATTTTCACATGATTTGTTAACATGTTAAACTTCTCGTGTCCGAAAAATAAGTGTCTAAAAAAATACAAATAAAATGTCATTGAAAATGTTCACATGATTTGTTCACAGGTGTTCACACCTGTCTGAAAAGCACATGTGATTTTTTTCATGTGATTTTTTTTCTAAGGGCAAGCTCTCTCTCCACACAGACACACGCAGACACACACACAGGCTAAAGAAAGAGGAGACTTGAACCATCATTTTTGATCATGTATAACAGAACTCATCTACGTATGTCAAAAAGGATCAATGTCCATTATGCTAGAGTGAAAGAAAGGTATGCTTTAGATTAGATTACTCCCTGTGACATAAACAATCTTTCAGCATGGGGAATTTTAACTCAGAATTCCCCAAACAGCTTCTTACCAAGAACTAAGCCTGAAGGTCTGTGACTTGTCTTATTGTGCTGCTATCCACATCAAACAGAGGCAGGACACAAACATACTGTATATATACTGCACACATGCATGCTCGCACACACACACACACAAGCACACCCGCACGCATGCACACACATAAGCATACACACATGCATTCTTGAATGCACACACGTGTGCGCGCACACACACACACACTGTGGCTGGAACCCCCCGGCTGTAAGCTACACTAAATGCCACAGCTGGCAGACAAGGGTTATTTTTTTAATCCTTTTAATTAAATTCTGGAGCATTTTTAATTCATCTCAAGGTTCTGATTTAGAACAATAAGTGAGAGTTATAGGAGTAGGAAATGGAAGTCGTAATTTAGCAGGGCTGGGTGTGTGGACTTCCTGACGGGCCACCCCCAGGTGGTAAGGGTAGGTAACAACACATCTGTCATGCTGATCCTCAATACAGGGGCCTCTCAGGGGTGCGTGCTTAGTCCCCTCATGTACTCCTTGTTCACCCATGACTGCATGGCCAAGCACGACTCCAACACCATCATTAAGTTTGCCGACGACACAACAGTGAGTGGTAGGCCTGATCACCGACAACGATGAGACAGCCTATAGGGAGGAGGTCAGAGACCTGGCCGTGTGGTGCCAGGATAACAACCTCTCCTTCAACGTGATCAAGACAAAGGAGATGATTATGGACTACAGGGAAAAAAAAGAGGACTGAGCACACCCCATTCTCATTGACCGGGTGGTAGTGGAACAGGTTGAGAGCATCAAGTTCCTTGGTGTCCACATCACCAACAAACTATCATGGTCCAAACACACCAAGACAGTCATGAAGAGGGCACGACAAAGCCTATTCCCCCTTAGGAGTCTGAAAAGATTTGAAATGGGTCCTCCGATCCTCAAAACGTTATACAGCTGCACCATCGAGAGCATCCTGACTGGTTGCATCACTGCCTGGTATGGCAACTGCTCGGCCTCTGACCGCAAGGCACTACAGAGGGTAGTGCATACGGCCCAGCCAGCCTAGTCATAGACTGTTCTCTCTGCTACCGCACGGCATGCGGTACCGGAGCGCCAAGTCTAGGTCCAAAATGCTTCTTAACAGCTTCTACCCCCTAAGCCATAAGACTCCTGAACAGCTAATCATGGCTACACGGACTATTTGAATTGTCCCCCCCCACCCCACCCCCTCTTTTATGCTGCTGCTACTCTCTGTTTATTATCTATGCATAGCCACTTTAACTCTATCCACATGTACATATTACCTCAGTTACCTCGACTAACCTGTGCCCTCGCACATTGACTCTGTACCGGTACCCCCCCTGTATATAGCTTCCCTACTGTTATTTTATTTTACTGCTGCTCTTTAATTATTTTTAATTATTCACATATCCTGTGAGACAAACAGCCTCTTAAAAATTCTTAAGATGTCCAGTAGAGAACAAAAGGAACTCTGAGAGCTTCCACTGGGAGACTAATGATATGAAATAGATGATGTTCTGTGCTAAAACAAGACATTTGGAGCCATTTCTAGACAAGACTTATTTAACAAAGGGCGCTATATTTCTACCCAAACGTCCCATTTGCAGTGGGGATTTTAGCATGTAAATCTTGATGGGGCAAACTCATCCTTCAGCTTTTATTTCTTTCATCACATTCCCAGTGGGTCAGAAGTTTACATACACTCAATTAGTATTTGGTAGCATTGCCTTTAAATTGTTTAAGTTGGGTCAAACGTTTCGGGTAGCCTTCCACAAGCTTCCCACAATAAGCTGGGTGAATTTTGTCCCATTCCTCCTGACAGAGCTGGTGTAACTGAGTCAGGTTTGTAGGCCTCCTTGCTCGCACAAGCTTTTTCAGTTCTGCCCACAAATGTTCTATAGGTTTGAGGTCAAGGCTTTGTGATGGCCACTCCAATACCTTGACTTTGTTGTCCTTAAGCCATTTTGCACAACTTTGGAAGTATGCTTGGGGTCATTGTTAATTTGGAAGACCCATTTGCGACCAAGCTTTAACTTCCTGACTGATGTCTTGAGATGTTGCTTCAATATAGCCACATAATTTTCCTTCCTCATGATGCCATCTATTTTGTGAAGTGCACCAGTCCCTCCTGCAGCAAAGCACCCCCACAGCATGATGCTGCCACCCCCGTGCTTCACGGTTGGGATGGTGTTCTTTGGCTTGCAAGCCTTCCCCTTTTTCCTCCAAACATAACGATGGTCATTATGGCCAAACAGTACGCGTCTCCTTCCTGAGCGGTATGATGGCTGCGTGGTCCCATGGTGTTTATACTTGCGTACTATTGTTTGTACAGATGAACGTGGTACCTTCAGGCATTTGGATATTCCTCCCAAGGATGAACCAGACTTGTGGAGGTCTTGGCTGATTTCTTTTGATTTTCCCATGATGTCAAGCAAAGTTTGAAGGTAGGCCTTGAAATACATCCACAGGTACACCTCCAATTGACTCAAATGATGTCAATTAGCCTATCAGAAGCTTCTAAAGCCATGACATCATTTTCTGGAATTTTCCAAGCTGTTTAAAGGCACAGTGAACTTGGTGTATGTAAACCTCTGACCCACTGGAATTGTGATACAGTGAAATAATCTCTCTGTAAACAATTGTTGGAAAAATGACTTGTGTCATGCACAAAGTAGATGTGCAATCTATAGTTTGTTAACAATACATTTGTGGAGTGGTTGAAAAACAAGTTTTAATGACTCCAACCTAAGTGTATGTACACTTCCAACTTCAACTGTATACGTATGCTACATGTGCACCACCATGTCAGAACAGTAGGCTAAGTTATGAGGGGGAAAGGGACAAAATTATTAGGGTGAGGCATATGGGCTACTAACAGCTTACTACACAAAATACACTTAGTAGGACTTTCTTAGCTACAGTATACATATCTCCCTGGCATATTACATAATTTATGCAGCAGCATACAAGACATTTTTGGACTCACCTTGTTGTGCTGTACTCACTTGAACAGGAAGGTGGCGCGGCATCAAACTTAGTCATCAAAGTCTGTCATTCTCTGGATTTATGGTGCTTTCAAGACAACTGGGAACTCTGAAAAAAACAAGGTCGAATCATGACGTCAGTGATCTTCAGGTCGGAGCTCTAGAAAGTAACCCGAGTTCCTGACTTGGAATTCCGATTTGGATGACCGTTGAAAACGTATCTTCCCAGTCGGAGCACCTTTTTTTTCCAGAGTTCCCAGTTGTCTTGAACTCACTGAAGTCGGAGATTTCCCAGTTGTTTTGAACGCGGCAGAAGTCATGCTGAATTGACAGAATGGCCAATGTACTCAACCTTTTCTGGCCCATGGCATGTGAATGTTTATCCTTTTAAGCTTGTATAAGAGACCCTTAAACCCAGACTTGGACCACACACCCACTCCACTGAATAGCAGGCTAGTGATTGCTTTGCAACGCTTGCAGTTAGCCACTGATTCCTTCCAAACCACTCGTTGTTGAATTTGCGATTTACAACTTGTTGTGTAACGTTTATGTCCAATGACCGATGAGCACTGATACGTTTTATTTATAATTTCTCTTCATATGGCAAGGATTGAATGTCACGGATCCCCCCGGTACTGCTGCTCATTCTGTTCACCAGCTCCGGAGGTCTACGTCACCGCTATTCTAGGCGTCACCAACCCCGGACTGTCTTGTCTCACTACGCACACCTGGTTCCCATTTCCCCTGATTAGCATGTGTATATACAGTTGAAGTCGGAAGTTTACATACACTTACAGTGGGGGAAAAAAGTATTTAGTCAGCCACCAATTGTGCAAGTTCTCCCACTTAAAAAGATGAGAGAGGCCTGTAATTTTCATCATAGGTACACGTCAACTATGACAGACAAAATGAGAAAGAAAATCCAGAAAATCACATTGTAGGATTTTTAATGAATTTATTTGCAAATTATGGTGGAAAATAAGTATTTGGTCAATAACAAAAGTTTCTCAATACTTTGTTATATACCCTTTGTTGGCAATGACACAGGTCAAACGTTTTCTGTAAGTCTTCACAAGGTTTTCACACACTGTTGCTGGTATTTTGGCCCATTCCTCCATGCAGATCTCCTCTAGAGCAGTGATGTTTTGGGGCTGTTGCTGGGCAACACGGACTTCCAACTCCCTCCGAAGATTTTCTATGGGGTTGAGATCTGGAGACTGGCTAGGCCACTCCAGGACCTTGAAATGCTTCTTACGAAGCCACTCCTTCGTTGCCCGGGCGGTGTGTTTGGGATCATTGTCATGCTGAAAGACCCAGCCACGTTTCATCTTCAATGCCCTTGCTGATGGAAGGAGGTTTTCACTCAAAATCTCACGATACATGGCCCCATTAATTCTTTCCTTTACACGGATCAGTCGTCCTGGTCCCTTTGCAGAAAAACAGCCCCAAAGCATGATGTTTCCACCCCCATGCTTCACAGTAGGTATGGTGTTCTTTGGAACTCAGCATTCTTTGTCCTCCAAACACGACGAGTTGAGTTTTTACCAAAAAGTTATATTTTGGTTTCATCTGACCATATGACATTCTCCCAATCCTCTTCTGGATCATCCAAATGCACTCTAGCAAACTTCAGACGGGCCTGGACATGTACTGGCTTAAGCAGGGGGATACGTCTGGCACTGCAGGATTTGAGTCCCTGGCGGCGTAGTGTGTTACTGATGGTAGGCTTTGTTACTTTGGTCCCAGCTCTCATTCACTAGGTCCCCCCGTGTGGTTCTGGGATTTTTGCTCACCGTTCTTGTGATCATTTTGACCCCACGGGGTGAGATCTTGCGTGGAGCCCCAGATCGAGGGAGATTATCAGTGGTCTTGTATGTCTTCCATTTCCTAATAATTGCTCCCACAGTTGATTTCTTCAAACCAAGCTGCTTACCTATTGCAGATTCAGTCTTCCCAGCCTGGTGCAGGTCTACAATTTTGTTTCTGGTGTCCTTTGACAGCTCTTTGGTCTTGGCCATAGTGGAGTTTGGAGTGTGACTGTTTGAGGTTGTGGACAGGTGTATTTTATACTGATAACAAGTTCAAACAGGTGCCATTAATACAGGTAACGAGTGGAGGACAGAGGAGCCTCTTAAAGAAGAAGTTACAGGTCTGTGAGAGCCAGAAATATTGCTTGTTTGTAGGTCACCAAATACTTATTTTCCACCATAATTTGCAAATAAATTCATTAAAAATCCTACAATGTGATTTTCTGGATTTTTTTTCTCAATTTGTCTGTCATAGTTGACGTGTACCTATGATGAAAATGACAGGCCTCTCTCATCTTTTTAAGTGGGAGAACTTGCACAATTGGTGGCTGACTAAATACTTTTTTTCCCCACTGTATATACTGAGATCATGTGACAGATCAGATTGCACACAGGTGGACTTTATTTAACTAATTATGTGACTTCTGAAGGTAATTGGTTGCACCAAATCTTATTTAGGGGCTTTAGTAGAATGAGAGGCTTAATTAAAGATGTTGCAGAACTGCTGTATTTGAATCACCACTCCCTTCTGCCCAGTTTCCCTGGTGTTGCTACGGTAATCAAGCTGTTTTTACCATCCCTGTAAGTCGCTTCTGCGCAGAGATCGTTTCTAAACTAAAACTCATAAAGAACTACCTAAGAACGAAGCATTAGGCTCTCGGTCTGATATTGGCTTTTGAACACCTGAGTAAATTCAACTCATTGCACTGGCGCAGTCATGGCCTTGTCCACAGGATTTGTTCACCGATATCCCCTTACTTTCAATCAGTTCAATTATTAATTTTTTAAGACCTGGGGCACTTTGATCAGTCACATTCTTGAAGCCCAAGAAACAAACACTTAGCTTCCTAGTAGATATGGAAATTAAAAAGGTTTATGAATTAATTGTTGGAGGGTTACTGTCAAAATTATCAAATAAATAAATAGACATCAATGACAGGCGCAAAGGCCCCAAGGGCTCGTGTCCCCCCAGTAAGTGTAGGTGAGCCAAGAGTTAGGATTATGACTGGGTGCACAGTGGCACTGCAGAGCTTCAGCCAAGCAGATCCTGTCTGCCTGAGTGATTGGGCTAGGAGCAGGAAGATACGCCAGCTGCCCCATAGACCATGCGTCCATGCACCAACGCACCTGCACACACACACATGTGCACACAAACACACACACACAGAGGGCGTGTTCCAGATTCACAGACAAAAACTCTGTGCAGGCCTGCTCAGAATTTTAGATCTTTGCCAAGCCTGGTGATGTGTTTAATGTCTCAGAAATCACATCAATATGAAATAATAAGATGGGCGGCTGGTAACCTAGCGTATAGAGCATTGGGCCAGTAACCAAAAGGTTGCTGGTTCGAATCCCCGAGTCGACTAGGTGAAAAATCTGTTGGTGTGCCCTTGAGCAAGGCACTTAACCCTAATTGCTCCCATAAGTCACACTGGATAAGAGCATCTGCTAAATGACTACAATGTAAATGTAATATATACTGTATAAGGATCTTGTAATCTACGCAGACCTGCACTGCACGTGTATGAAGAACTGTCTGTAGGTTATTTGTAACCACTGGTCAAGTAGTCTATCAACTGATGTGCCCCCTTATTCTCATATCTATGTAAATAAAACAGAGATAAGTGTTACACAGTGAATACTTATATTCATAATGCATGGTATGAAGTACAATAGGGATATTGCTATCAAAATGGAGCAGAGAAAAATAATAGTGTAAACATTGAGTCCATTCATTTACTACATTATAATAATCCTGATGCTGTGGCATTGGGAGCAGTCATCAATCTAAATCATGTTCCAATCTTGAATTACAGTACTGTAACACCAGTGATTCACCCACAACAATGGCCAGCAAGAGTTCAGAGGGTATAAAAGACAACGCATCATGCTGTGCAACGATATGGTATACAATGGCTCCATCTACTGTAGAAAGTATGCTAATGCTTTTGAGTTTACAGGCTGACTACAGTGACTTGATTTGTTGCATTGTGCTGAAAAACATATCAGTATTTACATGGTGGTGACATTGGCAAGTACAGTGTTATTACAGTATAGATACACGTTGTTACATAGTACTTACAACTATTCATGTTTGGACTTTGTAGGCTATCAATTAGATTAGCAAATAAACTTAAATTGACAGTTGGCCCAAACAGGCCATACTAAGTACTAATGTGTGCACACACTGTAATTATCCTGTACCTACCAATGTAAAAACTTTGCAAATAGATCAGCTTTTAGTGTCACTTAAAGATGCGTTATAAAGGTTTTGTATAGTTTCAGCCAGTAGTTTTGAAAGTAGCGCTCTTGAGCCAAACCGGGTCCCTGAAAAGAGTGCACAATTGTGTACAATGTCATCCATTTGGCATGATATGTTACCTCCTGCAATTCGTATGATATGTTACGACTTCCAATTCGTACAATATATTACGTTGAATCTCTTTAAAGTAAAGTGGGACTCATCGTTTTCCTGTTGGGAATCTGATCCTCTGATATGTCACAGTAGAACCACAACATACTCATCATCCTTACCCACATGTCATGTCCTCATACAATACTCAAGCATATATTGTCTACCCCATTTCCAAAACAGGCATCATAACATATTATGTGCTACAGACACACTGTCATCACTTTTGTTCTACTGTAGGCTTCCTTAGCCAAAACAATCCTCATGAGGACAAATCATTTCAGTTTATATTTTTAGTACTCTTTTTACAGTAACTCTTCTTCTAATATTCAGTCTTGTACCTTCAAGTACCTTACAATGTGGTTTACAATTCAGTTAACACTACTACGCAGCTATTAATTTATGACTGGAATGGAACGCGATACAGTGCTACAGAGAGTCACCCATAAGAACAGGCTTATTGTCCATGCTACAGTCCTGCAGACTCAAAGTCCAGAACCCCGTCGTGTAGTTGGCTCCTCTCGTTGGCGTTGTCAAAGCTGTTCTTGCCGTGGATTTGTTTGAGGTGTTTGCGGAGCACGGGCTTGTGTGCAAACACCATGTCGCAGTAGTTACAGCGATGGGGCTTGTCTCCGCTGTGTAAGTTCAGGTGGTCCAGGAGAGAGCATTTCTGAGTGAAGGTCTTGCCACAGATCTTGCATTGGAAGGGCTTGATGCCAGCGTGGACCCGCATGTGCCGGTGCAGGTTACCCTTCTGGGTGAACATCTTGCCACACAGCAGGCACATGAACAGCTTGTGCATCTTGAGGTGGTTGGCATAGTTCTCTAGCTGGCGGAACACGCGGGCACACTTTGGGCACTGGTGGTACCACTGAAGGGATTTGTCTGAGTTTCGTAGGTGCCCCCCCAGATTGGGTCTCCCTGTGGCTGAGGTGGGTAGTGGAGGGGGGCTGAGTGGGTATCCTGGCAAGGGTGGCATGGTCATTTCGCTAGCCCGGGTGTCCACGGTGGAGTTGATGAGGGAGTGCTGGGGCTCGGGGGAGTGTAACGACAATGGGGGGCTGGTGGGGAAGCGCACTGCAGTGGAGGCAGAGGGAAGTTCAGACATCTCAGACACCCGCTCACACACGGACTCCACCTTTACGATGGTGATGGGGCTCTCCTCGCCCTCACTCCTGTCTCGCTTCTGCCTCTGGGGAGGGGTCATCAGCTGAATTGTCACATCATCATCGTCTTCATCATCATCCTCCTCCACCTCACGATGCACTACCTGTGCTTGGGGCAGCTCATGTACTCTCTGGGCGTGAGAGGCTCTGAGAGTCTCTCCATCTCCCTCCTCCTCCCGATGCTGCTGTTTCACCTGGCAGGGTCGCGGCTGGATGAACTTCTTGAGGGCTTGGGTGCACTGCTCCACTACGTGGCCCATCTGGAGGAAGCTGGCCACAGTTAGGTATTTGACCAGCTCTATCTCAGGCAGCTCCAGGGTTCCCGTGTAGCAGGACAGCAGCAGCTGCTGGCCCACCTCCGCCTCCTGGGTCATGGAGATCTGGACCTCCCTCATGGATGAATCCTGCAGGAAGAACTGGTCCCGGAGGAAGGAAGAACCGGCTGCCAACACCACCTTGTGACCGGGGACCTAATCATAATATTGATAGAAAAACATTATTTGTATAGCACAATTCATACAGAGACTGCAACTCAAGTGATGTGCATAATAAAATAATCAAAATAGATTAAATAGATTTAAAAAACATGGTAAACAGTAAAAGCAGCATAGAATGCTTAATAAGTGAAAATGGATGTGATTGATGGATGCGCACCTCCAGGTCATTGATGCGCACAGTGACGTCACAGAATCGGCTCTGGTGGCGGAGCAGGTTCATCTTCTGCAGCATGGAGTCTCCAAAGGTTCTGAAGTGGAACTGGAGGATCACCTGGTTCTGCTGCTGGGCCATGGACATGGTGGCTTACTGCAGCTGCCTGCAGGCCTGGTGGAAGGGAGTAGACACAATGGCAATACATTTGATAACAGGTATATGGAATATGATGCGGTTTAAAAGCATTTTAAGACTTGTCATAAGCATATGACCCCCTTATAATGTATTATTATCAGAATGATCCTGACTTAATAACAGCCAGTTTGAGCCAGTTGAATATGTCATAAAGGCTCATAAGACATTATTAAGGCTCAAAGCATGAGGAGGAGTGCAACTTTTATTTAGATTTCTGAGCAATGACTAGCAGTGTCATGTGAAGAAGTGCACAATTACTCAATACTAATACAGCAGTCCCAAACTTGAGAAAATAAATATAAAATCATGACATAACATGTTATATTATTTCTTATTACAAAATAGATAATTGATCAATAATAATGCAGTAATTATAAGAGATCAATATGAAAACTCCACCATATCAGGTACTAAAACAATATAAAAATCTCCAATCTCACGTGGTAATATTAGGATTATTATTAGGCCTATTATAAGGCTGCTGTGGAGAGGAGAGACAGCCTGGTTGACGCGCGACCCTTCGAGAGCTGGTGTCAGCCAGACTAGAAGAGAGACGATAGACACTGAAAACCGCTGAGCCTATTCGTTGGAAGACAAACTGATGTTTGATAAACATTAAGAAAAAATGTTAGTCCCTTTGGAGAAAAATCTAACAGAAACACAGTTAATCGTCATTCATTGTTTTAGTGAAACGACCTAGCAAAATCAAATTCTGTCTACTCAGTGTTCTTTTTCTTCACGGTAATCTAGATGCTGCTCTAAAACAGTGGCCATATTTCACCACTGTTTCCCGAATGTAAAGACAACGGCATTACTACATTTCAGCACTAGAGAAAACGTATTCACCTATCGTATATTGCTAATAGGAAAACCCCTCCTCGAAATATGGTTTTCTCTCGGTAAAATCGGTTTAGATGGATCTACTTTTCAATCTAGAATCGTCTTGAAAAATTGCAGATTGCCTACAGTGCGGAAGAGTAGGGAGGGGCGCCACTCTCTCAGCTAGAGCGATCTACAGAGGGATGACTTTTTAAAGCGGTAGAGAGCCATTTCAGCTGGTGGTCAGACTAACGCTGAGTGAGTGGTCCCATGGACCTAAAGCATAAATCATAGTCCACAGACGCTGAGGCCCGATAGTCCGACGTCCCATTGTGACATAGCTACGCGGCTCTGAGAGAGGGATGCACAGCCTGACTCACACCTCCCCACAATTCCCAACCAACCCATCTCCTGTATTGGTCTATTCATTTGAATATATTGACAGTCAGAGAAATTGCTTGAGCTGCACTGAGAATTCGAACAGTATGTAAGCCAACAATCCAATATTCTAGAACACTGCAGTGCATTCGAAAGTATTCAGACCCCTTGACTTTTTCCACATTTTGTTACCTTACAGCCTTATTCTAAAATGGACTGAATTGTTTTCCCCCCCCTCATCAATCTACACACAATACCCCATAATGAGTCCTGGCTCTGGCTGGGCCACTTAAGGACATTTAGAGACTTGACCCGAAAGCCACTCCTGCATTGTATTAGCTGTATGTTTTGGGTTGTTGTCCTGTTGGAAGGTGAACCATCGCCCCCAGTCTGAGGTCCTGAGTGCTATGGAGCAGGTTTTCATCAAGTATCTCTCTGTACTTTGCTCCATTCATCATTCCCTCAATCCTGACTAGTGTCCCAGTCCCTGCCGCTGAATAACATCCCCACAGCATGATGCTACCACCACCATGCTTCACCGTAGGGATGGTGCCAGGTTTCCTCCAGACATGACGCTTGGTATTCAGACCAAAGAGTTGAATCTTGGTTTCATCAGACCAGAGAATCTTGTTTCTCATGGTCTGAGTCCTTTAGGTGCCTTTTGGAAAACTCTAAGCGGGCTGTCATGTGCCTTTTACTGAGGAGTGGCTTCCGTCTGGCCACTCTACCATAATGGCCTGATTGGTGGAGTGCTGCAGAGATGGTTGCCCTTCTGGAAGGTTTTCCCATTCCCACAGAGGAACTCTGGAGCTCTGTCTGAGTGACCATCGGGTTCTTGGTCACCTCCCTGACTAAGGCCCTTCTCCCCCGATTGCTCAGTTTGGCCGGGCAGCTCGCTCTAGGAAGAGTCTTGGTGGTTCCAAACTTCTTCCTTTTAAGAATGATGGAGGCCACTGTGTTCTTGGGGACCTTCAATGCTGCAGACATTTTTTGGAACCCTTCCCCAGATCTGTGCCTCGACAAAATCCTGTATCTGAGCTCTACGGACAATTCCTTCGACCTCATGGCTTGGTTTTTGCTCTGACATGCACTGTCAAATGTGGGACCTTATATAGACAGGTGTGTGCCTTTCCAAAACATGTCCAAAGGCTTTGTAGCCACCGGTCGGCCATATTGGCACTCCTCCGAAAAGCAGTCTTCCATAGGAATGAATGGAATTCTACAGTATTTCATTTAAATGTTTCAAGGACAAAATTAGTAGTTTTTTTCTGTAGTGGGGACAGTAAAATTAGTACTTTCAAAAAATATATGTATATACTTTAAGGAAAATGTTTTTATATATATATATTTTTAAATGTTTAGCGCAAATAATATAATTTAAAAGTATGCATTGTGTCTGTAATAGAATAATGTGGCAAAACAAATGTAGACTTTAGTAACTGCATTTCTATAGCTTCCAAAATATTTTTGGAAACGGTGTGGTAGTGCCAAGATGGAGGCACGGTGGCTTCAAAACAGTGGCACCTGTCAGTCATCTAGTGTACTGTAATATAAATCATTGGGTGAGGCTCACCTGCTCTGGACACACACACACACACACACACACACACACACACACACACACACACACAAATGTAATAGCTACAATCAGATCCAGGAGTTTAATCAGCCCTTCTCACCTATCATAGAGACCCCTCCATCGCTCTCTCTCAACCACACAACTCAAGTCAGTTTTTGTGCTGTAGTACAACATTTACAACATAAGGTAATATTATATTTGGAGCACAATACTTAATGTGAGGGTGACATTTAAAAAATTGAATGCAAAGATACACCACCAGTCAAAAGTTTGGACACACCTACTCATTCAAAGGTTTTTCTTTATTTTTACTATTTTCTATATTGTAGAATAATAGTGAGACATCAAAACTATGAAATAACACATATGGAATCATGTAGTAACCAAAGAAGTGTTAAACAAATCAAAATATATTTTTATATTTTAAATTCTTCAAATAGCCACCATTTGCCTTGATGACAGCTTTGCACACTCTTGGCATTCTCTCAACCAGCTTCATGAGGGAGTCACCTGGAATGCATTTCAATTAACAGGTGTGCCTTCTTAAAAGTTAATTTATTTCCTTCTTAATGCGTTTGAGCGTTAATGGCCGTGTTCGAGGGTGGCTCCTGGAGTGAGTAGTCATGCTGTACTTCGCTCCGCAGGTAATATGACACACATTACATTACAATGGAACGATTTGATTAGTGTAATGTTAGCTAGCTACATAGTTGTCTTTGTATCAAAGATAAAGGTGTAGTATAGAAAAAACTATCGAGGTTAGCTAGCCAGCTACATTCATTCGCAGCGACGCCGTTTTTTCAAACAAAGTCAACACCGCAGCCATTGCTAGCTAGCCAACACTACCAGCTAGTAGTACTGTAGCAACTAAATACAATATCATTTTAGCCAGCTACATTCGTTCGCAGCGATGCCGTTTTTTCAAACAAAGTCAACACCGCAGCCATTGCTAGCTAGCCAACACTACCAGCTAGCAGTACTGTAGCAACTAAATACAATATCATTTTAGTCAATGAGAATTTTGCAGCGTAAAGCTTCACTTTCTGAACATTCGAGATGTGTAGTCCACTTGTGTAGTTAGCATGACTGACTTTGTGCTAGCTAGCCAACGTTTAATTATTTCTGCGTTATGAAAGGAACTAGACACGGACACGAATGATCTGTTTAGTGTGTTAACATACTATTGGTAGTTTGTTGTAACCAAGTATTGGTGCTAAACCGTGTGTTGTTGGATGCTAGCATGCTAGTTAGCTATGGCGTCATAGGATACGGTGCCCTGGGCGGTTTTCACGGAAGAATACTGTACCAAGTTAGCTAGCTGAATAAACTAAGTTAGAGTCTATTCCTAGAAAACATTGAACCGCTGTAGTTTACAACAATTATAATTTCTAAAGTGGAAGTTGGGAGAGTTATATTTGAGTGTTTCAGTGAAAGGTAGGTGAGGGAGGCCCCGCTCTCCAGATGTTTAGTTAATTTTATTCAGATCTCTTTTGCATTATTGTAGCCTTTTCTGTAGCCTGTCAACTATGTGTCTGTCTATCCCTGTTCTCTCCTCTCTGCACAGGCCATACAAACGCTTCACACCGTGTGGCTGCTGCCACTCTAATCTGGTGGTCCCTGCGCGCATGACCCACGTGGAGTTCCAGGTCTCCGGCAGCCTCTGGAACTGCCGTTCTGCAGCCAACAAGGCAGAGTTCATCTCAGCCTATGCTACCCTCCAGTCCCTCGACTTCTTGGCGCTGACGGAAACATGGATTACCACAGAAAACACTGCTACTCCTACTGCTCTTTCCTCGTCTGATCATGTGTTCTCGCATACCCCGAGAGCATCTGGTCAGCGCGGTGGTGGCACAGGAAACCTCATCTCTCCCAAGTGGACATTCTCTCTTTTCCCCCTGACCCATCTGTCTATCTCCTCATTTGAATTCCATGCTGTCACAGTCACTAGCCCATTCAAGCTTAACATCCTTATCATTTTTCGCCCTCCAGGTTCCCTTGGCGACTTCATCAATGAGCTTGACGCCTTGATGAGTTTCTTTCCTGAGGATGGCTCACCCGTCACAGTTCTGGGTAACTTTAACCTCCCTATGTCTGCCTTTGACTCATTTCTCTCTGCCTCCTTCTTTCCACTCCTTTCCTCTTTTGACCTCACCCTCTCACTGTCCCCCCCTACTCACAGGGCAGGCAATACGCTTGACCTCATCTGTACTAGATGCTGTTCTTCTACTAATCTCACTGCAACTCCCCTCCAAGTCTCCGACCACTACTTTGTATTCTTTTCTCTCTCGCTCTCCTTCAACACTACTCACTCTGCCACCTACTCAGATGGTAATGTGCCGTCGCAACCTTCGCTCTCTCTCTCCCGCTACTCTCTCCTCTTCCATCCTATCATCTCTTCCCTCTGCTAAATACTTCTCCCTCTGATCTCCTGATTCTGCCTCCTCAACCCTCCTCTCCTCCCTTTCTGGATCTTTTGACTCTCTATGTCCCCTATCCTCCCGCTGGCTCTGTCCGCCCCTCCTGCTCCATGGCTTGACGACTCATTGCGAGCTCACAGAACAGGGCTCCGGGCAGCCGAGTGGAAATGGAGGAAAACTAGACTCCCTGCGGACCTGTCATCTTTTCACTCCCTCCTCTCTACATTTTCTTCCTCTGTTTCTGCTGCTAAAGCCACTTTCCACCACTCTACATTTCAAGCCTCTGCCTCTAACCCTAGGAAGCTCTTTGCCACCTTCTCCTCCCTGCTGAATCCTCCTCCTCCTCCCCCTCCCTCCTCCCTCTCTGTGGATGACTTCGTCAACCATTTTGAAAAGAAGGTTAACGACATCCGATCCTCATTTATTAAGTCAAATGACACCGCTGGTCCTGCTCACACTGCCCTACCCTATGCTTTGACTTCTTTCTCCCCTCTCTCTCCAGATGAAATCTTGCGACTTGTGACGGCCGGCCACCCAACAACCTGCCCGCTTGACCCTATCCCCTCCTCTCTTCTCCAGACCATTTCCGGAGACCTTCTCCCTTACCTCACCTCGCTCATCAACTCATCCTTGACCGCTGGCTATATCCCTTCCGTCTTCAAGAGAGCGAGAGTTGCACCCCTCCTCAAAAAACCTACACGCGATCCCTTCGATGTCAACAACTACAGACCAGTATCCCTTCTTTCTTTTCTCTCCAAAACTCTTGAGCTTGCCGTCTCTAGCCAACTCTCCTGCTATCTCTCTCAGAATGACCTTCTTGATCCAAACCAGTCAGGTTTCAAGACTGGTCATTCAACTGAGACTGCTCTTCTCTGTGTCACGGAGGCTCTCCGCACTGCTAAAGCTAACTCTCTCTCCTCTGCACTTATCCTTCTAGACCTATCTGCTGCCTTTGATACTGTGAACCATCAGATCCTCCTCTCCACCCTCTCTGAGTTGGGCATCTCCGGCACTGCTCACTCTTGGATTGCGTCCTACCTAACAGGTCGCTCCTACCAGGTGGCGTGGCGAGAATCTGTCTCCGCACCACGTGCTCTCCCCACTGGTGTGGGCTCAGTTCTAGGCCCTCTCCTATTCTCTCTATACACCAAGTCACTTGGCTCTGTCATATCCTCACATGGTCTCTCCTATCATTGCTACGCAGACGACACACAATTCATTTTCTCCTTTCCCCCTTCTGATAAACAGGTGGCACATCACATCTCTGCATGTCTGGCAGACATATCAGTGTGGATGTTGGATCACCACCTCAAGCTGAACCTCGGCAAGACGGAGCTGCTCTTCCTCCCGGGGAAGGACTGCCCGCTCCATGATCATCACGGTTGACAACTCCATTGTGCCCTCCTCCCAGAGTGCAAAGAACCTTGACGTGACCCTGGACAACACCCTGTCGTTCTCCGCTAACATCAAAGGGGTGACCCGATCCTGCAGGTTCATGCTCTACAATATTTGCAGAGTACGACCCTACCTTACACAGAAAGCGGCACAGGTCCTAATCCAGGCACTTGTCATCTCCCGTCTGGATTACTGCAACTCGCTGTTGGCTGGGCTCCCTGCCTGTGCCATTAAACCCCTACAACTTACCCAGAACCTTGCAGCCCGTCTGGTGTTCAACCTTCCCAAGTTCTCTCATGTCACCCCGCACCTCCGCACACTCCACTGGCTTCCAGTTGAAGCTCGCATCTACTACAAAACCGTGGTGCTTGCCTACAGAGCTGTGAGGGGAACGGCACCTCCTTACCTTCAGGCTCTGATCAGACCCTACACCCAAATGAGGGCACTACGTTCATCCACCTCTGGCGTGCTAGCCCCCCTACCTCTACGGAAGCACAGTTCCCGCTCAGCCCAGTCAAAGCTATTCGCTGCTCTGGCACCCAAATGGTGGAACAAGCTCCCCCACGACGCCAGGACAGCGGAGTCACTGACCACCTTCCGGAGACACTTGAAACCCTACCTCTTTAAGGAATAACTGGAATAGTCTAACAGTAATCCTTCTACACCCCCCTCCCCCAGTGGTGGTTGTCCCACTGGCTATCCTAAATTGAATGCACCAATTTGTAAGTCGCTCTGGATAAGAGCGTCTGCTAAATGACTTAAATGTAAATGTAAATGTGTTGTGACAAGGTAGGGGGGTATACAGAAGATAGCCCTATTTGGTAAAAGTCCATATTATGGCAAGAACAGCTCAAATCAGCAAAGAGAAACCACAGTCCATCATTACTTTAAGACATGAAGGTCAGTCAATACAGAAAATGTCAAGTTTCTTCAAGTGCAGTCGCAAAAACAATCAAGCGCTATGATGAAACTGGCTCTCATGAGGACTGCCACAGGAATAGAAGACCCAGAGTTACCTCTGCTGCAGAGGATAAATTCATTAGAGTTACCAGCCTCAGAAATTGCAGCCCAAATAAATGCTTCACAGAGTTCAAGTCACAGACACATCTCAACATCAACTGTTCAGAGGGGACTGTGTGAATCAGGCCTTCATGGTCGAATTGCTGCAAAGAAACCACTTCAAAGGACACCAATAAGAAGAAGAGACCTGCTTGGGCCAAGAAACACGAGCAATGGACATTAGACCGGTGGAAATGTGTCCTTTGGTCTGGATTTCAAATTAGAGATTTCAAACCGCTGTGTCTTTGTGAGACGCGGTGTGGGTGAACGGAGGATCTCTGCATGTGTATTTCCCACCGTAAAGCATGGAGGAGGAGGTGTTACGTTGTGGGGGTGCTTTGCTGGTGACACTGTCTGTGATTTATTGAGAATTCAAGACACACTTAAGCAGCATGGCTACCACATCATTCTGCAGCGATACGCCATCCCATCTGGTTTGGGCTTAGTTGGACTATCATTTGTTTTTCAACAGGACAACGACCCAACACACCTCCAGGCTGTGTAAGGGCTATTTGACCAAGAAGGAGAGTGATGGAGTGCTGCATCAGATGACCTGGCCTCCACAATCCCTCAACCTCAACCCAATTGAGATGGTTTGGGATGAGTCGGATGGCAGAGTGAAGGAAAAGCAGCCAACAAGTGCTCAGCATATGTGGGAACTCCTTCAAGTCTATTGGAAAAGCATTCCAGGTGAAGCTTGTTGAGAGAATGCCAAGAGTGTGCAAAGCTGTCATCAAGGCAAAGGGTGGCTATTTGAAGAATCTCAAATATAAAATATATTTGTTTAACTCTTTTTTGGTTACTACATGATTCCATATGTGTTATTTCATAGTTTTGATGTCTTCACTATTATTCTACAATGTACTTGAATGAGTAGGTGTGTCCAAACTTTTGACTGGTACTGTATATTACCAAAAATAACCTACTGTATTGTTTCAAATACCAGCATAAATTATTATGGCCTTCTTGATGTTGCTGAAAGGATGGTTTTAGAAGAATATCAGCAAATAATAATTACAATATTTGATTAATTATATATTTATTGATAATTTAATAATATATCAATATTCAATAACACCTCAAAACACATCTATATCATTCATGTTTCACTTTCCTCCAACAAAACACCTTACGCCACAAAAACCTTACAACAAAAGTGCTAACCAGTATTATGAGCAACACAATGGCCAATAGCGTGGCTATGACGTCCACAGAGTGGTAGGTGAACCAAGACATCTTGTAGGACTCTGTCCTCAGATGTGCCGCTCCTTTGTTCCTCATGACAAACTCGATCCAGAACATGGCGCGGTCCAGTGGCTTCATAGGCTGGTCCCTGTGCAGCCTGGAGAGCCTCTGCATTGCCTTCCTGTAGGACGGCTCATAGAGAACAGCTTTCACTGCCTCCAGGAAGATGTCTTTGTCTACGGAGGCGATGTCCACTATCTTAGCCACTCCCTTAGCCCTCATCCTGTTGAGGTTATCCTGCTGGTCAAACATCAACGGGAGGCCGACTATGGGGACACCGTGGTAGATGGCCTCCTGGACTCCGTTGGTGCCTCCGTGGGCGACGAAGGCTTGGGTCTTGGGGTGTCCCAGGAGGTCGTTCTGGGGGAACCAGTCCACCAGTAAGGTGTTGTTACCCAGGGAGGCGGGTCTCTTTCCAGTGTGCCTCCAGATAACCCTCTGAGGCAGTTGGGCGAAAGCAGTGGCGATGTCCTCAGCGATGTCCTCAGGAAGTTGTCCCACCAAGGTCCCCAGGGACATCATGATGACCCCATGGTCCCCGGAGCTCTGGACAAAGTCCTCCATGTCCTGGGGAAGCGGCTTGGAGGGCTTGCACTGGAAGCCACCCATGTAGACCACGTTTGGCATGGTGGGACGAGGAAACTCAAAGGTGAAGTCATTCCTCATGAGCCAGATGTCTGCTGCCTGGAGCAATGACATGTAGTGAACATCAGGGCCAAAGTAAAGACGGACAAACGGAATGTAGTTAAGGTCTGTGACGTATGCCATTTGAACCCTTGTAAAAAGATAAAACAGAATATTTATGACTCTCTCCTGAAAAGTCATTTTGTCCGTCAACATTGCTCCTGGTACTGGGACATATGAGAGAGGTGAGGGAGCAATGGCAAAGTGACCCTCGCCCTGGATTGTCCATCTGACATTGAAGACAAGAGGAAGACCAAGGCGGTGTGCCAGTAATGTGCCCGCACCAGTGGCAGGATCCGTCAGAACCAGATCATAGTTTGCATCATGGAACGATTGAATTAGCTCGGCATCTTCAAATATCATAGTCATCATCTCAATCAAATCCTTGTTTGACTCATAGAACTGCTTCCCCACCTCAAGCTCCAGACTCATACGAGACCAGAAACCTCCACCCTCCCTTTTGATCTGCAGTAATCTGGTCACAAATGAACTAAAGATCTTCTCATCAATTCCTCCACCAGATGCAGGGATGGTGATACACGAGTAATGAGGGGACTTCTCCTTGATGTACCAGTTGGCGGATGGACGAATCACTGTGATGCTATGGCCTCTGGAGTGCAGTTCTTCGACGATGACTTTCATGTTCACCCAGTGGCTTCCATCCAATGGGAAGACCAGCACCTTCCCCCCATAGACAGTGGTCAGAGAGAAGAGCAGCACAGCAACCGTGACCAGGGCTGGTTGATGCATTCTAAGGTGAATCCTTTGATAGAAGATACAAGGGAAGAGTAGTTAGTTAAAGATAAACTACATCTCTTATTTCCTATAAAATAGGTTCTAGTTGGTTGCCTGTTATTCTCAAACACATCAATTCTTTCAAAATTACTCGAAATTACAGCGAAAAATGTAATTATTTGTAAACCCTCTTATATTGTAGTGATTAGCTTGTACTGAAAAAATATATAAACGCAACATGTAATGTGTTGGTGATTACACAGGTGCACCTTGTGCTGGGGACAATAAAAGGCCACTAAAATGTGCAGTTTTGTCACACAACACAATGCCACAGATGTCTCAAGTTTTAAGAGAGCGTGCAATTGGCATGCTGAGGAGTATTTATGTCTGTAATAAAGCCCTTTTGTGGGGAAAAACTCATTGTGATTGGCTGGCCCTGGCCTATGCCATCCCAAGCCAACCCATTGGTGCTCCCCTGCCCAGTCATGTGAAATCCATAGATTAGGGCCTAATTTATTTATTTCAATTGAGTGATTTCCTTATATGAACTGTAACTCAGTATAACCATTGAAATTGTTGCATGTTGCGTTTATATTTTTATTCAGTATAATTTACTTGAATATACCTGATTAACAAATGAATAATACAGTACATTATTGATCTTCACAGAGAGAATTAGCCTAGGTGTTCCACCAGAAGCAGACTTAGACCAACAGTACTGGCACAAATCAACAAGAGTACTGATACCTGAACAAAGTGTATTACATGTACACTGTAAAACATTTCCTGTAATTTTTACAATAATTTACTGGCAGCACAGTAGCCAGTAGGTTGCTGTACATTTACAATAAATTACTGGCAGCACAGAAGCCAGTAAATTACAGTAGACTTACAGAACCTTTACTGAAACACAAACGCAGTGTACTGCTTACATGAATCAAAAAGATAATAAAAAACCTTTACACCTACATGTAAATAAATAAGCAACCGACAATTGAAAACGTAGAGACACTGTTTATTGCTATGAAGTCTTCCAATGCTATCACAATTGTACCAGTCATTCCCAAATTGACTCAATCCTTCAGGCACATTACTATAAAGGTGTGCAAGTTCTCTCTACATCTGGACCAGGCTTCATGCTCATGTTATGTAAGGGTCAGACTCTGTAGTGGATGGAAGTTACTCCAACAACGTCTCTTTATTGAAGGTTTTACATTCGATGTAATAATAGGTAAGTACCATGAATTACTTAAAGTTACTTTGATAAGTTTCAGCCATATGTTCTCCTCTATGGCTGTTACTATTACTTAATGTTAGAGTTGCCAATACTGCTTTGCGTATTGTTTATCGTATGTAGTATTATTCAGTATTGCCATAAGTGTTATTATTGCATTGGTTGCACAAGTATTTTTACAGAAGTTGTTTAATTGTTGTATTAGTAAACATCGTTTTTTGTATGTACACGCTACAGCAGCGTTTTCCATAGTGGCCTTTGTTAAGGTGTTTTTTGCGCTGCCATGGGCGAACTACTGGAGTCATCCCAGATGGTTTTTAGAGTTTGCTCATGCGCAGAGTAATTTACTACTCTGTGGCACAAGGGCAGATCAGATAAGATCTCAGCCCGGCAGATTCTCATACCATTCCGGAGAGAGAGAGGGTGCCATAAATCTTGTCCCTTTGTCAATCCAAGTAATTAATTTATCTCCAAGAGGTTAATGTTTAGGTTTATGTTTATATTGATGCTGTGTTTATAGCCCTTTATAGACGTGTTGTAAGTGTATTGCCATTTATTCATGTACATATGTATATTGCATAGTTATAACCCTTAACTAATACTGTTTACATGTGTGCATATCTTTGATTTATAGAACCACACCAATAAGATTCCAAGTCATTCGGATTACCTCACATAAAGAACCAGGGGCACAACGTTCACTGGGGACAGGGTTATGTCTCCCCCACATTCTGAAATGGCATTTTTGTCCCTCCCAGTTTTATCTTTACAATGTGATACAAAAAGTGGCGACTGGTGTGCTTTAGGACCATGCGGACACCTCAGGGCGGTCGGGTAGGCTGTTTGGAGTGTTCAGCCCGCTGGATTTAGGACCACGTGGACACAACAGAGCGGGTTGACGGGCTGTGTGAAGGCAAAGCTTCTGGAAGGCTGGCTGGACCAGCAAGGGAGAGTTGAGCATAGTTCAGTGTGTATGTGTTGAGCTCTTTCACTGAGTTGTAAAGGGAAGCAGAGCAGAAACTGGCTACTCTTTAGTTGACTGATATAGCTGGCAAGGTAACTGCTGTTTCACTTAACAGATCAAAACTAAACTATCCAGCGTAACTGTGTTCTACGGAATAAACTCTGTATTCTGTGATTTACCCTCCTGCGCCTGACTCCTTCAAATCACATTCTCACAGTTTGAATGCCCAGTCATGTTCTTATCATTTCAGACATAAACTACTGCAGTTTAAGACCATCCATAGAACGTATTATATGCCATTGAAACTGAATTACATGCACTCAGAAATGTCATTCCTCTGCTGGAGGTGTAAAACACAAAAGTGGACGTATTTGCATATGTTATGGTCTTGTGAAGGCTTACTGAATTCTGGCACACCAATAAGTATGTTCTTTTATCTCAGCATGTCTATAGATTCTTCCTTCTCCCTATTTTTGTTTGCTTGGAAATGTTGATGCTGGAGACTGCTATCTGAAGTAACTGTGTAACCAAGCATTTATAGCGGCTAAGAAATGCATTGCCATTAATTGGAAGGTCAATTTATATATCACTAGCTCCCACAATGTCAATTTATATATCACTAGCTTTGATTTATTACCAGATTAAGGGTATACTGGGCAACTTTTATAAGATCTGGATGCCTTATATGGAATATAGTACGACAAAAGGAGTCTGTATTGAAAACATGCCCAGGTCAGGGGAGATACCTATTTAGGCAATCCCTAGCTGCTGGGCTGCTCAGTCCTGGCTCTGGGGGTCTGCCGTCCTGTGGGTTGTCACTCTGGCCTTGGCCTGACACATCCGAAACCAATAATGAATGTTTCACTAAGATCCTAAAGTTGAGTGGGGTGTGTTGGGTTGGGGTGCTGCAGGGTGGTGGACCCCTAGGGACAGGATGGGGCAATCCAGCTATAGTGTGTGCAAGTAAAAAGAGCTCTACAGTACTAATATGGCGTATGAGATTAATTAGATGGAGGATTTGCTGTTTCTGTGTGTTAATGTATATTTGAGGTGTATGTTTTTAGTTTTTTTTAGTTTCCAAACCTTTCCTTTGGGAACTAAAAAAATTAAAGGTGGGAACTGGGAAGGAACTTGTGTTGGGAGAGAGTTACAGTGGGGAGAACAAGTATTTGATACACTGCCGATTTTGCAGGTTTTCCTACTTACAAAGCATGTAGAGGTCTGTAATTTTTATCATAGGTACACTTCAACTGTGAGAGACGGAATCTAAAACAAAAATCCAGAAAATCACATTGTATGATTTTTAAGTAGTTAATTTGCATTTTATTGCATGACATAAGTATTTGATCACCTACCAACCAGTAAGAATTCCAGCTCTCACAGACCTGTCAGTTTTTCTTTAAGAAGCCCTCCTGTTCTCCACTCATTACCTGTATTAACTGCACCTGTTTGAACTCGTTACCTGTATAAAAGACACCTGTCCACACACTCAATCAAACAGACTCCAACCTCTCCACAATGGCCAAGACCAGAGAGCTGTGTAAGGACATCAGGGATAAAATTGTAGACCTGCACAAGGCTGGGATGGGCTACAGGACAATAGGCAAGCAGCTTGGTGAGAAGGACAACTGTTGGCGCAATTATTAGAAAATGGAAGATGTTCAAGATGACGGTCAATCACCCTCGGTCTGGGGCTCCATGCAAGATCTCACCTCGTGGGGCATCAATGATCATGAGGAAGGTGAGGGATCAGCCCAGAACTACACGGCAGGACCTGGTCAATGACCTGAAGAGAGCTGGGATCACAGTCTCAAAGAAAACCATTAGTAACATACTACGCCGTCATGGATTAAAATCCTGCAGCGCACGCAAGGTCCCCCTGCTCAAGCCAGCGCATGTCCAGGCCCATCTGAAGTTTGCCAATGACCATCTGGATGATCCAGAGGAGGAATGGGAGAAGGTAATGTGGTCTGATGAGACAAAAATAGAGCTTTTTGGTCTAAACTCCACTCGCCGTGTTTGGAGGAAGAAGAAGGATGAGTACAACCCCAAGAACACCATCCCAACTGTGAAGCATGGAGGTGGAAACATCATTCTTTGGGGATGCTTTTCTGCAAAGGGGACAGGACGACTGCACCGTATTGAGGGGAGGATGGATGGGGCCATGTATCGCGAGATCTTGGCCAACAACCTCCTTCCCTCAGTAAGAGCATTGAAGATGGGTCGTGGCTGGGTCTTCCAGCATGACAACGACCCGAAACACACAGCCAGGGCAACTAAGGAGTGGCTCCGTAAGAAGCATCTCAAGGTCCTGGAGTGGCCTAGCCAGTCTCCAGACCTGAACCCAATAGAAAATCTTTGGAGGGAGCTGAAAGTCCGTATTGCCCAGCGACAGCCCCGAAACCTGAAGGATCTGGAGAAGGTCTGTATGGAGGAGTGGGCCAAAAACCCTGCTGCAGTGTGTGCAAACCTGGTCAAGACCTACAGGAAACGTATGATCTCTGTAATTGCAAACAAAGGTTTCTGTACCAAATATTAAGTTCTGCTTTTCTGATGTATCAAATACTTATGTCATGCAATAAAATGCAAATTAATTACTTAAAAATCATACAATGTGATTTTCTGGATTTTTGTTTTAGATTCCATCTCTCACAGTTGAAGTGTACCTATGATAAAATTACAGACCTCTACATGCTTTGTAAGTAGGTGTCACGTTCGCTTACAGACGGGACGGACCAAGGCGCAGCGTGATATGCATACATGTTTATTTAAACTTAATAAACAGAACGACAAAACAAGAAACGAAACGAAACGTGAAGTCCAAGGTAGACACAAACAATATACCTTTCACGCAACAAGATCCCACAACCCACTAGTGCCAATAGGCTGCCTAAGTATGGTCCCCAATCAGAGACAACGAGTGACACCTGCCTCTGATTGGGAACCACACAGGCCAACATAGATCTATACATACTAGAATGTACAACATGGACAAACACAGCAAGGAAAATACACACCCTGACTCAACATACAAGCGTTCTCTGAGTCAGGGCGTGACAGTAGGAAAACCTGCAAAATCGGCAGTGTATCAAATACTTGTTCTCCCCACTGTATGTCACACCCTGATCTGTTTCACCTGTCTTTGTGATTCTCTCCACCCCCCTCCAGGTATCACCCATCTTCCCCATTTATACCTGTGTTCTCTGTTTGTCTGTTGCCAGTTCATTTTGTTTCGTCAAGCCTACCAGCGGTTGTCTTTTTCAAGTGCCTGTTTTCTAGTTTTCCCAGTTTTGACCATTCTGCCTGCCCTGAGCCTGCCTGCCATTCTGTACCTTGTCACACCACCCTGGATTATTGACCTCTGCCAGCCCTGACCCTGAGACTGCCTGCCGTTTTGTACCTTTTGGACTCTGATCTGGATTACTGACCTCTGCCTGCCCTTGACCTGTCAATTGCCTGCCCCATGTTTTTGTAATAAACTTTTGTTTCTTCGACACTGTCTGCATCTGGGTCTTCTCCTGAAACGTGATAAATTGAGTTATTGACTAGACTGGTGGGGGTTGGGCGTGCAGGCGGTTCGGGCTGGCTGGTCAGTCTGGCTGAAATTTGATATAGAGCATGTCTTAATAAAGACAATCAAAAGTCTGAATTTTTTCAAGAGTTGTTCATTTGTTAGGCTATTGGTTAAAGGTGCAACACAATATTTATTATTGAATTACCTTTGATCTAGTTCAGTCTTATTAATCACTTTAACATATTTAATTGTGATCTCTTACCTAGCTTGATGACTGCATTTGTGCTTACTTTTTGTTCTAAATTGAAATGGCATATTGGATTGTGTAAAAATGCAGGAAATCAATTTAGATGCCCAAAACTATTCTGGGGGAGGACCCCCAGACCCCCCACCAGGTTATGTCCCTCCCACTTCTAAAACCAAAGTGGTGCCCCTGTAAAGAACTACCTTCAATGGAAGCAGCTGTGTATATGTGTGTGTTTGTGGTGCTGACAATTAAAAGTGTAATGGGCCTCAACATCGTGTTAATAGCGGTTGAGGGCATTCACAGCCGACTGCTCAGACGAGCTCCAGCTAGCCGTTTTTACATGGTCCTGCTAGCCGTTTTTACAGATGCAGAGTTTTATTTGGATTTGTAGAACTACAAAAGTGTTTGGAGGATGCTTCTTGAGATGTGAACATGTTAGACATTTATGTTGTATTAAGGCTATTGAATCAAGTCAAGTTTGTAGTTCTATATACGTTTATAGCTCTTCTATAGCTCTCTGTATACATACTGTAGATATGAGTTAAAATTAGTTAATTTGAAAATGTAAGTCTGATGATGCCATGTATTCAACACTAGGTACTCAGCAACTGTTTTAACAGCAGGCTTAACTATTCCCATATTCCACTACTTAAATCTGTTACTTTCAACTAGAAATGTTGCTTCACATAAACACTTACCAAAAAGATCTGTCTGCAAGGAGCCTAAAATCCAAAGTGATGTTTGGCCAACCTCCCAAACAGCAGTTCTTCACTTCACATCCCAGTGAAAGCAGTCATCTGGCTGTGGCTTTGAGCTGGAGTAACCTAACCTATGCTGCCACAACTAATCTGTGCTCTCTTGTTCAAAGTTCACAGGTTCTAGCATGCAGCGTAACACCCCTGTATTTACATAAGGCTTTCATGTGTTGGCTTCCCGTTCTGTATTAAGAAATGGTCACTAGTTCAACATGCACATCATTATGGAGTTAGTTAGAATATAAAAAATAAACTTGTTTTAAAGATAATGTTTGCCTCCATTAGCCAAACCCAGATTAAATAAATCATGGCATAGGTTTAATTCAGACATTTTTTTGGCAATAACTACACATTTGATTTCATGAACCTTGCATGGTTAAAACATGCCTTTGGTCTATTACTTAAAATTAAGATTAACAACCGTTGCTTTTAAAATGAACATTAACCATACAGTGGTCCAGGAATAAGTTAGGCTAAATTGTGTGTATGACTAAGGCAAATTATGATTAGTCATGATTCAAATGCAATTTAGTCCAGAGCATAATGCTTTAGGTTTAGTCCAGCCCATAATACTTTAGGTTGACCCTGTGTCCAATTGGTTAAAGGGCACACCATTTGATTGGATTTGATTTGATTAGGATCCCCATTAGCCAACACCAATGGCGACCATTGAACCTGGCTCACTCACTGTAAAGAAAGTACGAAAACAGAGTACTAGGGGAAAGTCATATCTTTGAACTGATGACATAATGTCACATATGACTGTATTGTACCTTGTACATTTAAGAAAAGGTCTCAGAGATGTCTTTGAAAGATTAGAAGATGCAGTAGGCTACATACAAATGTTTCAGTCATTCATTGCTATTTTCCTAAGTACTCTGTGTAGCCTACTGCAAATGATGTTTGATATCAATGTCATTTGAATACAGTCAGAGGTTATACTATAAGTATTATGGGCCATAATCCTTGGATAATACGGTCAGTTTTCATAATACCGTAGCAATGTGTTCAGTGTCTTTATACAAATTACTGCATGCCTGTGCACAAACACTTCTTATTCTGAAAAGTAAATGTGTTTACCCGTGAAAGGGAGTCTACTTGGTAGTAGTAGTTAGTAGTACAAGGTTTTTACATTGTTCATTCTTTGATTTTATTTGACCATGGGAAAAAGAGCTACAGTACTGTGGAGATACAGCAATGCAGGTTTGGTTTGAATTGTCTTGAATAGTGCAGGTCAGACATTGCCACAGGGGGGCAGTCCTCTCATACAAAAGAATACAGGCTACTGAAGAAAGTATTCACCAGATATATTCTGCACAACAGTGCTTCCATGAGTTGAGGACACACTACCTAAAGCACTATCCCCACACCACACCGACAGATGTAACTGCAGAAGTGGGCATCAATTAACACCCCTAATAGTGTCGTTGTGCAAACTACTTTTGTGATTTTTCACAGAGTTTCCAGGATTGTGTTGCAGATTTGGCAGACAGTGATGTGGTTATATACTTCTATTGTAACTACATATCTGAGGTGATATGAAAGCACAGAATTAACTGAGTTTTGGTGCCAGTCAGGTTCATGTAATTACGCCTTCTTATTCCTTTTTAGGAAGAAAGATATTTTATCATTTGAACTGCACCTGTTTGCTAATATAATGTATGTGTATATTTGTATCTTTGTCTGTGCACACCTTGTATATTCTGCATGTGTGTGTGTGTGTGTGTGAGAGAAAGTGCGTACGTACCTATGTGTGCATGCTTGTGTGTGACCACATAAATGAATGCCTTGAGTAACCACAGCCCCTCCATGACATTGTCTCAGCTTCCATTCAATTATTCTCAAAACATATGACTCTGTAAGACAAAGCCATTTATAAACATTTGTTTCACATATAACAGACATTGATAGTTCCTTTCAGAAAAATGTACTTTCATGTGACTCACATGAGTGTATTTGTGGTGCTGCTATTCACCCCGATAGTTTATCTTTATTCTGCTGCACTAAGCCCTCCTGGTTCACCACTGACACAATGTCATAGTCTTTGTATTGTGAAAATGTATGTCAGCGGCCCATTGAGTCATTCAAGAATATAGAGAACATGAAAAGGAATATTTCATATTGTCAATAGACTATACTCTACACAGTAGTTAAATGACTATCATGAAATAAGCATACATACTGTAAATATGATGTGATGGATTATCGGTAGAGATTTGCATACTGTTACATAGGGTATTTAAGGTAGATACACTATATATACAAAAGTATATTTAGCTATTTCAGCCACACCCGTTGCTGACAGGTGTATAAAATTGAGCACACCGCCATGCAATCTCCACAGACAAACATTGGCAGAAGAATGGCCTTACTGAAGAGCTCAGTGACTTTCAACGTGGCACCGTCATATGATGCCCTGCTAGAGCTGCCCCGGTCAACTGTAAGTGCCATTATTATGAAGTGGAAACGTCTAAGAGCAACAACGGCTCAGCAGCGAAGTGGTAGGCCACACAAGCTCACAGAACGGGACCGCCGAGTGCTGAAGCGCGTAGCGCATAGAAATCGTCTGTCCTCGGTTGCAACACTCACTACCGAGTTCCAAACTGCCTCTGGAAGCAACGTCAGCACAATAACTGTTCGTCGGGAGGTTTCCATGGCCAAGCAGCCACACACAGCCTAAGATCACCATGTGCAAAGCCAAACGTCGGCTGGAGTGGTGTAAAGCTCGCTGCCATTGGACTCTGGAGCAGTGGAAACGCGTTCTCTGGAGTGATGAATCACGCTTCACCATCTGGCAGTCCGATGGACGAATCTTGGTTTGGCGGATGCCAGGAGAATGCTACCTGCTCAAATGCAAAGTTTGGTGGAGGAGGAATAATGGTCTGGGGCTGTTTTTCATGGTTCGGGCTATGTCCCTTAGTTCCAGTGAAGGAAATTCTTAAACCTACAGCATACAATTACATTCTAGATGATTCTGTGCTTTCAACTTTTTGGCAACAGTTTGGGGAAGGCCCTTTCCTGTTTCAGCATGATAATTCCCCCGTGCACAAAACGAGGTCCATACAGAAATGGTTTGTCGAGATCGTTGTGGAAGAACTTAACTGGCCTGCACAGAGCCCTGACCTCAACCCCATCAAACACCTTTGGGATGAATTGGAACGCTGACTGCGAGCCAGGCCTAATCGCCCAACATCAGTGCCCGACCTCACTAATGCTCTTGTGGCTGAATGGAAGCAAGTCCCTGCAGCAATGTTCCAACATCTAGAGGAAAGCCTCCCATAACACTTACACCCATAACACTTACTTTTGGTCATGTAGTGTACATGAAACTCATGTCATTATACAGTGTGATGGGAGCTGAGGAGTCACCATCTTATATACAGTGCTTTAGTGACCTCAGTACCTCAGCTGCTCAGGTGACGTCTACCTTAGCACATACGTACTAGTCAGCGGGGAACTTCACACACTAGGTCAGGGCAGTGAAAGGGGTAGAAAAAAGGGTGCTTTGAAAAAACCCAAATGAGTACTGTGCACTTTACAGAAATAGAACACACTCGCGAAGTACCATATTGAGTTAGACAGGCTCATTATAAAGAGCGATAGAAGATAAAAGTTTGGCCCTTATCTACAACTGATCATCCATGTTAACAAGAGTAAGATAGAGCTCAGATAGACAGTTTGGGGCAGGTGACAGTAGCCATAGATGGTATTATAACTGACATGACACCAGATCTTACCTCTATACGCAGCACAATAACCCAGAAAGACAGGATAGTGCAATGCTTTTCATGACATCAACACTATTGTACTGCCTGCCTAGGCTGTCAAGGGAGTCACTGTTGTCATTGCAAACAAACGTGTGTTTTAGTTTGATAAATGTGATTTAGAATTGGTGGCAGGTGACAGAAGTGGATTGAGTCTAATCAATTAAAACATTTTCCTTTCTGTTTTGATCAGATGACAAAAGAACATCTCGCTAAACAACTTCAGTCTCTCTCTCTCTCTCTCGCACACACACACATACATGCACACACACATTTGTTTTACTATCCTTGTGTGGACAAAACACTAACCCCCAACTCTAAACCCTAACCCGTAACTTAACCCCAAACCCCTAACTCTAACCCTAAACATAACCCGTTAAACTTAATTCAAACCCTAATTGTAACCCAACCCCTAATCCTAAAATAGCCTTTTGCCTTGTGGAGACTGGAAAAATGCCCCCACTTCAGGTCCCCTCAAGGATAGTGAAACCAAACACACACACACACACACACACACACATATACACACACAAAGGCTTGACATCTGAGACTACTGTATTTGGGTCACATAGCTATTTTGGCTTCTGCTCTCTTGTTGTAGCTGAATTTCATAACTCTTTCCTCAGTTTCTGCCTCCCTGTTATATTCAGTTCCTGCTTCTTCTTCCACAGGGTTTCCAAGTAGCCTTGTTTAAGGACATAGAGGTGATAGAGGTGAAAGCATACAGATATACAACAATATACTATTACATTCGGTGGGTAAATGAATCTGCTTGTTATGCTGACCTTTTTATTATTCAAGCTGAGTTCACACTTTGCATGAAGTTACACAGTTACAATTCCATGTGGTTACATGGGATTAAAAAAATTATAATTATGCAACTATACTATAGTTACATTTTGGTTACAAATGTACAATATAGTTACAAAGTTACTACATGCCATTAAGACAACTAAATGTAAAGTAGGATGTTGAAGGGATCTCTCATGACCTCCTGCTCACATAAAAACATACACACATGTAGTCCAGACTTACTCTCACCCCATCAACAATTAAAGCACACAAAAAAAACACCCTTAAAGATGCAGAAAATGTGTTTACTATTTCTCAAATAAACCCAAGATTATATATTCCCGATATTGATTATATATTGACCCCACACATTTTCCAACAGTAATCACGGCAGTCTACAATTACTGTATGTCCAGAGACTGGTGGTCGGACATCTCAGACTGTCCTTAGTCAATGTGGTTAGTAGACAAAAAGCAATCTTTCATGTGTGTCCAATCAGAATGTGGAGGGCAAATGGTTCTGTGTGTGATGATGATGATGATGAAGATAATGTAAATAAACTAATGGAGCTGATGAGCTCATGTCTTGCTCTCCTCGATCTGCTCCATCTTGCTGGATTCATCCACTACACTGCCGTTCATCACGGTCTGGGTCACCACCTTAACGATCTTCATGGTCCTCACCCCGGGCTCCTCTGGAACAAAGAACAGATCCACAGTTACAGTTTCCACTTATCAGCACTACTACACTGTAATAGCTGGTGTGTAGAACAAAATGGCTGCTGGGATTTTAAAGGCTGGGATCAGGGGTAGACAAGAAATGTACTTACTTTAATGGGGAGGCATTTCCTTGATCCTGAAAGTCAAATCAATAAACACAGTTTACTTACATATGAAGGAAGCAAGCCTGGTCAAAAGGGCTGACCCCAATTATTAGACTGGTCGATTGTTTGGTCGATAGGCTGTTGGTCGACCAAGATAGTTTTTTGTCGAGCAGTAGCAAATATATATATATATATATATATATATATATATATATATATATATATATATATATATATATATATATACAGTGAGGGAAAAAAGCATTTGATCCCCTGCTGATTTTGTACGTTTGCCCACTGACAAAGACATGATCAGTCTATCATTTTAATGGTAGGTTTGTTTGAACAGTGAGAGACAGAATAACAACAACAAAATCCAGAAAAAACGCATGTCAAAAATGTTATACATTGATTTACATTTTAATGAGGGAAATAAGTATTTGACCCCCTCTCAATCAGAAAGATTTCTGGCTCCCAGGTGTCTTTTATACAGGTAACGAGTTGAGATTAGGAGCACAATCTTAAAGGGAGTGCTCCTAATCTCAGCTTGTTACCTGTATAAAAGACACCTGTCCACAGAAGCAATCAATCAATCAGATTCCAAACTCTCCACCATGGCCAATACCAAAGAGCTCTCCAAGGATGTCAGGGACAAGATTGTAGACCTACACAAGGCTGGAATGGGCTACAAGACCATCGCCAAGCAGCTTGGTGAGAAGGTGGCAACAGTTGGTGCGATTATTCGCAAATGGAAGAAACACAAAGAACTGTCAATCTCCCTCGGCCTGGGGCTCCATGCAAGATCTCACCTTGTGGAGTTGCAATGATCATGAAAACTGTGAGGAATCAGCCCAGAACTACACGGGAGGATCTTGTCAATGATCTCAAGGCAGCTGGGACCATAGTCACCAAGAAAACAATTGGTAACACACTACGCTGTGAAGAACTGAAATCCTGCTGCGCCCGCAAGGTCCCCCTGCTCAAGAAAGCACATATACAGGGCCGTCTGAAGTTTGCCAATGAACATCTGAATGATTCAGAGGAGAACTGGGTGAAAGTGTTGTGGTCAGATGAGACCAAAATCGAGCTCTTTGCCATCAACTCAACTCGCCGTGTTTGGAGGAGGAGGAATGCTGCCTATGACCCCAAGAACACCATCCCCACCATCAAACATGGAGGTGGAAACATTATGCTTTGGGGGTGTTTTTCTGCTAAGGGGACAGGACAACTTCACCGCATCAAAGGGACGATGGACGGGGCCATGTACCGTCAAATCTTGGGTGAGAACCTCCTTCCCTCAGCCAGGGCATTGAAAATGGGTCGTGGATGGGTATTCCAGCATGACAATGACCCAAAACACACGGCCAAGGCATCAAAGGAGTGACTCAAGAAGAAGTACATTAAAGGTCCTGGAGTGGCCTAGCCAGTCTCCAGACCTTAATCCCATAGAAAATCTGTGGAGGGAACTGAAGGTTCGAGTTGCCAAACATCAGGCTCGAAACCTTAATGACTTGGAGAAGATTTGCAAAGAGGAGTGGGACAAAATCCCTCCTGAGATGTGTGCAAACCTGGTGGCCAACTACAAGAAACGTCTGACCTCTGTGATTGCCAACAAGGGTTTTGCCACCAAGTACTAAGTCATGTTTTGCAGAGGGGTCAAATACTTATTTCCCTCATTAAAATGCAAATCAATTTATAACATTTTTGACATGATTTTTTTGTTGTTATTCTGTCTCTCACTGTTCAAATAAACCTACCATTAAAATTATAGACTGATTATGTATTTTTCAGTGGGCAAACGTACAAAATCAGCAGGGGATCAAATACTTTTTTCCCTCACTGTATATATATATCACCAATAGTACATCTACCATTTATTCCTAATCTACAGTACAATGTTGGTTTGGTTACGGTAATGTCTGTTAATGCATTCAATATATTATTATTCCAGTCTTTTACCATTCTTGTTGTCAGAGTGGACACATTGTTTTCAGAGCGCACAACCTATGCTACACTTGTGAGAAACAAGTTTTGGTTTATTTCATTCCATTTACAAGTTTTGTCAATTTTGTCATTGTCTTTGGTTTGGAGCGCTCCTGTCAATTTTGAGTAAGGACGAGCACCTGATTACACATATGTGTAGGCCTATAGGATAACTGGCCTGCACGCAAATGTAAATATATAAATGTGCCCACTTGGGGACCTGATAGTATTTCTGATTGGCTTAATGCACCACTGTGGAGCTTCTCAAATAATGTTTTCTTCACCTCAAACAGCAAGCAAACAAAGTCTGTTTTTAAATCCATTGAGAATGACAATAATTCCTCAATGTAGGCTATTTGAAAAATCTTTCCAGCTCTCTCCCTTTCAATAACCACTCAGCTGAAAGGGGGGGGGGGGGATGACATGCTCTGATTCAGTGGAAACATCATAAAATAGGCCTACCTGATTACTTCTTATCCCTTGCGCAAATAGCCTACAGCTGTGTCTGTCCCGAGCTCACTGGTGCAGGAAACTCTGAGGGCCCAGAACATTTAATACAATGTTGCAAGGAGCTTCAGGCTGTACCCAAGTTAGTAGTTGATACAATGCGTAGCCAATGTGATTTAGAAGATATTTATTTTTATCAGGATATTTTCTACCTGCAGGCTGCAATGTTTTTATTTGTTGGCTTTATAGGCTATTTTTACAAGTTAGCAATGGTAATAGAAGTTACTTTTTATGTTTGTATCATTTTCATTTAGATTTGGATAGAATTTTGATTAACCACATCAATGATTTTGAGATACGAAGACGTCATTATAAATTCAATGAAACTGTTCCACGAAAATGTGCATATGAAAACCATAACTGGCACGCAGATAGGTAGGAATGGTAAGATAAATTGGCATTCCACATGCGAAAGTTTGCTGACTCCTCATGTAGCCTATTACTGGCAAATTCAGGAGAGTAATGGCAGAATCTGCAAAACCCAGTAGGAGCGGGAGGAGGGATGTTCGGGACATGTTATCTTGATGTCTGGCTCCCTCTTGAGTCATTTGTGTCTTATTTCATCAAACAGTGAGCTTAAAGCATCAGACAAGCTCAGTGAAAATATAGGTGATTTTATTAAAACACATAGGTTGTGTCTATATATGGAAAAATACATGTTTTTAAATTTCGCCCAATCGATTGGTCGAAACAACAGATGTTTGTTAAAAGGCTCTTGTCTCATCTTCTCATCCTTGTCTGAATTATACATCAATTAATCTAGCTGAAAAAACTCAACTCCACCATACAGTGCATTCGGAAAGTATTCAGACCCCTTGACTTTTTCCACATTTTGTTACATTACAGCCTTATTCTAAAATGGATTAAATAGTTTTTCCCCCTCATCAATCTACACACAATACCCCATAATGACAAAGAAAAAACAGGTTTTTAGAAAATGTTATCACATTTACATAAGTATCCAGACCCTTTACTCAGTACTTTGTTGAAGCACCTTTGGCAGCAATTACAGCATCGAGTCTTCTTGGGTATGACGCTACAAGCTTGGCACACCTGTATTTGGGGAGTTTCTCCCATTCTTCTTTGCAGATCCTCTCAAGCTATAATAATAATAATAATATGCCATTTAGCAGACGCTTTTATCCAAAGCGACTTACAGTCATGCGTGCATACATTTTTTTGTGTATGGGTGGTCCCGGGGATCGAACCCACTACCTTGGCGTTACAAGCGCCGTGCTCTACCAGCTGAGCTATAGACAAGCTATGTCAGGCGAGCAATACCTCGAGACTTCCTTAATATTAGACATCGCGCACCAGCTGTTATTGACAAATAGCTGTTCTGTCCTGCTGATGCACGGAAAACCCAGCCAACTGTATATTATCCGTGTTGTCGTTCAGCCAAGACTCGGTGAAACATAAGATATTACAGTTTTTAATGTCCCGTTGGTAGGATAGTCTCGAACGGAGCACTTCCAGTTTATTCTCCAGTGATTGCACGTTGGCCAATAGAACGGATGGTAGAGGCGGGTTACCCACTCACCGACAAATTCTCACAAGGCACCCCGATCTCCGCCTCCTGTACCTCCATCTTTTCTTCACACGAATGACAGGGATTTGGGCCTGGTCTTGGAGAAACAGTATATCCTTCGCGTCGGTCTCATTAAATAAAAAATATTTGTCCAGTTCGAGGTGAGTAATCGCTGTTCTGATATCCAGAAGCTCTTTTAAGTCATAAGAGACAGTAGCAGCAACATTATATACAAAATAAGTTACAAACAATGCGAAAAAACACACAAAATAGCACTGTTGATTAGGAGCCCAGTAAAATGGCAGCCATCCCCTCCGGCGCCATTCTAAGTAATATTATACACAGACACAGCCAGAGTAGACCTATACAGAGTCTATGGCTCTAGACTTCCAGACACCAGGCTCATCAAGTTACCACCTGTCAAACTCACCATCTGACCAGCAAGACCAGGGAGTGTCATTATTCACTCATTATTCAGCTTATAGATACAGTAGGTTGTTTATCAGGTTGAACAGACATACATGAACAGGCCTATTTTCCAAAGCAGCACCTTCTCTATGTAAATCTGGAGCTGCTGCAGTATGTGTAGATCTGCCCTCACATGTTACTGACAGTGCCACAAACATGGCCTTGACTTTTTTGTCTCTGTCTGGGTCCTGACACATTGATTAATTGACCTCCATTCACCATTCACTCAGGAGAGCAGACTATATCCACTGTGTGCACTGCAGCACTGTTGCTTTGTAATGGCAAAGCAGATGCAGGTGTGAAGCAACACACTAAGAGAGGATGACTCAATCTATTTGAGGAGTGTTTTTCCATGTGCCTCCCACAGGGTTCATTTTACAGAGATGCCTAGGGGTTCAGTATCCTCAAAATCCAGACTGAATTGACCCCAACCCTGCTTCTCATAAGTGGGAAAGCATAGGTAGAGGCAGAAGGAATGGTAGAGGACAGAAAAGGGTATGTGTCTGGACTGCGGAAGGAGGTATGTCTGGACCGAAAGGGTGTGTCTGGACAGAAAGGGGGTGTGTCTGGACAGCTAAAGGGTATGTGTATGGACTGAAAGGGGGCATGTATGGACAGAAGGGGGCGTTTGGACAGCTGGAAGAGAGCTGCAGACTGTCCAGTTACCCCTCCAGGGCCTGTAAGAAGCGGCGTCTTTCGCTGAGCTTGCTCTGAGCACAGTGCAGCGCATCACCGCTCTTCTTTACCTCCGACTGCACTGACTCCAGCTGCAAAACACACACACATATACACATACACACACACACATGTTCACGTGCACGTACACACACACACACACGCAGACACAAACACACACAAGCGCACATATCATACAGTGGGGAAAAAAAGTATTTAGTCAGCCACCAATTGTGCAAGTTCTCCCACTTAAAAAGATGAGAGAGGCCTGTAATTTTCATCATAGGTACACGTCACCTATGACAAACAAATTGAGAGAAAAAAATCCTGAAAATCACATTGTAGGATTTTTAATGAATTTATTTGCAAATTATGGTGGAAAATAAGTATTTGGTCACCTACAAACAAGCAAGATTTCTGGCTCTCACAGACCTGTAACTTCTTCTTGAAGAGGCTCCTCTGTCCTCCACTCGTTACCTGTATTAATGGCACCTGTTTGAACTTGTTATCAGTATAAAATACACCTGTCCACAACCTCAAACAGTCACACTCCAAACTCCACTATGGCCAAGACCAAAGAGCTGTCAAAGGACACCAGAAACAAAATTGTAGACCTGCACCAGGCTGGGAAGACTGAATCTGCAATAGGTAAGCAGCTTGGTTTGAAGAAATTAACTGTGGGAGCAATTATTAGGAAATGGAAGACATACAAGACCACTGATAATCTCCCTCGATCTGGGGCTCCACGCAAGATCTCACCCCGTGGGGTCAAAATGATCACAAGAACGGTGAGCAAAAATCCCAGAACCACACAGGGGGACCTAGTGAATGACCTGCAGAGAGCTGGGACCAAAGTAACAAAGCCTACCATCAGTAACACACTACGCCGCCAGGGACTCAAATCCTGCAGTGCCAGACGTGTCCCCCTGCTTAAGCCAGTACATGTCCAGGCCCGTCTGAAGTTTGCTAGAGTGCATTTGGATGATCCAGAAGAGGATTGGGAGAATGTCATATGGTCAGATGAAACCAAAATAGAACTTTTTGGTAAAAACTCAACTCGTCGTGTTTGGAGGACAAAGAATGCTGAGTTGCATCCAAAGAACACCATACCTACTGTGAAGCATGGGGGTGGAAACATCATGCTTTGGGGCTGTTTTTCTGCAAAGGGACCAGGACGACTGATCCGTGTAAAGGAAAGAATGAATGGGGCCATGTATCGTGAGATTTTGAGTGAAAACCTCCTTCCATCAGCAAGGGCATTGAAGATGAAACGTGGCTGGGTCTTTCAGCATGACAATGATCCCAAACACACCGCCCGGACAACGAAGGAGTGGCTTCGTAAGAAGCATTTCAAGGTCCTGGAGTGGCCTAGCCAGTCTCCAGATCTCAACCCCATAGAAAATCTTTGGAGGGAGTTGAAAGTCCGTGTTGCCCAGCGACAGCCCCAAAACATCACTGCTCTAGAGGAGATCTGCATGGAGGAATGGGCCAAAATACCAGCAACAGTGTGTGAAAACCTTGTGAAGACTTACAGAAAATGTTTGACCTGTGTCATTGCCAACAAAGGGTATATAACAAAGTATTGAGAAACTTTTGTTATTGACCAAATACTTATTTTCCACCACAATTTGCAAATCAATTCATAAAAAATCCTACAATGTGATTTTCAGGAGAAAAAAAAATCTCATTTTGTCTGTCATAGTTGACGTGTACCTATGATGAAAATTACAGGCCTCTCTCATCTTTTTAAGTGGGAGAACTTGCACAATTGGTGGCTGACTAAATACTTTTTTTCCCCACTGTACGTGTATATGCAGTAAACAATCAGGCTGGCACTGAAGAAGTATTCCATTGCACCAGCAGTGTTGCATACACACAGCATTCATGAGTACATCTACCCACATACAGTACACTGTACACAAACACAGACAATATACTGTAGAATACTTCTACTCAGTCTTAAGAGTGATATCCTACTGAGCTCAGCTGAGATCGTCATCATTACCATGCCAGACTTCTCACTGACCTTCTTCAGGTACCAGATCTCTGAGTCCTTCTTGTTCTTACGAGCAATGCCCTCATACTGGATCCTCAGCTCAGCCATTATGGCCTTAAGATCTGGGCCCTGGGCCGCATCCACCTCCACATTCACCTGCTCATTGTTCATACGGGCCTTCATGGAGCCCATCTCCCACAGGCACATGAGACCATGGTTGAGGTCAACTCCATTTCAATTCAGGCACCTCAGGAATTAAACTGGAATTAGAATTGGAATTGACCCCAAACCTGATGGAGAGAGACACACATTCAGTGGGCCTGGAGATTTAAAACTGTAATGGCTGATACTGATCGGTCCTAATCAATGTCTACACACTAACACCCAGATAGTTCAGCCGGTAGTTCATGTCAGTGTGTTGTTCCTGGTTCTATGGGGAGGCAGCCAGGTGGTGAGCCGTCTTAAAAAAGGTATCTGACTGAAACATTGACACAATACTGTCTGTTCAGAGGTAATAGTGTGTGTGTGCATGTGAGATATCCTTTCTACTAGGGAGCATGTGTAGCTGGCCACATTCTGGACACCATGCCTGGCTGTCTAAACACACTCCCTGTCACTAGTGGAGGTTGCGTGATGTGATGTTTGTTTGTTTGTTTGTTGTGTGTGTGTGTGTGTGTGTGTGTGTGTGTGTGTGTGTGTGTGTGTGTGTGTGTGTGTGTGTGTGTGTGTGTGTGTGTACAGTAGTCTGATAATGGTATCTACAGTCAGAGACTACAGAGAGTACAGGTTGTGGTCATTTTACTCACAATCATATTTCAGTGACATTCAACATGCCTGGGGGAGAGAAACTGTACCAAACTGTACCAAACTTGACCAAATTTAAAGATTTTTACATTTTAACACAAATACCTCTGTTACAAAAAAGCACAATTTGTCTATAATAATAAACATTATTTTAAGTCAAAAATATGCCTTAGGGAAACACCATATGAATCCACATGGTTTTTTGAGGATGTAATTCATATTTAAGAGTATGTGCACTGGGACAATCCAGAATCCAACTCTGTTTCCTGCAGCGACCCTCCACTGAACCAAAAACTGTTTGACAATGTTTGAGGTGATTAGGTTGACGTGTAAATACTCATCAGTAATAGGTGGACCTGTTTTGACATGACTTTTGACCCATGCAGCGGAGCTCTTACCTCATCATGATTCTTCTTGAGGAAGTAGAGCTCCTCCTTCAGGATGTTCAGATCTCCTCTGAGAGTAGCTATGATTTGGACGAGTTCTGACTTGGCCTTTCTCAGAGCAAGACAGTCCCTCTCTACAGACTGGCACAGTGGGGCCTCAGCCTCCCATCTACACAGATGAATTGTATCCACAGATGGATGGTAACAGAGACATAGACACACTCACACATGTACACATGCAGGTACACACACACACATGCAAGCAGGTACACACACACACATAACCATACCTCGGTCAACAGATACATCGCAACATACTGTGAGCATTGCTGCATTCCAACATCTGACTGTATACAGTCAATACATTGTGAATACTTAGGGACCTCGACACAGACTGTACTCTGGCGCCTTTTGCCTTGCAGATACCTCTGAAACGGATGATGTCTCCTTGATCCTATTGTCATGGAAATGTTCCTGTTTGTACTTTTCTATTTACCCATTTCTATGTTCTATGTTTGTGCTTTTCTATAAACCAGTTTCTGTGTTCATGCAAGTGACTGATTGAACGAATCCTCACTATCAGTATCTGCAATTTGGCAGTACGCCCAGAACCTTGTTTAGAGAAACTGATATCTCAGTTTCAAAGTCTCAGCTTAGAGAGAAGAAGCTGTTGTATGATTTTTAAGTAATTAATTTGCATTTTATTGCATGACATAAGTATTTGATACATCAGAAAAGCAGAACTTAATATTTGGTACAGAAACCTTTGTTTGCAATTACAGAGATCATACGTTTCCTGTAGGTCTTGACCAGGTTTGCACACACTGCAGCAGGGATTTTGGCCCACTCCTCCATACAGACCTTCTCCAGATCCTTCAGGTTTCGGGGCTGTCGCTGGGCAATACGGACTTTCAGCTCCCTCCCAAAGATTTTCTATTGGGTTCAGGTCTGGAGACTGGCTAGGCCACTCCAGGACCTTGAGATGCTTCTTACGGAGACACTCCTTAGTTGCCCTAGCTGTGTGTTTTGGGTCGTTGTCATGCTGGAAGACCCAGCCACGACCCATCTTCAATGCTCTTACTGAGGGAAGGAGGTTGTTGGCCAAGATCTCGCGATACATGGCCCCATCCATCCTCCCCTCAATACGGTGCAGTCGTCCTGTCCCCTTTGCAGAAAAGCATCCCCAAAGAATGATGTTTCCACCTCCATGCTTCACGGTTGGGATGGTGTTCTTGGGGTTGTACTCATCCTTCTTCTTCCTCCAAACACAGCGTGTGGAGTTTAGACCAAAAAGCTCTATTTTTGTCTCATCAGACCACATGACCTTCTCCCATTCCTCCTCTGGATCATCCAGATGGTCATTGGCAAACTTCAAACGGGCCTGGACATGAGCTGGCTTGAGCAGGGGGACCTTGCGTGCGCTGCAGGATTTTAATCCATGACGGCGTAGTGTGTTACTAATGGTTTTCTTTGAGACTGTGGTCCCAGCTCTCTTCAGGTCATTGACCAGGTCCTGCTGTGTAGTTCTGGGCTGATCCCTCACCTTCCTCATGATCATTGATGCCCCACGAGGTGAGATCTTGCATGGAGCCCCAGACCGAGGGTGATTGACCGTCATCTTGAACTTCTTCCATTTTCTAATAATTGCGCCAACAGTTGTTGCCTTCTCACCAAGCTGTTTGCCTATTGTCCTGTAGCCCATCCCAGACTTGTGCAGGTCTACAATTTTATCCCTGATGTCCTTACACAGCTCTCTGGTCTTGGCCATTGTGGAGAGGTTGGAGTCTGTTTGATTGAGTGTGTGGACAGGTGTCTTTTATACAGGTAACGAGTTCAAACAGGTGCAGTTAATACAGGTAATGAGTGGAGAACAGGAGGGCTTCTTAAAGAAAAACTAACAGGTCTGTGAGAGCCGGAATTCTTACTGGTTGGTAGGTGATCAAATACTTATGTCATGCAATAAAATGCAAATGAATTACTTAAAAATCATACAATGTGATTTTCTGGATTTTTGTTTTAGATTATGTCTCTCACAGTTGAAGTGTACATATGATAAAAATGACAGACCTCTACATGCTTTGTAAGTAGGAAAACCTGCAAAATCGGCAGTGTATCAAATACTTGTTCTCCCCACTGTAGCAAGTAACGACAAGAGAATCATTGAAGATGCACATCGGGTAATGAGGGAGATTACCGAGTGTGTTTGGGAATAGTACTAAGTGTTGTGTGATTGTGAGATATGACATATTAAGCTGATTGAAATTTGGCTGATTGAAATTTGGAAATTAAATGGATTGAAATTATTACTATTAAGATTAGAATTTGGATAATAAGATTGACATTTGGATATTAAGCTGATTGAAATTTGGATAACAAGATTGAGATTGAAATTTAGCTATAAATTACTGAGTGAATGAGAGCTGTCAGGGGACTAGCTCATGTGTAAAAGAGGTGAATGAATGCCACAACCAGTTCTGTGAGCTGAGTTTTCGATCTGTAACATTATCTAGGGAGTCTGTCCACCACCACCGTTGGATCTACAGGTAGAGGATAACATGTCTCAGAAATCTCATACGTAACATGTCTGGAGGATAACATGTGTCGTTAGAGATGAGGATAACATGATAACATGTCTCATTAGTAACGAGGATAACATGTCTCTGAGGTTAACATGACATGAGGATAACATGACTCATCAGTGGAGTTTGATGTATAACGTTATTATGTGTGTGGAGATATGAAAGAAGATAGTATTATTCCCGAATAAGCTGTTAAATAGAACAACTAGTGTAAATATCTAAACCCCTGTATGAATAGAACATTGGTGTAGAGTAGGAATTTTGATGTAACACAAATGTATAATGGGTTACTAGAGATAAAGTAACATAATATTGAGTATGATGGGTTATTAGAGATATAATGAAGTAACAATATAAATAATAATAATAATATACAACTTGCACACCCACACGTAGACTTACGTAAGTGGTGTAAAAAGTATTCGGAGAAATGTTCAGAGTGGTCCCTTTATGGATCATTTGAGGTATGATAAGGTTAAAGCATTGTATGGGACTTGACTTACCCCTAACCAATAAAACAATAAATAGAACCAATGAATGTTGAACATGATTTTCTGTTAACTAAACTTAAGGTTACAATTTATTGTACTCCCGATGGCGTTTTCGTTAATATCCCAAATGATGATGTTCTAAACCAATTAATGAGTAGGCAAAATGGAGACCGCATCTGTTTCCCTGTCTATGCTGTCTCAGGTGCCAGACTTATTAAGGACGGAGCGTGCCATCTACTGGGGACTTAGACAGTGCCAACCCAGTTAATACATATTGATCCCTCCAAAGAATGACATATGAATCTTAAAATAATATACATTTAATAAGTGTGAAGCAGAAAGTGAATATCCAACAGAACTTTGAAATAAATATCAAGAGTAACATTGTTAGGGTAGACTAAAATGAAAATAATGCCTTCCAATATGAAAAAGTTAGCATGTTTGTTTTGTTTTGTTTTAAACCTTGCAAAAGGGGGAAAAGCAGAATGTTGTTTGAGAGTGATCCATATGTATTAGTAGCAGTAGATTGAGAAGGTCTTCCTATTGGGAAAAATTGAGACCTAGTTGAAGGAAACAGATATGGAGACTAGTGAAAGTAACAAAGTAAATGGTCATTGGCTTGCAGATAGCACTCTAATAATTCAATAAGTTATTTATTTGATTGAGCATTGGCACTGATATTAAATTAGAGTCCGCTCACTCTTAATGGCCTGGTCCACTGCTCTCGTGTTTAAGTCATCTGTTGTTCGGGTTAGAGATAACCTTCCTGTGGAACAATAGATAGCCGCCAGTACAAACTGAACTCAAACAGGCTGTAAGAGAGACAGTGGGGAAAGATAGGGACAGTTTGTACAGAATTGTATTTCAATGGAACAGGTCAAACTGACAATGATTCCAAGAGAGGGGCTCTGGGATTGTTTACTTTAGAAGGTGCCTATTCAGCTTGAAGGGACACTGTATCATCTGATGTGTCTGAAGTTTAATTTTAATTCTGTATACGACTGATGGAATGTCCGCTACCAAGTTATTTTTTCATGTTTATCAAGGATTCTGTATCTCTCCCTTTGAAAGGCTTCCTAAGGCAAGTGCCTTGGGAGGGCAGTTAAAGTTACCCGGATCCAGCTGTTAAGGGAGCTCCCAAATTAAGTAATTTGTTTGTTTTTAACATACAATTTTTATCACATACACGCCAGCACCCACACACAACCCACCTGTTAATGAATATTTGTTAGTGGTTAATACTCTGTTTTGATTTATTGTGTGTTGTCTTTTTATTTTGGTTTTAGGATGCTGTACACAAATGACATTTTCTGAAGTTTCTTTTGTCAGAGTTTTGCACACACGTACATTCTCTTGATTAGAAGAAATGTACTGAAAAACTCAATGTAAACCTGATACACAAAATGTTTGAAATGTTTGAAATATCTTTAAATAATGTCTGAGGTACAGGAAAACAAACACTTAATAGGGCTGACTGACCTCCTGGTGAGGCCTGATCACCCTCACTAGAAAGACTGGAGACATTGGGTGAGATTTAAATGGGCTATGTAAACACTAATAATTAGAAGAAGTTTATAATTTATAAATAGTCCTATGAGTGATTCAGACCACGAAAAGGACAGAGAGAGAGCGCTGCCCCTGAATGAGGGACACATGTCTCTAGTCTATTTTACCATTACCTTATGGGATACAATAATTTTTTTGGACAGAGAGAGAGGTGTGTCCAAAGGGGGAATTATCAGTCCCCTGGGGCACTTTGGTAAATATGCAAATTGATTTTCTTCACATGCCTGCCAGTAAAAAGAAAAAAGATGTTGGTAATGGTTGACAGTTACTCCAAATGGATTGAAGTTTTCCCCACCTCGAGTGATATATGTCTATTGCTGTTGTTGTTTTCTTTTCTTTTCTTTGTTTTTGTTTGCTTCAATAACAAATCTCACCATATTGGGTCTGCTGGATGGTCGGGATTTCTCCCTAAGGATTAGCCCTCTAACTCCCTGACCTATACCTCTGCAGTGAGATCGCCAAGATGGTAGGGGAGTGTAAGCCAATTTGGAGAAAATAAATGGTTTCAACTGTGTGTTGCTATTCTCTTTGACATTTGTTTTAGAAATCTGTATTAAGAATATTGGTCGTAGTAATAATTTGTCATACAGTAAATAATTTGTCTGGATTTTCTGAGTCAGGTAGTAGAAATAATTTGTCATACAGTAAATAATTTGTCTGGATTTCCTGAATCAGAAATGCCCTAAACTAAACTGTTGTTCTGGTCTGTCCTCTCTCTCTAGATTATGGCGAAGGTGACCACAGATGGTGTCTAGATGCATGGAAGGGATCATTTGACCAAGAACAGTGCTTTATTGTGATTTATTATAATGATGTAGTTAATAGAAGTATAATCTTTATTATGATGCCATTTGATAGAACCTCCTTTTGATAGAAGCTTAAATCTAATGCTTACATTAAAATTTAATTATTATTATCACATAAGTGAGAAGAGGATGGAAATGTTTCTGTTTGTGCTTTTCTATTTACCAATTTCTATGTTCTATGTTTGTGCTTTTCTATACACCAATTTCTGTGTTCATGCAAGTGACTGATTGAACGAATCCTCACTATCAGTATCTGCAATTAGGCACTACGCCCAGAACCTTGCTTAGAGAAAGGGATATCTCTGTTTCAAAGTCTCCGCTTAGAGAGAAGAAGCCTTGTGAGGTATTGGTCTGTCACATGCGTGATCCAGCTTTTGTCTTCACATGAATGAAGCAAACATTAATTATGAATGATGAATAAGCTAAATCATGCAAATATAATTTGTCAGTATATAAGAGAACCAACGGGACTGCCCCATTAAAGTTTCTGACAGACGTTCACTATGGTGCATTAAGTTTGTTGGAACCTCTCCAGCATGCTGACAATAAACAATGATTCATTTAAGATTGACTTAGAGTGTCCCTGTGTAAGAATTTCCACGACAATTTGCCGTCACGAACATGATTATTGATTCTGCCTGCGGAGTTTTCCAGTGGGGGTCTGCGAGGAAAACCGGTGGCACATTTTATGAAGCAGCTTAGTTTGTCACATGCATGACCAAGTATTGGTCGTCACATGAATGAAGCAAACATTAATTATGAATGATGAATAAGCTAAATCATGCAAATATAACTTGTCGTTAGAGCTTCTGACAGACGTTCACTATGGTGCAATACGTTTGTTGGAACCTCTCCAGCGCGCTGACAATAAACAATTATTCATTTAAGATTTACTTCGAGTGTCCCTGTGTAAGAATTTCCACGACACTATCTATCTATTATGGCCAGTGTGAACTGATGGCCTCCTTTCTGTCTGTGAGCACTGTGGGAACAGGCTCTTTTTTCTCAGCATGACAGAGAGGTCATTTATCCAAAGTGCAATGCAGTTTAGTACTCCCATGTAAAAGAAAAGCCCCTCTATGTTGGCACTCACTTGACCCTGAAGTCATCGGCGGCCAGCTTGGCGTTATCAATCTCCAGTATGATGCGAGCATTTTCCAGGGTCTTCTTTCTCACCTGAGGAGTAGCAGGAAGGAACACCTTTACTTTAAAGTTAGACACTTAAGCACATAGGTACATATATGTAAGTGTCCCATCGCAGGAAAGCGAAGACGGATCGAATGTACTTGTGAAAGCAGAAAGTTGAGGAGCACGGCAGGGTGCATACATGAGACGTTTATGGAATAGGCCTACACAAATGTAAACAATAATTGTTCCTGAGTGTATTGTAAGCTATAATGGTACACAATTACTGGCTGGCTGATTACATATAATATTTATCATTAAGGCCGGGTGGGCACTGACCTTCTCTCCAATGGCGTGAGCCTGAGCCATCATGCCCTCGATATCGTGACCTTTGGGCGCCCGCTCCAGCATGAGTTGTTTGATCTTGCACTCTAGCTCAGCGTTGGATCTCTCCAGGGAGCATACCTTGTCCAGGTAGTTGGACAGCTGGTCGTTCAGGCCTTTCATTGTTTCGCTGTCGCTAGCGCCCACACCCATGCCATTCAGGGAGGAGAGGGTGCCCAGGACATTGAGCCCATTGCCCACAGAGAGGGAGCGGGTGAGGGAAAGCGTGCTGGCGGAGGACAGGGAGGAGACAGGGGCCTTGGAGCGACTCCGGCCACCACTGCCACTGCTGTTTCTCAGAGACATGCTGGAGAAGGAGGGATGGCGGACTGAGTAGCTGCGCAAGGAGAAGGCAGAGGCCATAATGTGTTTCTGCTGCGCTGAGGCAGAGTGGTGGAGAGAGTAGAGGTTTGTCAGTTGTCACTAACTGGCCAAGCCGCAAAGGCAGAAGTTCTACAATTTCTCTCATAAAAATCGGATTTTAAAACTAACCATAACCTTAACCACACTACTAACCAGAGTAGAGGAGGACTAAAACACACTGTTTGAACTATTATGTAGTCTGTAATCATATAGGATTTGGAGTATACAAACCCACTGTAACTGTAGCATTATGTCAATATGGAAACATACAGCATACAAACTGAATCATAATATTCATGGTGTACAGTAGACTCTCTGTCAATATTGTTTTAGAGAACATAACAGTATGTTTAAAATCATCAAAAATCATCCAATCATGCAATAGCCATGAAACTGAAGTCTCTGTCTCTTTGCACAAGACAAATTAGTTTTGCATCTAGATGTCACTACTACAGAGCTACACTGTGTTTTAACACTCGCTGTCACACCCTGATCAGTTTCACCTGTCTTGTGCTTGTCTCCACCCCCCACCAGGTGTCTCCCATTTGTCCCCATTATCTCCTGTGTATTTATACCAGTGTTTTCTGTTTGTCCGTTGCCAGTTCGTCTTGTCTCGTCAAGCCTACCAGCAGTTTTTCCATACGCCTGTTTTTCTAGTCCCTGTTTTCTAGTCCTCCCGGTTCCGACCATTTCTGCCTGCCCTGACCCCGCCTGCCATACCATTCTGCCTGCCCTGACCTCGAGCCTGCCTGCCGTCCTGTACCTACAGTGGCTTGCAAAAATATTCACCCCCCTTGGCATTTTTCCTATTTTGTTGCCTTACAACTTGGAATTAAAATGGATTTTTGGGGGGTTTGTATCATTTGATTTACACAACATGCCTACCACTTTGAAGATGCAAAATATTTTTTGTGAAACAAACAAGAAATAAGAAAAAAAACAGAACTTGAGCGTGCATAACTATTCAACCTCCCCGAAGTCAATACTTTGTAGAGCCACCTTTTGCAGCAATTACAGCTGCAAGTCTCTTGGGGTATGTCTCTATAAGCTTGGCACATCTAGCCACTGGGATTTATGCCCATTCTTCAAGGCAAAACTGCTGCAGCTACTTCAAGTTGGATGGGTTCCGCTGGTGTACAGAAATCTTTAAGTCATACCACTGATTCTCAATTGGATTGAGGTATGGGCTTTGACTAAGCCATTCCAATATATTTAAACGTTTCCCCTTAAACCACTCGAGTGTTGCTTTAGCAGTATGCTTAGGGTCATTGTCCTGCTGAAAGGTGAACCTCCGTGTCACGCCCTGGCTCTGGGGACTCTTTAATGTTGAGCCAGGGTGTTAGTTTCTATGTTTAGTTTTCTAGGTTTATGTTCTAGATCGTGTGGATCTATGTTGGCCAGGGTGGTTCCCAATCAGAGGCAGCTGATTCTCGTTGTCTCTGATTGGGAACCATACTTAGGCAGCCTGTTTTGCACAGTTATTTGTGGGATCTTGTTCCGGAGAGGTTTGTGTTTGTTTAACCTTAGGACTTCACGTATCGTTTTGTTGTTTTGTTGTAGTGTATAAAGTACTCATTAAAAGATGTACGCATATCACGCTGCGCCTTGGTCCGTTACTTATGACGATCGTGACAGAAGATCCCACCAAAGAAGGACCAAGCAGCGTGTTCAGGAGCAAACACCGGGAAAGGAACTGGAGAAGTTGGCGATGTCCCAGGTGGGCGAATGGTGGTCTTGGGAGGACATGTTCGCGGGCAAAGGGCCATGGGCAAAAGTTAAAGCCCTGGCGAGAGAGGAGGTACGGCGCCAACCGTGCCGTCGTCGGACAGGCGAGAGGCAACCCCAAGACATTTTTTTTGGGGGGGGGCACACGGCATGGACGACGGGGCTGCTGAAGGTAGCTACAGGGCGAGTTTGTGGACTAGGAGAGGAGGCCACCAGGTTACGGGGGCCATTGGTCATGAGGGGGAAGGAGAGTGTAGAGGCATGGCGAGAGGTACTGGGGTGTGTTACCAGTCTGGTCCGGCCCGTTTCTGATCCCCGCACAAGGCCAGTGGTGTGTGTTCCCAGTACGGTCCGGCCTGTTCCTGTCCCTCGCACCAAGCCTGTGGTGCGCGTCGCCAGCCCGGTCCGGCCTGTTCCTGTTCCTCGCACCGAGCCTGTGGTGCGCGTCGCCAGCCCGGTCCGGCCCGTTCCTGCTCCCCGCACCAAGCCCATGGTGCGCGTCGCCAGCCCGGTCCGGCCTGTTCCTGCTCCCCGCACCAAGCCCGTGGTGCGCGTCGCCAGCCCGGTCCGGCCTGTTCCTGCTCCCCGCACCAAGCCCGTGGTGCGCGTCGCCAGCCCAGTCCGGCCTGTTCCTGCTCCCCGCACCAAGCCTGTGGTGCGCGTCGCCAGCCCGGCCCGTTCCTGCTCCCCGCACCAAGCCAGTGGTGCGCGTCGTCAGCCCGGTCCGGCCCGTTCCTGCTCCCCGCACCAAGCCAGTGGTGCGCGTCGTCAGCCCGGTCCAGCCCGTTCCTGCTCCCCGCACCAAGCCAGTGGTGCGCGTCGTCAGCCCGGTCCGGCCCGTTCCTGCTCCCCGCACCAAGCCAGTGGGGCGCGTCGTCAGCCCGGTCCGGCCCGTTCCTGCTCCCTGCACCAAGCCAGTGGTGCGCGTCTTCAGCCCGGTCCGGCCTGTTCCCGCTCCCCGCACCAAGCCAGTGGTGCGCGTCGTCAGTCCGGCACGGTCCGTGCCTGTTCCACCTGTGCCTGGTCCGGCACCGGTCAGCCGCTCCACGCCGGAGCCAGAGCAATCCGCTCCACCGGTGTTCAGTCCAGCTCCGGTCAGCAGGGCCAGACCACGAGGGCGAGAGAGAGAGGGGTGGTCACGCCCGGAGCCGGATCCGCCTCCGAGGCGGAATGCCCACCCGGCCCCTCCCCTGTGATGTTTGGTTGGCGCGGTCGCAGTCCGCGCCTTTGGGGGGGGGGGTACTGTCACGCCCTGGCTCTGGGGACTCTTTAATGTTGAGCCAGGGTGTTAGTTTCTATGTTTAGTTTTCTAGGTTTATGTTCTAGATCGTGTGGATCTATGTTGGCCAGGGTGGTTCCCAATCAGAGGCAGCTGATTCTCATTGTCTCTGATTGGGAACCATACTTAGGCAGCCTGTTTTGCACAGTTATTTGTGGGATCTTGTTCCGGAGAGGTTTGTGTTTGTTAACCTTAGGACTTCACGTATCGTTTTGTTGTTTTGTTGTAGTGTATAAAGTACTCATTAAAAGATGTACGCATATCACGCTGCGCCTTGGTCCGTTACTTATGACGATCGTGACACTCCGTCCCAGTCTCAGATCTTTGGAAGACTGAAACAGGTTTCCCTCAAGGATTTCCCTGTATTTAGCGCCATCCATCATTCCTTCAATTCTGACCAGTTTCCCAGTCACTGCCGATGAAAAACATCCCCACAGCATGATGCTGCCAGCGCCATGCTTCACTGTGGAGATGGTGTTCTCGGGGTGATGAGAGGTGTTGGGTTTGCGCCAGACATAGCGTTTTCCTTGATGGCCAAAAAGCTCAATTTTTGTCTCATCTGACCAGAGTACCTTCTTCCATATGTTTGGGGAGTCTCCCACATGGCTTTTGGCGAACACCAAACGTGTTTGCTTATTTTTTTCTTCAAGCAATGGCTTTTTTCTGGACACTCTTCCGTAAAGCCCAGCTCTGTGGAGTGTACGGCTTAAAGTGGTCCTATGGACAGATACTCCAATCTCCGCTGTGGAGCTTTGCAGCTCCTTCACGGTTATCTTTGGTATAATTTTTTTATAATGGATTTGGTGCTCTGTGGGATGTTCAAAGTTTCTGATATTTTTTTATAACCCAACCCTGATCTGTACTTCTCCACAACTTTTTCCCTGACCTGTTTGGAGAGCTCCTTGGTCTTCATGGTGCCGCTTGCTTGGCGGTGCCCCTTGCTTAGTGGTGTTGCAGACTCTGGGACCTTTCAGAACAGGTGTATACATACTGAGATCATATAATAGATCATGTGACACTTAGATTGCACACAGGTGGACTTTATTTAACTAATTATGTTACTTCTGAAGGTAATTGGTTGCACCAGATCTTATTTAGGGGCTTCATAGCAAAGGGGGTGAATACATATGCACGCACCACTTTTCCGTTATATATTCTTTAGAATTGGACTAATTTGGACTATTTTGTGTATGTCCATTACATGAAATCCAAATAAAAATCCATTTAAATTACAGGTTGTAACGCAACAAAATAGGAAAAACGGCAAGGGGGATGAATACTTTTGCAAGGCACTGTATCTGACTCTGACCTGGTTTACGAAGTTCTGCCTGTCCTCGACCTGCCTCTTGCCTGCCCCTTGTCTATTAATAAATATCAGAGACTCAAACCATCTGCCTCCTGTGTCTGCATCTGGGTCTCATCCTATGTCATTATACTCGCCTCCCCAATGCGAACTGAAGAACTACAAAGAAAAACATGCTTACCAAACACTTAAAAGCCTGTTAACTGTCAATTTCAGGTGACATAACAGTAATTGATTCAATATAAATAGTCATATTATATTTTAAAACATCTGGGAAATAAAGAATTTAGAAGAAAAAAGTACTTACTTATGAATGTGTGCTGAATCGATTCTTGTGAAAGTTTTTTGTGGTGTTATGGGGCTCTGACCCTGATAGTACAGGTGATTGTTATGGCTATATGAGAATCCTCAGGTGAGCTGGGCTGTGTCACTGAAGGGGGTGATGGACTGGCTCAAAATATCTGTGTATAGGGCGGAGCCACCATGGATGTATCCAATCAAAAGGATCCACTAGTAGAGTGCAATGTGACCCCCTAGAGCAGTGTTTCCCAACCCTGGACCTCGAGTACCCCCAAACAGTACATATTTTTATTGTAACCCTGGACAAGCACACCTGATTCAACTTGTCAACTAATCATCATGCCCTCAATGAGTTGAATGAGGTGTCTTTGTCAAGGGCTACAATGAAACCTTTGGGGGTACCCGACGACTAGGGTTGGGAAACTTTTGAAGTGTCGCCATAATAGATTACATACTGTATATCATTATTATAATCCCCTAAAATATGTTTTTAATCTCATCTCTTCTTTCTTAGCTCTATCACCAGTTAACGAATATGGAAGCTAACATAACATCTCATCATCACAGTGTTACAACACCACAACTGAACAAGTATGACACAAATATATAATACAATAGACGTATATTAATAAAACTAAAATTATACAAAAAATCAAGGCTAGCACATCACTGATGGAACAATAATGCTAGGGCTAAAGTAAAAAGCCAAAGTAAGGAGTCACACAGACAGGCTCTACTGTGTGGTGTTCAGACCGGATCACCAGCGCTGCCTGTGAATTTGCTTCAAAGCTCAGTACAGTAACAGTATCGGTCCTGTCTGACCTGATTCGCTACAATGGAGAGTGTAGCTAGGCCAGCTGGGTGTAAATAGCACACAAACACACACACACACACACACACACACACACACACACACACACACACACACACACACACACACACACACACACACACACACACACACACACACACACACACACATACACTCTCTACAGCGATGCTATTGAGCCGCAGCACAATAAAGAGAAACCTGAAACAACTGCTCCACCTGAGGATTGGCTGAAGGCTGAGGGGGCTAGAGAGACAAGGTGGAGGGAAAGGAAAGATAGGAAACACTTCTGAGAAATGCTGGTGGGCAGAGGTTGGAAGTTGGGTTGGGGCTGAGCTTTGGCTAACAAACCAAGTGTAGGTTTCGGTAATGGCTATCTGTGCCTGTCTGCAGTCCTTATCATTGACATCTAAACACTCTCAGATTGAACAACATCTGCATTAAACAATAAAAGAGTGGCGCTTTTTTTGTCATATTTGGGAAGAAGTGAATAACATTGAAGTGGTTCACTGGGGCATACATGGACCCCGCCCACATGAGGAAATCTGTAGTCTTTAGCAATAAATAACGAAATGGTTAGGATAATTAAGATTTTAAAGTTACTGGTTAAATTCTTACAGCTGTAGTCTGTACTATCATAAGTCATAGTCAATACCTAAACACTGTGTCGAGACATACCCATTTACATCCCCAATATGAGAAGTTGATAGGAGTTGCTTTTGACTTAAGGAAAGAGTGCCACTCAGTGGCACAAAATGAATCATGTGACCAAATATTTAGGAAGAGTCTGTGAAGGAAGAAACCACATGGAAAAAGTGGTAAGCAAGTTAGGTAAAAACTAACTAATTTTCACAGTCAAATGAATGTATTGTGTTATAGGTTTCATGATACTTCTATCTACACCAAAGTAGGTCGTTTTAAGATAGTTCTATACATCAGTTGGGGTCTCTATAAGCTACAATATGAGGTTCGAAACCTAGCATGAAAGTGTATCCTTGTAGTGTTGGCTAATATAGTCAAAATGTTTGCCTTGGGGTATGTTGAGCCAATGGCCACCAAACCCCATACAAATTATGATTACATTTTATCAGTTTTATGCATAGTATTTTTGCAATGTGTCATGCTCGGCTATGAAAAGCCAACTGACATCGACTCCTGAGGTGCTGACCTGTTGCACCCTCTACAACCATTGTGATCATTATTTGACCCTGCTGGTCATCTATGTTTGAACATCTTGAAGTACGATCTGGCCTAAATGGCCATGTACTCTTATAATTTCCACCCGGCACAGCCAGAAGAGGACTGGCCACCCCTCAGAGCCTGGTTCTGCTCTAGGTTTCTTCCTTTCTTGGGAGTTTTTCCTAGTCACCGTGCTTCTACATCTGCATTGCTTGCTGTTTGGGGCTTTAGGCTGGGTTTCTGTATAAGCACTTTGTGACATCTACTGATGTAAAAAGGGCTTTATAAATACATTTGATTTGATTTGATATGAACTCAAGATGCATTTTTATTATACAGAGCAGACATCATCATGCCCCGTGTATACAAATGTAAAACAAGCAGGGGTCTAGCCCCCCTTGAGGTTCTTGAGAGCTGCCAAGGAAGTGAGAGAAGGGAAGAAGTCCATTCGAGCGGCAGCAAGGGATGAAAAATAGACTGAATTACACTGAATAGGTACATTGACAAAAAATTAAACTAATATGTACCTGTCACAAGTGACACTGACTTTTACTAAACTAGAGACTGCCATTATTTTTATATCACGTATCTGCAGGTCTTATTTTATTACATGCCTATTTATAAGTGCCTTTTAATCACGTGTGCTGTGTTGTTTACAACGATTGCCTTTTACTTAATTTCTAACATTGTACTTTGGCGCTGTTCGAAACCTCTGTGTGTCCTGCTGATTCCATAACTGGTGTGTAATTATGTCAGGGTTGAGTGTAGAGGTGGTGTAGAATCAGGCGCAGGACACACAGAGGTTTCGAACAGCGTCTTTAGTAAAGTCCAAAAACGAGCCACACACGGCAACAGGCTACAGGCGAACTTTACGCACAACAGTAAAGTAAGCTAAGGCGCACAAAGTGCGGAACTCTCTCTCAAAACACAAAAGTCAGAGAGAACAGAATAAACGAACTAACACACAACGTGACAAGGAACAATTACACACAACACCTGACCAAAACACAAGAGAACTAAATAGGACGCCTAATTAAACACTAATAAGGAACAGGTGTAGCAAAACAGACAAAACCAATCAAACATAGAAACATAGAACGGTGGCAGCTAGTACTCCGGAGACGACGACTGCCGAAGCCTGCCCGAACAAGGAGAAGGAGCAGCCTCGGCCGAAACCGTGACACATGGAGTCTGAGCTTGCTAAACATATCAAGAATCTCGTGGACCAGTTTCATGGGCTTAATAGCCTCAAATGCAGAGAACTTGCCTACAAATTGGCACATCGGAACAACGTCCCAGACAACTGGTCAAGAGATAGAAGGTTAAGTGATATTGAACAGATCTATATCTGAATGTAGGCATACATTTAAGATGATACAATATACCACACCCCCATTCCATGAAGTATGACTTTCTTTTATTAAACAGTTATTAATTAGTACCTGATTGCTTAGCACCACTTTTTGAAAACTTTTTTTACTAGTATAATTTTGCAACTTACTGTACATGTGTATGAAAATGTATGCACTCACTAACTGTAAGTCGCTCTGGATAAGAGCGTCTGCTAAATGACTAAAATGTAAATGTAAATTAATTCAACATTGACCTACCATCACACACTGTCACAGGATACCATCACCCACTTATATCACAGAAGCTCAACCTACCCTGTTCCCATACCAAGTGACCACTTTTTGGGGAAAAGCTATGTTTTCAAAACTATGTGTACATGAATTCTGATTATTTCCAGGGATACACAACATCCTGAAATACATGTAGATATATTTGTTAGAAAGAATACTTCCCCTGACGTGATGCTGAATGTAAAAAATGTTTTTCCAACTTACCCCACTCTCCCCTAATTCTGTCTGAGAGGGCAGGGGTGTATTCCGTAAGCTAAAAGGCTGTTTTAGAAACGTCTACTCCCCAGTCTTCCAGATGCCTGATCCCCGGGCCCTGCCAGAACAATACAATACAGCAGCCACAGCCAGGATGATGCTTCCAAGATGTTACCAGTGAATTATAGGGTAGTGAGTGTAGCCAATCATTAATCAAACTCAAGTACTGCTTTACAGTTGTAAGTTGTCACCCTGATAAATAAACACATTTTTGACTCACGCTGAAGTTTCATATTTATTTTTGCAAAGTGGAGGGTGGGCTTTGAGCCAAAGTTAATCATTTGTGTTAGCTATTTCCTCAGTTTTCCTCAGGGGTAGGCTACTCCTCGTGTTGAATTCACATCTGTACAGTTCTTAGTGTAGTACTGTGTGCTACTGTAGTAATCTAAGCTTATGCTATTTATGTTCTAGCATTTAGAAACCACTGTATACAGTCTAAATTTTTTGAAGATTCTCACATTTCTCCCATGTTTGACAAAAATGCACATGTAAATGACTGTAATGCCGTTCAGTATTTTGTTTTGTAAACTAACTCTACATAATGTCCATAAACATCATGCTCTTGGCCTCAAAGTGAAGTGTTTCTCTCAGCACTGCTCTGCTATCTACACTGTTGTGGTCTGGTTTTCAACCACTGGCCCTCAGCCAGCTAGTTCGGGGTCCAGAATAGAGAGTGGGGTTGAACGTCCTTCATGAAGAGATTTATTCTGTCTTGTCACAAAAGCAACTGATGAATAACGCTACATGTCAGAAATACTTTAAATACGAGGTTACAGTACAACTATAGTGTTCCAACAAAAACAATGTTTAGAAAAGCCACACTAACCTGACTGTGAATCCCTGTATTATTCTTGATATCTGATGTGAATACTCTGGGGAGGATGACAGAGAGAAGCCTTTCAGAGCGGTCAACAAGCTGAGGCATTCCTAGAAAAATATTCTTGCCTTTTTACTAGCCTACAGTATTTCATCATCAGTATCTATGTTAGATCGCCTAAGCCCTTATGTGAGCATGATTTATGTTTTTGTCATAGGCTGTTCTTTGTACTTCATTGTGATACACTGTACGGATGACGGTTTCTCACAACAGAAAAAAAAGATGCACATACAAAAAAAGCAGGCAGAAAATGAAACTGAGACTTCAGAAATAAACGTTATATTAGGAAGAGGAAGAGGAAAAAGAGGAGGAAGATTAAGATTCCCTTAACACCCATCAGCACACTTTTGTTGACTGTTGCGAGAGCTGTTGAGTGCTGCTGATCAGTATGATGATGAATAGCTGGAGCACTGATGTGATGTGAATACGCAGCAGAGCAGAGACGAGAGGTACTGTAGATGTAATTGCTCATCAGTGGAGCAACGCTGTAATTCTGAAAGAGGAATCCTGCAATCAGAGGCCTATTCATTAGCACGGGGGCCTCATTTCATCCGTAAGCACTTGAGCCTGCCAATCACAGGGTAGACGCATGACATTATGACAGAATGAGACAGTTCTAACTACCAGAGATGCTTGTGCATGGAGAACCATGGCTCTAAACCCTCTATTCTGTCTGCATCAAGCTTTCATGCTTTTTAGAGAAATAGATTTGACAAAGAAATATCTCATTTGCATTTATATCTCATTTTGATAGACTGTAGCCCAGAATATGCCTGATTGATAATCATCTGCTTTTTATTCTACACAAAGGCAGCTCTTTGTATGAAATAAAATAAAAAGGTAGTTTAACAGATTACATCTAGTAAGGCACAAGAAAGGCAAATCAGATACATTTAGCTGATAGCACTGCTTATTGATGGTGTCTCGCAAAACCAGTCACCTCAAGGAATTCACATTAAGGAATGAAGAATTGTTTTTTATTTCACTTGGTTTGATTGTAGAGGCGTAACCAAAAAAGTGACTTTGAATACAATGTAGAGACATAGTTATTAAATTGTAAAATAATTATTATTGAGTAATTACAATGAAAATTTACTTCATGTTAAGTTCCAAACTGTTCAACTGTTGTACCTGACTGTTTTTCCATCTCTCTCTGTAATCAACCACATCTTGAGATTCCATTTCCTCCTCCTTGTCCTTGTTTCGATGTGTCAATGTCCACTTCATTGCTCCACTGATGTTGGGTGGGATTCATATATCCCCTGAACCACACCTGGCTCAGTCAAAGCATGCCCATCTCTAATTAAATCTTCAATAGTCAAATCAGAGCACAAGAGAAGCAATTGTTGCTGCTTCTTTCTACAGTATATACCCCTCTTTTTAGTGTAGCTCTGGTTTCTCTGTCCCTCCACACACAGTGTCACTGGGTCAAGGAACATGTAGTCATACAGTTGAAGTCGGAAGTTTACATACAATTAGGTTGGAGTCATTAAAACTCGTTTTTCAACCACTCCACAAATTTCTTGTTAACAAACGATCATTTTGGCAAGTCGGTTAGGACATTTACTTTGTGCATGACACAAGTAATTTTTCCAACAATTGTTTATAGACAGATTATTTCACTTATAATTCACTGTACCACAATTCCAGTGGGTCAGAAGTTTACATACACTAAGTTGACTGTGCCTTTAAACAGCTTGGAAAATTCCAGAAAATTATGTCATGGCTTTAGAAGCTTCTGATAGGCTAATTGACATCATTTTACTCAATTGGATGTGTACCTATGGATGTATTTCAAGGCCTACCTTCCAACTCAGTGACTCTTTGCTTCTTGACATCATGGGAAAATAAAAAAAAATCTGTCAAGACCTCAGAAAAACATTTTTAGACCTCCACAAGTCTGGGTCATCATTGGGAGCAATTTCCAAACACCTGAAGGTACCACGTTCATCTGTACAAACAATAGTACGAAAGTATAAACACCATGGGACCACGCAGCCGTCATACCACTCAGGAAGGAGAAGCGTTCTGTCTCCTAGAGATTAACGTACTTTGGTGCGAAAAGTGCAAATCAATCCCAGAACAACAGAAACGGACTTTGTGAAGATGCTGGAGGAAACAGGTACAAAAGTATCTATATCCATAGTATAACGAGTCCTATATTGACATAACCTGAAAGGCCGCTCAGCAAGGAAGAAGCCACTGCTCCAAAACTGCCATAAAAAAGCCAGACTACGGTTTGCAACTGCACATGGGGACAAAATCGTACTTTTTGGAGAAATGTCCTCTGGTCTGAAGAAACAAAAATATAACTGTTTAGCCATAATGACCATCGTTATGTTTGGAGGAAAAAGGGGGTGGCCAATGGGTCTTCCAAATGGACAATGACCCCAAGCATACTTCCAAAGTTGTGGCAAAATGGCTTAAGGACAACAAACTCAAGGTATTGGAGTGGCCATCACAAAGCCCTGACCTCAATCCTATAGAAAATGTGTGGGCAGAACTGAAAAGGCATGTGCGAACAAGGAGGCCTACAAACCTGACTCAGTTACACCTGCTCTGTCAGGAGGAATGGGCCAAAATTCACTCAACTTATTGTGGGAAGCTTGTGGAAGGCTACCCAAAAGGTTTGACCCAAGTTAAACAATTTAAAGGCAATGCTACCAAATACTAATTGAGTGTATGTAAACTTCTGACCCACTGGGAATGTGATGAAAGAAATAAAAGCTGAAAGAAATAATTCTCTCTACTATTATTCTGACATTTCACATTCTTAAAATAAAGTGGTGATCCTAACTGACCTAAGACAGGGAATCTTTACTATGATTAAATGTCAAGAATTGTGAAAAACTGAGTTTAAATGTATTTGGCTAAGGTGTATGTAAAATTCAGACTTCAACTGCATATCTAACATTCGCTGTCTCCTAATGCAGCAAGAACATGTTCTGGGTAGGTTTCCCATTAGCACAGATCTAGGATCAGCTTACTCTCTCAATCCTCACCTAAACCATTAGGAAGGAAAATGCTAACCTGATCTTAAATCACTGTCAAAGGGAAACTCAACTACTCCTACTCCCAAGGGCACCAATGGTTGGTCTATTGCTTGGGATGATGTGGTTATTGAATGTATGCCCTCTTGTGGTGAAGAGTGGTCCCTCTGAGCATGCATGTGTAGGTTGATGCCCCTAGACACTGATCTAAGGTCAGTTATGCATTCTCCCCTCCCTAATGTTTGAAGATCGATTGAGTTATGCTGATCCCAGATCTGTGCCTGCGGGAAACTTTGATAATAGAGGGCCGGTGAGGCTGGAAGCATCTTCATTTCAATTGGTCCTATTGGCATTTACCAATACACTTAAAACATTTTGAATCCTTGAGATTCTCAAACAACAGACAGAAACCTTACAGTAAATCCTCTTCTTGGTCAAACATACTTTGCTGGTGCTGTCATGCATCAAATTCAAAACACATGTCCCTTCATTGAATGCCAACAACAAGATTCTTTGATTTCAAGTGAATTCCCTCTGACAGAATTACAGAGAGAGAGGTTCCGACTGGGATGCCAGATATGTGAGCTCCAGACAGAGATGTCTGTTGCTGATATTTTATCATGGTAAAATACCAGCCGATGTCACAAGCTAGGAATGATTGCGGTTTCCATTTGTTCCACAGTATGTGGCAAGAGTATCAGAGCAGGCTAAAGAGCTGTTTACTGGGAAGGGATTTAGCTATAGTGTATGTGTGTGTGTGTGTGTGTGTGTGTGTGTGTGTGTGTGTGTGTGTGTGTGTGTGTGTGTGTGTGTGTGTGTGTGTGTGTGTGTGTGTGTGTGTGTGTGTGTGTGTGTGTGTGAGTCCTGTCAGAGAATTGTTCCTCTCTCACTTTCACTGCTTATGATAAGACCTGTTTAATTAAATGTGCTATTTCAAAAGAATTGTGATTATGTGAGCTGAAAACACTGTATGCAATATGAGTCTGAACAGGTTTGTTAATTGAATTACTGTTATGTATAATCCGTGTTTCACTTCAATTTTATAAGGCAAAGAATAACAGGTAGTATAACATGTTGAAGCATTGTTCTGCTTTTTATCAAGGTGCCATTAGCTGAATTTTTCTCTCATTTTGTCAAATTCTAAGATATCAAGGAAAACTGACCGTCGACCTTCTTGAAGAGAGCATTAAATTGGAAAGGTGGGAATTGATCCAGTCAAAGTGTTAAAACAGATAACTGACTGGGGTCCCTAACAAAGGAAACGGTCAGGACTATATTTTCCTGAGATTATTATTCCGTTTTTTGCCACAAATGCAGCTTGAGTGCTGCCAATCAATACAACAATTTCAGATTATCACAGTTAAATTGATTTACGGAATTAAACAGAGTGCTAGATCAATACTATCCACAGAGTTAAACGATTTAAATGGTTCTTGCCATCAGATTGATTGTTGCGGCCGTTAAACACATAGGGAGTAAATTGGGGACCCTCAACCTGTAGCTTCATCATTACATACCTATGAATATTGGTGTTAAATATAGGTTATAAAGGATACTTGGCCTTTACCGGGTGTCCTAATGGATTTAATGTTGTTCAATGAGTGTAAGGTGCTTCTATCAGCGGGGTGAGTGGGTGGGTGTGTGGATGTGTGCACGTGCGTTAGTGAAATAATAAGTTAAAATGTGTATTTTATTTTCAGCACAGCATTCTCCCTATTACACAAGAGTATGGGATTTAAATCCTTCATGTCTGGCTGAAAAAACAGTGTTTTATTTCTATGTGAATTTATGTGAAATTATCTATTTTTCAACAGATCTATTTTTCCAACACTCTTTTAGGCACATTTTATTACATCGGTAAAATATATACAATTTACAATAAATGAATTCTTTAATTTGAAAGCATTTTTAAAAGTGCTTCTAGGTGAAGTATCTTTTTGAATAAATAAAGTGACACAAGCTGTCCATTTTACAAGCAAAATAAGTAAATACAACACACAAAACCGTCTCTCTCTAAACACACAAGATCAGAAGAGTGTTCATCCTCACCTCACACAGAAATACGTAGTCCATGCATGGGAGGGTTTTATACAGGAAAACAAGCAGAAAAAAGTCATATTTAAAACGATTGGAAGAGTCTTCCTGTTCCTCACCCTGGTCCTGGAGATCCAACTCATGGATGGGTGGTGTAATCTGGTCCTGATGATTACCACATTTGTATTGAACTGGGATGTTTTTCCACCTAAAGTCTAGCTGTGTTTATAAAACCGTCAATCCATTTGAATATGTGATATCTCCACCTCTGCAGACTATGGAGACAGTAAAAGTCCTCTTGTATAGTTAAATGGAAGAGACAAATGTTGAAATGTTCTCAAATTTTTGGGATGGAAAGGTCCGCGAGAGAGACGGCTTGTGGAGGAGGTGGTCTCAGGGGCATTACTTAGTGGCTGATGGGTAACTGTGGTAAGGTCATGCCTGGGTGGATGAGGTGGTTAGGGGACGACAGCATTGAGAAGGGATGACCTGTGCACAGGAAGCAACAGAAAAAATAATAATATATTAAACGCAATAACACTAAATACATCCCACAAGAAGCCATAGGGGATTTGAAATTGAAATCCACTATGGGCAGAATCATATATTTGATAATGTTCATTGGTAGAGTAAAAAAGTAGAAAATTCTGTTAGAGCCAAAGTCACCTCAATGTACATGTATGTTTTGTCCATCGAGAGGGAGGAACCAACTCACTGTCTATATATCCATGCAGAGCCAGCAGGTGTGGTCTGTCAGGACTGCTGAAGGGGGAGTAGAGGTTGTCTGGCAGTGAGGGGGGCAATCTGGAGTGGGGGTAAGGGGCGCCCTGGAGGTGACCGTTGTGCTGGGGTGGAGGGTGCTTTTTATGCCTTGCTCTGCAGTTTTGAAACCAAACCTATTGAAAATGTAACGTTACTAAAGATCGTTGAATGGTGTATGCAAGAAGTAATCTGGTAAAGATTAATTATTTTATTATATCATATTATCTATTTTATTACATCTTACATTCATTTTCAATATGTCTAACAACATTACACCCACTAGTTTGATATTATCATACATACTTGAATGACCCGTCTGCTCAGTCCTGTCATGTCTGCCAGCTTCTGTAGGGTCTGGGTATCAGGGTTGTTGTCTTGGTAAAACTGAGACTGCATCACCTGCGAACACACAGAGCAAACTCAGTCATGAAGCTACATATTCATCTGAATATTCACTGAATCAAGCGAATTCAGTCAGACAGTCACATTCATCTAAAACTACCATTCACCCTGTCACTCCGTCTCTCTCCGTCACACACAAATACTGTGGATACTTTCACAGACACTCACACACATAAACACACACCTACCGTACCTGTAGTTGCTCAGCGCTGAAGGAAGTGCGTGCTCTCTTGGCTGGTTTGGGTTGGCCATCCTGATCAGAGGGCAAGGCTCCCTCCAAAGTGAGACCTGTCCCTAAGTCCCAGGAACAAGAAGGAAAGAAACATCACCACACAGTGTAATATTGTTCATTTTATAACTAACCTGAAAGAGATCATACACATGCAATTTGTGCAGGTGCTGGATATCAAAACATAAATTCCTAGGGGTAAGACATGTATGACACAAATTATGTCTGAATTCTTCCCCAATACAGTTTCCCTCAGGGACGAATCCGGACTTGAGAATCGCATACATGGCTCATATTTGGGTTCCTTACTCCCTGACATTGTCTGAGACACCCGTCTGAAGACGTACCGTTCTCTGCCGCTCTCTGGAGGTTCTCCACCATGGTGTCGTAGTGGACTCGACACAGCACCCTGCCCTCCACCAGACCAAACTCCTCCCCTGTGGACAGCTGCCTCTTACAGGTGTAGCAGGCGAAGCAGGCCAGGTGGTACACACTGCCCCGTGCCCGCCGCACCCAGTCACTGGCAAACACATGGCGCCCGCACTGGCTACACTTGGTGCCAAACCTACTGTGATGAGACAGAGAGGAGAAGGGTGCATTGTTAGTAGTCTTTCACTGCTACTAGTTAAAGTAAATGTGTAATCCACGGAAATGTTTTGCAGGCCAGAAATAGAAAGAAACTCTTATTGTAAAAGATTACCTACAGCATTGCTTTTCCAAACTAATTTCACTTTAGTCAAATATAATTGAGCCTACTGTTCATTAAAACAATAACAGCAACAGCAATATGATAACAATAAATATATAATTATAGAATAATTATAATATAACAATAAATAGCGTTTAATTAGTTGACATTCTACAAATAGCCTATGTATAACGAAAATGTGAACTTTCTGTGAGTGAGAAAACTAGCCCTTCATAAATTAAACAATATTTTAGCAATGGCCCTGGTCGAAGGAGGGAATGATGTATTGATAAATGAAGAACAACGAAAACGAATGGCTTAAATTTAGTGATCTCAAAGTTGTAAGAATCATGATTGAGAGTAAACATTTTGATAATGTCCACCACATTATCAGTAAAGACAATTATTTAAATATATCTAAAGAAGAGAAAAACATTCCGAAGTAACTTTGACAAAAAATGGGTATTGGGTGTAAAAGTATGCATATTTATGATGTTATAAATGGGCTATGGGTTTATTCGGTTAGCTTCGTTAACAGATTTGCATTTGTTTTTGCTTTAATAAAGGTCATGCGTGTCATTGAATTTATGTGATTTAGATGTTACAACGACAAAAAAATGTACAGTCCAATCCTGTTAAATTGCCCCAAGACATAACGAAAGATTTGTCTTGACACAATGTATTTTTTGTAAAATAAAATCTATATACCAACGGAACAGAATATGAATAGGATAGGCTCAATATGGTCAATCTTGAAAGATCTCCCTGCAATATGATGTGATAAGTAATCAATTGTTTGTGAACATTAGAGCCAAACATAGAACATAGCCTACATTTTAAGGAAAACAAATAGCAAAATTTACCCTACCTGAAATAATCCAATTTGCAAAAGATTTCTTTGTTTTTGATGTAGCAGCTATTGTGCTGACGTAATGATACTCTGCAGACTGAACACTCCAGACATCCCACGTGCCAATTCAAATTGTTTACCTGCCATGAGAAATAAATACTCGTAGTAATGATAATAATAATAATAATAATAATAATAATAATAATAATAATAATAATAATAATAATAATAATAATAATAATAATAATAATAATAATAATTTGTTCGGGGTACTTATTCTATAAAGTGGAAATAATGTGAAAGATTATGCAAATATGCATCCAACTTGTGAGGAAGAAATAGGGTTGAAATTGAATCGTAAATGATACTTGATTTGACCGGTGTAATAAAAGGCATTATAATGCTCACCTTCAGTAGATATCTGTCTTGGATCTCTGTGCCGCAGCTGGCACACTGGTTTTTCCCGGTGGACCGAACCGGCGTCGGGGAGTCCAGGGTCGGAGGCGAGCACATTGACGGTGTTACCGGAGGACTGGGCAGGAGAGGAGCCTCGACTTTCACATCCTCGTGAGGCTCCCCGTCCGAGTGAGACTGAGGTTTGGGATAGATTTTTCTTGTCATAATCTTATAGCGCCCGGGATGCAAGGTAAAAGGCCTATAGATTCGTATGAATTACATGACAAGCCCTCGTAGGATACAAGAAAACAAACATTGTATAAAGTAGGCCTAAATGCAAAAAAATGGCTTTCTACAACATTATGCTACTGAAAACAAAACTTTAAATGCCTGTCACAAAAGTAAACTATGAAAATGGGGTTGGGAAATTAAAAAAGGTAGTCCAAGTTCGGCCAAGTCTCCTATGATCATGTCGAAGTTCCTATTTTGATTCAATAAAATCATTGATGGCTTATGTTTTAATAACTCACCATTATTAAGCTATTCTGTTTGTGGAGAAACAGCCCTGCAGATGAAGCCTGGAGCTGCGCCTGAAGTCTGCTCTGAGCGCTGCTCTGCTTTGCGCATTAGGCTACGCATCCCTACCAACCCATACCGCAAGCTATATCCGGTGCAAAACAATGAATAATACTTTCTCCGGCATTTAAATCCTGGCAACAAAAGATAATTTTGATGAAGCAATTAGAATTAGGATTTCTTTTTCCCTTTATGCACAACCCGAAGGCTACCTCCTAAAATAATCGCATAGCCTAATAGATCCCATGCAATCGAAAGTACTGAAAAGATGGACTACCTGCAATTAGTGATGGCTTCAAATGCTCGAGATTAGAAGTAGCCAGAGTGTCAATTTCAACTGTCAATCAGAGAAGGCATCGCGCCACCAGAATAATTGCATATTTTTATTTTAATAGCCGTAATCGAAAATCGAATTTCTGTACACAAGACTAGGATGTGAAGAGGCTCTTGAACATCGCACTATTCATAGGAGACAATGTACATAACTTGCAGCTGATCATGAAGCATAAAGGAGCGTGATTGTCTAGGCTTCGTTTATGATAGGCCACTTGAAGCTCTCTTGGTGATTATAACGGTATTCAAGAGTGCCAAAAATCTGGGTTTGGGTGGGATTCAGAATCCATTTTGGCCTTCGTTTAAACGAAATTAGGCTAGCACAAATGTGAAATATGTTTATAATTGTCATTAAACATAGGCTGGAGCGTAGAAAACAAATAGCCAATCGGCTAGGATATTTCAGAGAGCAGCGACAGCAAATAAGTATTCACTTGCAAAGAGTCGATAGCCTACACAGCATAGGCACATTCTCAAATTATATGTCATGTGATTTACCTGCTCAACGAAAACATTGTCTAATAAAACTTTATTCTCCTCCGGGTGTGGGGACAGAGCTTCATTTTTCCAGTACATGCAGGAGACCCGTTAACACTGTTGAGAGACAGGCGGTATCCAAATCGGTCCCGGGATGGGTTCAGTAGCGAATTATGATTTTACTCATGAAAAATTACAAACAGCAAAATGCATTTTCCCTGGCTCCAAACTCCATAAATATAAGTTGTATTATCTAGGACAGTTAGCCTTTTTTGGGTTAGCCTATTGCCACTGCCTGTTGGTGTTTCTTTCCAAGATACAGTCCTTTGCATTATGTTGTTGAAGCTGCAGCCACTTTCTCTGAATTAGCCCAAATCCAGTGAGCCGTGGCGTGCGATATATCCGCATGCGCTGAGTTGGGTAGGCCTATCCCGCGCGCTCTGCACGGTGTCAGTCGGTGCGTTCAACAAATTCTGCGACCCGTGTCCATTCAAGAAAGCTCTTGAGCGGCTGGAAACGGGCAATCACTAGTCCTTCTGGCACTCCCCCTCCACCTCTTCAAAATGGAAGTTACTCCCCGTCTGCTTTGAGAAGAATATGAATAGGTGGGTGGCAAAAAGAGCAGAATTCAGAATTTTTGGCATGCAACAGATGCATAAATATGAGATATACAGTTGATTAAATAAATACCATAATGTAAAATATAAAAATGTGGGTTTAGAAAAACGTAGAACATGTTTTTTCACATTCACATTGTCTGCAGTATGCATACTTGGGATGATTTGAGGATTGAATCAGCTGAATGCATACATTCTTGCTAACCCAAAAGATACTGAAAATGTTCAAATACACATAATATCAAACAAAAAAATTTGGTCTACTTATTTGGTCTGGTTTCTTAAATTTAAAAAATCCCTCAATATAAGTGGACATGTCAGAAGTGTGTGTGTTCCATCAAAGGATGCCTCCCCATAAAACCATGCCTCCCACCTTTCATGTAGAGAGAACACACTGCAAACAGTGTTCAAAGTGTTTGTGAGGACATTGAGTGTTCCTTGGAGGTATCATGTGTTGCACATTGGGATCGTTTCAGGAACCTCCATTGATTTAGGCCTGCTTACTTGTTCTGAAAACAAATAAACAAAGGTGATTAAGTATGAACTGGAGGAGCGTCATTGTCCAGAGTGTTAAAACAATCTATTCAACTGTTTCCCAGTGGTGTTTCAATTCAGGGGAGTGTCACTTTCCCAGACTCAACCTGCAAGCCATCCATGCAGCTCTGTAATGGCACAGCATGGGATTGTCAGTAACAGGCTTTTGCTGTCTCCTTCAGTCCTTCTATATTATGAAGTAGAATATTCATGCAATTAACTGTAACCTATGATCTTACTGTAATACATTCAAATAGAATAGATGACTCTCTCTTCTCTGTTTAGTCATTCTGTAGTCTCGGAAATCCCAGACCTATGCTGGAACATTGTTCACATTGTGGGAGGCAACCCGTATGCCTAAAGAGACTAGTCATTCTGCACTGCATCCATTTCTTCGATTTTGCTTCTTCAGCTGCTGCTCTAAGGACTTACTGTAAATCAACGAAATCATGAAGTGTGTTAAAAGATTGGCTGTAACCTCAGATAATAGGAAAGGTCACTGATGGGGATGTGTCACCTGCTGCATCATGTGCTGTTCTGTGGATGTGAGAGATGAGGTGCAGTGACATGACCGTGTTCCTGTAGAATATATCTGTCCATGTTCCACATAGAAAATAAGTATTCAGTCCCCCACCTCAAAAACAACAACCTGCATAACACATGCTGAAGCCATCACAGTCACTGAACAGGCCCCAGTGGACAGTCCATGGGTCAGTACGTCGACGATGGATTACATGTGTCGTTGGCTCTGTGTGAACGCATGCGTAAGATGAAGAGGGGTTATTTGAGGACGATATTTATTTGTGCGTTCAGTGCTTAGAGGGAAATTATCAGCATTAAGGAGGCGTTCTATTGTTGCTCTTGGAAAATAAGTAAGCTTGAACAACATGTTCTAATCTGTCAGTCTTTCAGTATGTAACAGGTAAACTAGGTTCTTGTTGAAGCGGTACATCATTATTTGAGGTGACAGGGGAGAGATGAGATTCAGACCTTTATGTGAAGATATTACAGATCCTCTCATCAAGATAGCTATTTTCTCTAATGCCCATTCCTGTAGGCTACGGTATATGCTTTGTTCTGAGTGGGTGAAACAAACAGCCCCATCTCCTGGTTAATACCAGATATCACAGATTGCCACTGCACAATCAATGTATTACTAGTGTAGTCCAAAACTGTTATACTAGTCTAGTACAGGATTTGCAATAGCTTTCAGCTCAGGTTTACTGAAAAGTATCTAATTAAAGTTGGCCTCTATATCAAGAAATGTTTCAGCAGTTTTTGACCGGATGTCTATGTGGATGTCTATGTCCCCAGCATAATGTGGAACAAGGCTCACTAAAGTATGTTGATGTTTCCTGTGCAGTTGAGGTAAACTCAGACCCCTCTGTAACGTTCGAGGTTTTTCCCCCTGATGGTGTCGATTACAAACGTCCTGCACACACACACACACACACACACACACACACACACACACACACACACACACACACACACACACACACACACACACACACACACACACACACACACACACACACACACACACACACAGCCTAAAGCCAAGTGACAGAATGACAGATGCTCTGCTTGGCATGTTTGCTGAAAGAAAATGTTCTGGGAAGGAGGCAGCGAAGCCCAAACCCAACACTGGACCCTTATCTTGTTTCTGTAGTACCTCTGCCACTGTGGGCTTGTTTCACCATACAACACACTGAAAACATTATGGAAATGGAAATGATGGGTGAACCAATGGGTGTTGGCAGTTGTATTATGTTCATATTTTAATTGGTCAGTTATTGTAGAGCAAAAAAATACACGTTTGTTCTTGCTTACTTTACATTTTTTGAATTCAATATATTTCAGTCAGCCCCCTTTTGGGTACTTTTTTGGGTAAGCACCGCAGCTCATATCCAGCTTTTTCTATATTTTTGGTTTGGTGCGGAGATTTCTGAACTTTATTGTAATGGAAATTACTCAAAACTGATCTCTGATAAGTAAGCTAACTAATGAGTGGACACTTGTTGCCTTTATAATGACATATTGAATTGTGTCCTGGTACAGATGCTGGCCCATGGTTGTCCATGGCCAGTAATAAGGTTAGTTGGGTCGTTGAAACATCCCCATGAGGAGTTTACTGTAACACTGGGCTGGCGCTGCTCTCAGAATAAAAAACCTCTAGATGAGGTCCTGCATGCGGCCAACCTTTCAACAAACGAAGGAAATAACACTTTACACCAACTCTCTCTCTGAAGCATTGTTGTACTGTAAGTGGACAAAAATACTCTCCAGTCATTAGACAAGTTTATTTGAACGACAGACCAGGATAAATGGTGGGTTTTTCAGCACTTGGGCTCCATATGACAGCAATTTAAGGGCATTGTGTATCTTGGCCCGAGTCGGGAGCCCATGATGGATGACAGCAGAGAAAATCACCAGCCGCTGGCTCCAACACAGACATGCAAATTGCTTTCAGCTGATTGCTTTATTTCAGTTTATATTTATCAAGTGTATTACAGTATGCCTCCGTGTTTATGACTAGGAGGCAGCCGATAGGTTGGAGCTGAGCTATAAGGAGAGTTCATGTTTTTTATCTGAAGGATGTAAAATATACAGGCTGTAAGTGGACTCTGTAAATATGGTAATAATTTGTCCACTCGTTTTGGGGGTCCTGTGCAGGTGTCCAGGTGACTAACTGATGGACTGACTGACTGTCAACCGCTGTGGTAAACATTGACACAGTTATTGTATTGCAGAAATCCTGCCTTTGGTAAACATACAAGCCCTAACCCCAGCCCCAGTCCTAACCACAGCCCTAACCCCAGCCCCGGCCCCAGTCCTAACCTCAGCCCCAGCCTCAGATATGTGTGGAGTGGGGTTGGGGTCAGGGGTCAGCTACTTACACAATCAGGTAACTAGCTTCAGGAGGAAAATTGTTTCCTTCCGACACTTACCTACGGTGACCTGAGCAATTCACAGTGAAACAAGCCCTAATCAGAAGAAAAAACCCTTGGGTCCACACGCAGCATGTCCAGAATACACCCTGGCACTGAGCAATCCCCCTCAAAACAGGGCGTCTTTGAGTTCAAGTGTTTAAACTGTCAGATCATATCGGCTCAACTTGGAGATTATTTGTGCAGCAGGCCATTGTATGTTTGTTTTAATGCCGGCTGCAATATCCTGCTCCTCCTGTTGATCCTAACAACTCAGAGTGTATCAAATCTAGCACTGTCAAGGAGAGGTGGCCGAGGCTTGACACTCTTACACTCTAAACAACCAGAGGGAATACTCAAGGTGGGACAGGAAGAGAGGAGTGTTTATAAGAGTGGGACTGGATAGAGTCTGTAACCTGGACCACAATCAGAGTCATTTCTCCTCCACAGCAGTTGAGTCCCCCTGGTCATTTGCCACTGTTGAGAAGGAGATGAAACATGTGATACCAGTCTACACCCTTCAACTGCCCAGCACAGGAATAGTTATAGGCAATTGGACATTTATCAGGGACTGAGGGGCAAAGACGTTAATTGACAGGCCATACACTCTCTGTGTAGAATTTTGGACACACATCATGAAGTGATATAACCCACAGAGTAGACAACCAAAGTGCTACAGCAAATGAGCAACTCATGTTCTTCTGTGTGTATTGTGTTTTGATGCACACTGAGCAGAGACAATCCCTAAATGACTGCTTCACTCATTTCCTTTGAACGCCTTACCCCAGGCTCTTACGGCACGGCCTTCCTCTTGGAGCTCACATTGACTACATTATAATGAGGGGCCTCTGTGTTTTCTTACAGTGAAGTGTGCCAACTATCGGACAGATGATAAATGCGCACAATACTGGCTCCCCATTCAGCCTACAGATCATTACACACTACACACCGCAGGACTGGGTGGGGGATGCTCCTACTAGCAGCACTATATTTTGTTTGGTGACGATATACTCTTAGGCTATACGTTGACTAGACTTCCTGTCTTTATAAGACATTTTGAATTGTCACTTGTGTTGTAGACATCATTATATATGTCAACCTAAACTGAGTGCACAAAACATTAGGAACATCTTCCTAATATTGAGCTGCACCCCCTTTTGCCCTAAGAACAGCCTAAATTCGTCGGGGCATGGACTCTACGATGTGTTCAAAGGCACTTAAATATTTAGTCTTGCCCATTCACCCTCGGAATGGTACACATACACAATCCATGTCTCAATTGTCTCCAGGTTTAAAAATCCTTTTTTAACCTGTCTCCTCACCTTCATCTACACTGATGGAAGTGGAATTAACAGGTGACATCAATAAGGGATCATAGCTTTCACCTGGAATCACCTGGCCAGTTTTCTACACTCAGTGTATATAAAGCATGTAAACCTATATAAACTCAAGTTGATCCTCTTACAAACTCACAAAGTATCAAAATGGGGAGAGGGCACCTTATGAAGTCGGGGACCACCTACTACACTAGAAATCCCACACCACTTCTCCAAAGAGGGCCATCAATGTACTTCTGTCCTCCCCCCAAAAAAGAGAAGAAATAATTTCGAATCAGCTGCTTCTCCTCACAGTTGTTACAAATGAGACTCGGAGGGCCTCTTAGAGCACCAGCGCAGTGTGGCTCTGTCGTAAACCCCATCTGAGATAATACATGATGCTCCCCACCACCACCAGAAACCATCAGTTAAAACTGAAGAGTCAGTCCACTCCGTTCGCTCACCAACTGGACAGGAAGTCTGCTAATCTGAAATCTGATCCAGGGGGAAGGAAGGGCTCAGGAACCAGCCTTCAGTGCTTTCACCAATCATATTCATCACCAGACCAGGCCGCCCGGGTCCAGACTCATTAAGCTACGCTGCTGCTCTTAACTAAACATCTATTCCATAAAATAAATGCTTCCAGGTTACTCAGTCACAGTCAGAGCCCAGGTCGGAGACGTATCACGCATCTGATCTCAATTACTGCTGCCTGGGAGACCTATAGGAGCTTTTATATGAGCCAAATAGTGCAGTGTGGCCATTTTAACCAATAGAGAGAGTATAGCCCTATTCAGATACGGTATGAGCATTTTTTTCATGCATCTTGAAAAGGGGGAAATTATTATTTGATAATTGGTTCCCGGTGCTTTTCATTCCTTTTTATATCCATCACGAGATGATTGTCATTTTGCTGCTGCGAGCTCAATTTGGAGAAACATCAGACATAGTCAAGTTCAGACTGATTGTTCTGAGGTGAATAGAATAGAAACATTCTAATTCTATGGTGTGCACTATACAATCACAAACAGTCCAGAGGGAACTGTATTGGCACAGTTTATTTGGAAATCAATTAGTTTCACTCGCAATACTCCAGTGGTCAGATTTTAAATTCCCATTTTGTGATAAGCCTAAGAAAGAGAAAAGCTGCGTAACATGTGTCTCTTCTCCCTGATGGAGAGCCAGTCATTTTCAGAATGGATGTATTACTGACACAGTCTTGGACATGAAGGATACAGGACCAGCTGGGTCTCCTCTTTCTCCTGCAGTCTCTGGGCTGAAGAGTGACGCAGCTCCCCCTTTCTCTCTCTCGCTCCCCCTTTCGCTCTCTCCCCTTTCTCTCTCTCCCCTTTCTCTCTCTCCCCTTCTCTCTCTCTCTCTCTCTCTCTCTCTCTCTCTCTCTCTCTCTCTCTCTCTCTCTCTCTCTCTCTCAGAACATACCAAATTAATTTGGCAGACTCAGAGGGTTGGGATTGGCTCATGCTTGGGCTCCATTGAAAGACCATAGAGTTAGATAGAGGACTATATATGGATAAAACTCGTTTTGGCATGGACATTGCCATTGAGGGCTTCCACTATTTTAAAGTAGTCAACTGGGTGGTTCTTCCTATGGGTTAAGGAAGGATCACATTATTACATCCGGTCATCAGGAGGGATCAGGCAATTAATTATACCCGTGAACAAACTGTAGGTGGCAGCTCAGTTGGTAGAGCATGGCGCTTGCAACGCCAGGGTTGTGGGTTCGTTTCCCACGGGGGCCAGTATGAAAAAATAAAATAATGTATGCACTCACTAACTGTATGTCGCTCTGGATAAGAGTGTCTGCTAAATGACTAAAATGTAATGTAAATTGCCAACCTTGGCTTTATACCTGTTGAAACAACACACTCTACGTGGCAGTATGCACCCTTTCATAGAAGTTGTTGAAGAAGAAAATTGACCACTTCAAAATGGAGATTGCCTCAATGATGCTGCCCTTGCGTTCACAGACACCATACTGGGACATATATAAAGATGCTCTCTCGATCATTCTCGACTATGCTGATGATGACTTTTTAAAGTATTGAAAGACCACGACTCCCTCTATTGGATTATTGTAGTTTATCTAGGGATACATTTTAATAGTCTAAAGTATTTTTGTCTCATTTTCTTAACATGCACTGATGTGAAATAACTTCCCGAAGCAACTATATACACACACAAGTCATTTTCATTCATGTCTATCTCAGTTGCATTATGCCGACACACATTAAATAACATGTTTGTAATACTTATCTGTGTATTTGTTAGCACTGCTCACATAATCCATGCATCCCTGCACTTTATTCCATGATCATATAGCAGAAGTTTGTAGTAGGGAAAGGCCTCCCGACACATTCATTTTGCCAGCACATCTTAATGCATATCATTGTTATGTATTATCATTGCATATGTATCATATGTATGTGTGTATATACAAACTATTTCAAAGAAATACATATTTATATAAGCTAATTATGTTATCTTTATAGTAAATATTTACTATAAATATTTCCATTGTAAATTCCCACCCTAAATGGTGACTCCGTAAGTACCTGCTGCCTCCGTTCCAATCCTGGGCCACCTTACAATGAAGACGAAAACGACGATAATGAGGAAGATGATAATGAATTTTGGGGTGTGTAATTTGCAACATTCAGGGATATTGCAATTGCGAGAAAAGCAAGTATCCATACTTGCATGAAGTATCTACGAAGGGTAAGGCTCTTAGAACAACCAATAGATGGAGCCAGTAAGCTACATTGCACACTAGCCAAGGTGTTGAGTAGGCTGCACCAGAGACACTATATAATGATGAGAAGGGCTTGTCTCCGTCCTAACAACGGGAGTCATTGTCCCAAAGGCGGGAAGGCAGGCGTTCTGCTTATCAGTCTGCATATCGGTCTCGTTATCGCCAGTCTGCCCCCTCAGATTTGTCGTGTTTAAAAAATATTTAGTATATAGAAAATAAAAATAAAACATTAAAAAAAAACATGTATATATTTATTTATATATTCTATTTGGTTCCCAATCTCCCAACCACATAACTAGCTACCAATAATCAATTTCAGGCTTTCAATCAAGTTAGAGTTGCTAGCTTGTATGAATATCTTAGCTGGCATGCCTGCTGGCAAGGATGGTAGACTTTAGAAAAGCAAGCAAAAACAAAATGCACTGAATAAGACTCACATTTTAGCAGATATGCAGAGAAGCATATTTGGTTTCTTTAAAAAAAGAACCAGTCATGAGGAAACAGGCAGCTCAAGAGGTATGCTTACATGTGCAGAAAAATATACACATTTTTTACATAGAATTAGGCATAATGATTACAGCTCTAGATTGCAGGAAAAAGCTGCTTGAGAAATGCAACATTCTCCAATTTAAGGATATGGGGCCTAGACCACCCCTCAGCCATCCTCACATATTTTATTCCCACTCGGATTTTTGGGGTGCATGATGCCCCTACTTATCGCTGTATTTTCGCGTGGACAGATTTTGACGGGAGTGGACCCTCTCGCTCCGCCTCTTCCTCTCTGGAGTCGTTGTTGCAAAGGCAGAAAGGCAGGCAAGATCAGGTGGGAACATTCTAGCCAATCAGAGGGCAGATACGCATGTGCGAATTTTTTTCTCTCAAAGTTGCGGAGATGCCATGTGCGTCCACTTATATCAGTACATTTGTAACAACCTAAACATTACGTCATTTCTATTCGATCAAATAAGCCTCTCTTAACAAATTACCAATCACATTTTTTGTAGACCAAATTCAAAACTCTCTCATAGACCGCCATACAAAAAATCTCCACTTGGTCTGCTTATTGTTATATTCTCATATAGGAAGATTTTTAAGGGAGTGGAGCCTCTTGTTTCGCCTCTCCCTCTCTGTCTGCATTTATATATGGTCCTCCCAGACCGTTGGCCTGGAGTAGGATTAGATAGGGTTAATGAAATAGAGGAATGGGGTGGTGTTCTTTCAGGTGTTTTGTTGTTGTGAGAGCTAATAGTTGGTAGGGTAATTTTCCTTTTCCTTTTTCCCAATTTTGTATTACCGGAAAGTAATGTAGGTAGGCCGTGACTGGCCTCACACTCCAGTACAGTAGGAGGCGGTGTAAGCACCTAAAAGTTGGATGCGATCTGCAAACCCAATCCCAAAGAAGAAGAAGAAGAAGAAGAAGAAGAAGTCCCATGTGTCATACTGACCTAACGCTCTATTTCGTGTGGGAGACCTTGCTTTGCGGGCCGGCTAGGCTGATGCGTAGATGTTCGGATGGAAAAAAGATGGCGGAAGCGGATGATGAAGTGGATTCTGAATCTAATGGTGGTAGAATCAAGGAGAATTAGGAAAACGGAGCAAAGTAGAGTACAGTGATGAGAATGTCACTTCGTATCTTGTAGAAGTACGGTTTGTAAATGAGGAGCAGCTGATAGAATTACCAATCTTGAGGATTCCATTTGAGATATCCAAACTGGTGGAGAGAGTGCTGGGTAAAGTGAAGGCTGTGAGGATCACGAGAGGCAGGCTGGTTTTGATTTTTTGTGGTTCTGAGGATCAGAAGAAACGTGTGTTGCGTCTCACCCGATTTGATAAGTGTGAAATGTCGTGTGTGTCTCCTAGGAACAGGGCACCCCTCAAGGGGGTTATATCTGGAGTCTCGTGTGAAGTAGTTGTTGAAGAGATGAAAAATATTCCTGGAGTGATTGATGCACGTCGGATGACTCGTGTGGTGAATGAAGAAAAAGTGAAGAGTCTATCTGTTCTTTTGTTTTTTGATATGGAGTCTCTCCCTACTGAAGTGCAGTTAGGGTATATTAACTACAGAGTCAGAGCATTTATCCCAAGGCCAATGCAGTGTGATCATTGTAAAGCTTTTGGTCATGTTTAAAGTGTTTGCAGAAGCGAGATGTCGAGATGTCCAAGTTGTGTAAAAGATCATATGATGTGTTATAAAAGTGATGAAAATTGTGACATGTTGCAATTGTGGTGGGAACCATGAAGCCACATCTTTTGAATGCCCCACAAGGGTGAAAGAGAATGAGGTGGCCAAAGTCAGGGCTATCCAGAGCATATCATATGCAGCAGCTGTTAAAAGGGTTAAGGGTTTGAATGGTGCACTTGAAGAGTCCATGGTTGGATAGGCCTTCACTGCAGGCTGCAGGGGTTGCCTTTCACCAGCAGGACCCTGATATTTTAAAGGTTAAGAAGGTGGACTTGGTGGCCTTTATAGCTATGGTGATAAATGGCACTGCCAAGGTGGAGAGGTCCAGGAAGATAGAAACCATTGTGGAAGCGGCAGAGCGGTTCCTGGGGCTGAAAGATTTCTCAGCGAAGGAGTTACATGGAATATTGTCACAAGCCGTACCACCCTATCAGGCCCTAGAGCCTGAGAAGGGAGATATGGAGAATTGAAAGAAGGAAGAAGTGGGAGTTTTGTTTTGTTTTGTCAATGTACTATTTTTATTTGGGTGGATTAAGTTATGGCGCCGGAGGAGATGGCTGCCGTTTTACGTGCTCCTAACCAATTGTGCTATTGTGTGTGTTTTCTCGTGTTATTTGTAACTTATTTTGTACATAATGTTTCTGCCAATGTCTCTTATGACCGAAAGGAGCTTCTGGATATCAGGACAGCAATTACTCACCTCGTACTGGATGAAGATTTTTTATTTAACGAGTCGGACGCGAAGGATTTTCTTCAGACAAACGACAAGGCCCAAATCCCCGTCATTCGCATGAGAAAGAGACGGAGATATCGGGGACGTAGGTCGGGGTGCCTTGTAAGGATCCGACAGCGAGTGGGTAATCTCCCTCTACCATCAGTCCTATTAGCCAATGTTCAATCATCGGATAACAAAATAGACAAACTACGATCACGGATATCCTACCAACGGGACATAAAAAGCGGTAATATCTTATGTTTGACCGAGTCGTGGCTGAATGACGACATGGATAACATACAGCTGGCGGGATATATGCTGCATCGGCAAGATAGAACAAGCTGCCTCCAGTAAGACAAGGGGTGGCGGTCTGTTTATATTTGTAAACAACAGCTGGTGCACGAAATCTAATATTAAGGAAGTCTCAAGGTTTTGCTCACCTGAGGTAGAGTATCTCATGATAAGTTGTAAGAGTTTTCATCTATATTTTTCGTAGCTGTCTACTTACCACCACAAACGGATGCTGGCACTAAGGCCACACTAAATGAGCTGTATAAGGCCATAAGCAAACAGGAAAACGCTCATCCAGAGGCAGCGCTCCTAGTGGCCAGGGACTTTAATGCAGGGAAACTTAAATCTGTTTGACCTCATTTCTACCAGCATGTTAAATGTGCAACCAGAGGAAAAAAAAACTCCAGACCACCTTTACTCCACACACAGAGACGCATACAAAGCTCTCCCTTGCCCTCCATTTGGAAAATCTGACCACAACTCTATCCTCCTGATTCCTGCTTTTAAGCAAAAACTAAAGCAGGAAGCACCATTGACTCGGTGCTAAGCTACAGGACTGTTTTGCTAGCACAGACTGGAATATGTTCCAGGATTCTTCCGATGTCATTGAGGAGTACACCACATCAGTCACTGGCTTCATCATGAAGTGCATCGATGACGTCGTCCCCACAGTGACCGTACGTACATACCTCAACCAGAAGCCATGGATTACAGGCAACATCCGCACTGAGCTAAAGGGTAGAGCTGCCGCTTTCAAGGAGCGGGACTCTAATCCGGATGCTTATAAGACATCCCGCTATGCCCTCTGACGAACCATCAAACAGGCAATACAGGACTAAGATTCAATCGTACTACACCGGCTCTGATGCTCGTCGGATGTGGCAGGGCTTGAAAACTATTACAGACTACAAAGGGAAGCACAGCCGCGAGCTGCACAGTGACACAAGCCTATCAGACGAGCCCCTCAGCCTACCAGACGAGCCCCTCAGGGGTGCGTGCTCAGTCCCCTCCTGTACTTCCTGTTCACCCATGACTGCATGGCCAGGCATGACTCCAACACCATCATTAAGTTTGCCGACGACACAACAGTGGTAGGCCTGATCACCGACAATGATGGGAGGAGGTCAGAGACCTGGCCGTGTGGTGCCAGGCTAACAACCTCTCCCTCAAAGACAAAGAAGATGATTGTGGACTACCGTGTAGCTCAGTTGGTAGAGCATGGCGCTTGCAACGCCAGGGTTGTGGGTTCGATTCCCACGGGGGGCCAGTATGAAAAAAAAATTTATGCACTCACTAACTGTAAGTCGCTCTGGATAAGAGCGTCTGCTAATGACTAAAAATGTAAAAAATGTACAGGAAAAAGAAGAGGACCGAGCACACCCCCATTCTCATCGACAGGGCTGTAGTGGAGCAGGTTGAGAGTGTAGTGTCTGAGGAATTATGACTTTGCTAACGTTTCAAAGTGGAACCTGAGAGGATGTTTATTCAGTTTTAGAGGGAGCAGTTTTGTGGGGACACACCATAGAACAGAAGAAGTCTGTTGTGTGGAGACAGGTGATTGGTCTGTAGGGGAACACCCATATCAGATTACATAGAATATATACCACAGTTAGGACAGAGGAGAAGCAGAATAATCATATTAGAGATGGGGCGATTATTCTCCGGGTATCTGCAGGTATCTGTAAATCGACGCTGTAACCCTTTGCTATGAATAAACCTTATGATGAAAATACAGCGTCAGCGGTTCTCCTTGTTATCACAGCATAATTAGCAACGCTTGCTCGACACAACAAGAGCTTCAAGTTCCTTGGTGTCCACATCACCAACAAACTATCATGGTCCAAACACACCAAGACAGTCGTGAAGAGGACACGACAAATCCTATTCCCCCTCAGGAGACTGAAAAGATTTGGCATGTGTCCTCAGATCCTCAAAAAGTTATACAGCTGCACCATCGAGAGCATCCTGACTGGTTGCATCACTGCCTGGTATGGCAACTGCTCGGCCTCCGACCGCAAGGCACTACAGAGGGTACTGCGTACGGCCCAGTACATCACTGGGGCCAAGCTTCCTGCCATCCAGGACCGCTACACCAGGCAGTGTCAGAGGAAGGCCCTAAAATTGTCAAAGACTCCAGCCACCCTAGTCATAGACTGTTCTCTCTGCTACCGCACGGCAAGCGGTACCGGAGCGCCAAGTCTAGGTCCAAAAGGCTTCTTAACAGCTTCTACCCCCAAGCCATAAGACTACTGAACAGCTAATCAAATGGCTACCTGGACTATTTGCATTGTCTCTCTCTCCCTCCAACACACCCATCTTTTACGCTGCTGCTACTCTCTGTTTATTATCTATGCATAGTCACTTTAACTCAACCTACATGTACATATTACCTCAATTACCTCGACTAACCTGTGCCCCCGCACATTGAGTACCCCCTGTATATTGCCTCGCTATTTTTTAGTTCTCTTTTTTTTTACTTAACACTTATTTTTCTTCAAACTGCATTGTTGGTTAAGGGCTTGTAAGTAAGCATTTCACTGTAAGGTCTACACGTGTTGTATTCGGCGCATGCGACAAATACAATTTGATTTGATTTATCAGGTATGCATTTTTTTATTTTTTTTACCTTGTTTTGGTTTCAACCGTCCAGTTGGTGGCGGCAATACACCTTTTTGAGGTTGTAGTCCACCATAAAACCCACAGAAGAAGAAAAAGAACGTGTCTTACTGAAGTGAACCAGGAGATGGGGAGGATGCTTACAATTTGTTTCGTCCCTACATAAATGAACTTTCACAACTACTGTCGCGCAGTCACAAAGTCAAGTATGCAATTCTGTGTGACTTGTTTTTTTTAGATGGTATCCAAAGCCTTTCCAACCAGAAAATACATCGTATTGGTTATGTGTATTTCTTTATGATTGCAGCCTATACATATATTATTTTGTGCTTCTGTGCTGGGAAGAGCGCGCGCGCTGAATGTGCTTATGCAGTAAATCTTACAATGAGAGGTGAGTTTTTGACAAAATGTTTTTTTTACAATGGCACCAAACCTTCAGATTATTTTTGTCTTTGTCATTAATTCACGTTAATAATTGTGTTTTAGAGTGCCTCGTGTTCGTCTGGGCATGTATCCTGCTGCTAAGGTTACCAACATGTCGCGGGGAGGAAGTCAAAGACGCCAGTGCAAATGTTGGTAGGTGTCTAGTACCTTATATTATTTCAACCTATAGCAGGGATGGGCAACTGGTGGAATTTGCTTTAAAAATGCATTTAATGGTTTCTACGCTCCACGGCAAAATGTGTAAATTGCAGGAAATTTATCTGCTGTCAAGAGTGGGGCGGCTAAATTGTTTTGCTCGCAGGGTGGGGGGGCAAAAGGCTAGGCCGACTCCGACAAAAGACCTGGGCCGACTACATTGGTATGGATATAGGTAACCCCATCAAAGTTGCCCATCCCTGACCTATAGTGTCATTACTATCTAGTATCAATATGTTGAAATTCTATCAACTTGATTATATGAGAGGTATACAATTATTTAAAACTGCTGAAAATAATATCCAAAACATCTCTAAAGAGCACATCGTATCCAGTGGCGGCTCCTGAAAAAAAAAAAATTATCAGGGGGGGCAATTTTTCTGATGATTTAGGTGACCTACACACATTTAAAAAAAGATATGTCCAGCAACAACATGAAGACAGGGGCAGCATATAAGTCAATACCAGAAGCATTTATTGACTGATCTCAAAAGTGTTGGCTTACAAAAGCAAAATAAGTTATCACAGTAAAAATAATCAAGGGTGTTCTTTCACATTCCTCAACACTGCATAAACAATATGCATTTCCATAAAACACCTCATCTAATTGTGCCACAAAGTTGACAAGTCCAAGAAAAATACCAGGGTTGGTGGAGCCCTCAGTTTCATCTTTGCCTCGCAAAGCTAACTCAAACACTCCGCAAAACTTCACACACTGGATTAGCCGGCTGAGGATGTGGCGGTTCTTGCTAACCTCATCGTTGTGGCGGCGGACAGCTAGCCTGTATCCCTCATCCAGTTGAGTGGCAATGTTCACTCTCCCCAAAGCAGACAATCTCAAACAGCTATCCATGTGGGTCTTTGACAGCTCATGTTTCTTAATCTTTTCTGAAAGATGGTGCATGTCCGTTACACCAGTCGCTGTCCAAGCGGTGCTGTCTGCCGTGCCGCCTTCAGGGTGAAAGAGTAAGCAGGGGTAGCAGAAGACTGCATTAGCTACATCGCAGCCTGCTAGCCAGGTTTTTCGTTCGTACCAATTTTTGGAAAATCCTCGGGTGTAGGACTTTCCCCCTTTAGTAGAAACCTGTTGAATTATTAAATTTGGTCTGGGAGGTCCTAATTGTTTCGTTGCCAATTTATCTTGATTTGTTCGCCGACAAAAAGGAACTTCTTTCAAAGAGACAATCGAGTTGCACTGAACACTAGCCATCTTGACAGTAGTACGTGAATTGATTGACGCTGCTACCCGCTCTTTTCTTAGTTACGTTCATGGTTATGTTACGTATGACGAAAGCGCGTAAGTGCAAGCCCTCCCGGAACCCATAGAGATTGTATTGAAAGCTCTGATATTTGAAAAAAAAAGATTTTACATGAGAGTCTATGAGAGACTTCTGGGGCGATTTTCAACCTGACTGAAATCGGGGTTGCGGGGCCATTTGAAGCACGACTTTAGCCTGATTGGACATTTAGTGGCAGATCAGATGTCTAGATTAGAACACTGATAACTACTGTTGCCGTGACATAATTGATTAGAAAAAAAATCCCTTCCTTTTCCCGTTTGGCAGTGCGTCGCCCATATCGCCCTAATGAACACACCGCCCCTGATCGTATCTTTACATTTTCCAAAGTATACACCATTAATATGAAGCTAAAATGAACAGGCGTCCAGACTTATTTGTTTGTATGGCAACACAGATGACACAAGTAACGTGTCGTGGTTGATGCTTATTTACAAAACCCTCTTAGGCCTCACTCCCCCCTATCTGAGATACCTACTGCAGCCCTCATCCTCCACATACAACACCCGTTCTGCCAGTCACATTCTGTTAAATGTCCCCAAAGAACACACATCCCTGGGTCGCTCCTCTTTCCAGTTCGCTGCAGCTAGCGACTGGAACGAGCTGCAAAAAACACTGAAACTGGACAGTTTATCTCCATCTCTTCATTCAGACTCAATCATGGACACTCTTACTGACAGTTGTGGCTGCTTCGGGTGATGTATTGTTGTCTCTACCTTCTTGCCCTTTGTGCTGTTGTCTGTGCCCAATAATGTTTGTACTATGTCTTGTGCTGCTACCATGTTGTTTTGATGTTGGGTTGCTACCTTGCTGTGTTGTCATGTGTTGCTGCCATGCTATGTTGTCTTAGGTCTCTCTTTATGTAGTGTTGTCTCTCTTGTTGATGTGTGTTTGGTCCATTTTATTTATTTATATATATTATTATTATTATTTTATTATTTTATTTTTTTATTATTATTGTATCCCAGCCCCTGTCCCCGCAGGAGGCCTTTTGGTAGGCCGTCATTGTAAAAAAGAATTTGTTCTTAACTGACTTGCCTAGTTAAATAAAGGTTAAATAAAATAAATAAAAAAACCTATTTGCAAGTGGAGGAAGCCAGTTTGAAATAAGTGATTTGCAGTGAAGGATCATGCAATTTATTTGTACAAATAAATTGACATATCCCTAACTGTACAAATCTTAAACTTCCGTTGTTTGGTCATTTTAAAGGGTTGGGGGGAACACCATGGTGTTAATACACATTTTATATTATAAATATTCTCCCCAATATCTGTGCTGTCGGTTGAATGCGTTGACTACTAGCACAGTATAGGGCTATGTTTCCTATCAAGAAGCCAGAGTTTCCTCTAGGCAGAAAGAGACTGAAAGACTCCAGTTATCTAAATGACATGACTGAAGAATCCTCTAAATTAGGAAGGATCTGCTGAACTACTGCCACTCATACATCCACTCTTCATTTTGAAAATGATAAATGCTATTTATGATCATCTCAATGGATATGTGTCTGTCTGTGAGGGAAGGCCAGGAAGCTGTAACATGATAGAGATGGCAGGGCCAAGGATGTGAGAGTTGGCATCTTGCTTGTCTCATGGCAGCAGACATTTCTGTTACCACAGCCCTCCGACCCCAGTCTGACTCTCAGTAGTCCTAACACTCTACTTTCCTGGTTTGCTAGTTTATAGGCTGAATCTTAATTTGAGATGATTCAACCTACTGTATATGCACTTGTGCATTGCTGCAAGTGGGAGATTTGTGTGAAAATAGTAGGTTAGGTTGTGCACACCTCGAGTTTGGATTTGTCCCTGACTAAGATAACATGCTCAGAGCTAAATTAGCTGTGGTTCTGGTGAGTGTCCTCGCCAGGTGACGTCACATAATTACTGTAATAAATATCTTCCCTACCTCATCAAGCAAAAGGGAGTAGGGCAACACATAAAGTTCCAGCCTGAGATTATTGTTCTGCTTATGCTATAAGCACAGTTTTCAGGCTGGCACCCAAGCTAGAGAGACATTCAACAAATGGACACCATCTATTGTGTCTTGGCAATTTTTACTGTAGCTGACAAATTTATGACAATGATGCACTATGCTGATCAGGAAAAAGTATGCGTCCTACTAGGAAAAACTCTGCTATTCCTGGTAAGGTCACATGGTCAGAAAAAGCTCAGTGCCTAAACTATACTTTAATTGACATGTGTATGTTTTATAATTTGCAGTGAATCCCTGTTGCTATTACCCCTGTCAGAACTGGGGCGTGTGTGTCAGGTTTGGCACTGACCGCTATGAATGTGACTGCACTCGCACCGGCTTCTATGGACAGAATTGCACTATCCGTAAGTGAAATGTTTTGTTTCTACATTCTTCTGATTTCAAGTTGTATTTTCAATTTTCCTCTCTGGTTTATCAAAACATGGTTATCCTTTCCTCATGTGCAGAAGGGTTTGTAACAAGATGAAAAGGAAAAAGTACAATGTGTGTGTTTAACTAGTTCCACAGCCTTTGTTAGTGAAGATGCCCAAATAATAATTTCTAGTTGAATGAACATATGAGACAAGTTGAGCAAACACATCATTTTAAGTTGACTGAATTTCTGCCAAAGTTGGAGCTAAGTTTGGGCCAACTAAACATTTTAAGTTCAGGTAACACTTTGACCGAAATGGATATACTCGGAGTACATATCCCAAATGAAATAAATGATCTCACTGAATACATTTTTATAGAATGTTAGCAAAAATAGATAAGATCTTCCTACCATGGAAAGGTAAATACCTGTCTATTTGTGGAAAAATCACCCTGATTAACTCTTTAGTATTATCCCAGTTTACCTATTTGCTTATGGTCTTGCCTATGCCTAGCGACTGTTTTTTTAAATTATATGAGAAAAAAATATTTCATTTTATTTGGAATGGCAAGCCAGGCAAAATTAAACGGGTCCATTTATATAATTAATATGAATTCGGAGGACAGAAATGATTAAATATTAAAGCTTTAGACCTATCACTAAAAGCTTCAGTCATATAAAAGTTATACTTAAATCCGAACTGGTTCTCTAGCAAATTAGTAAGATTGTCTCACCCCATGTTCAAGAATGGCCTTTTTCCCTTTATTCAGATTACAACCTCTCACTTTCAGTTATTTTAATAGGAAATCATCTCCCAAATATAACTATTTCTAAAACAAGCCATAGAAAGGTGGTTGCAATTTCAATTGAATCCTCCAGAAACGACAGAACAAATAATGTAACAAATATTGTGGTTAAACTCAAATATACTAATTGATAGAAAACCATAATTTTTTGAAAAAAAATAAAAATAAGATATAATCTTCTTAAATGATATCATAGGTAGGACTGGTGGAGTTATGTCGCACGTGCAACTAACAAAAACATATGGAAATGTCTGCTCTACCCAAAATTACAACCAAATAATTGCAGCATTACCGCTAAAATGGAAGAGGAAAGTGAAAGGGGGGAAAAGTAAGGAACTTGTCTGTCGGCCCTGCATTAAAGAACATAATTGGTTAAAGAAAATTGTGATAAATAAAAAAGTATTCCAGTTTCATTTAAGGACCAAAGGATTGACAGCCGTCCCATATAGATTGCAAAATAGTTGGGAAGAGATTTTTTATGTACGGATTCCATGGCATAGTGTTTATGAACTGATACGCAAAACGAGACCGGATTCAAAATGTAGATTTTTTTAAATTTAAATTATACAAAATTCTTGCTACCAATAGAATGTTATTTATATGGGGGATACAATCTTCCCAGCTCTGCAGATTTTGCTGCCAAGAGACAGAATCATTAGATAATTTGTTTTGGTACTGTCCATTTGTAGCTTGTTTTTGGTCACAGGTCCAGGAATGGCTGAAGGATTGCAATATTTACCTGGAGCTATCCCTGCAGATAGCATTACTGGGTGATCTGAAAAGTCATAGTCAATCGATCAATAATATAATAATACTTTTAGCAAAAAAATGTACTTTCATTTACAATCTGTAGAAACAATGAGAATAGAAGGGTTCAGAACTTTTGTGAAACATATTATGGCAAATAGAAATCCAATATGGATGGTGTTGAGAGATAGATGGGAGGTGTTGAATGGAGCTGAAGGATGGGACTAATAACAACTAACAACAAGATAACTAATGTAAAGCATACGGTGTCCATAATAAGTATATAGGTTATAGGTTGAGAGCTTTTGTAAAGAGCACAGTTAGAAAGATATGGCATATAGAAGCAAACCGGATGGACATCATGAAAATGTTTGGAGAGGTTGAGGGTAGAAGAAGTTCATGAGTAAAAACAAACAAAATATAATTATTGTAAAATTGACTGTCCATAAAATGTATATAGTGTATATATAAACTGGAAGTAGAGGCCTAAGCGTTGTTGTTCACTAGTTTACTCCAATTAGGGGAGGGGTGGTGGGGTTGGAGGGTAATAAAGGGAAATATATTTAAAAAAGGGATATGTATTTATGTGTGTGTGTGTATGTATGTGTATATACATACAGTTGGGAAAACAAGTATTTAGTCAGCCACCAATTGTGCAAGTTCTCCCACTTAAAAAGATGAGAGGCCTGTAATTTTCATCATAGGTACACGTCAACTATGACAGACAAAATGAGAATTTTTTTTCCAGAAAATCACATTGTAGGATTTTTAATGAATTTATTTGCAAATTATGGTGGAAAATAAGTATTTGGTCAATAACAAAAGTTTCTCAATACTTTGTTATATACCCTTTGTTGGCAATGACACAGGTCAAACGTTTTCTGTAAGTCTTCACAAGGTTTTCACACACTGTTGCTGGTATTTTGGCCCATTCCTCCATGCAGATCTCCTCTAGAGCAGTGATGTTTTGGGGCTGTCGCTGGGCAACACAGACTTTCAACTCCCTCCAAAGATTTTCTATGGGGTTGAGATCTGGAGACTGGCTAGGCCACTCCAGGACCTTGAAATGCTTCTTACGAAGCCACTCCTTCGTTGCCCGGGCGGTGTGTTTGGGATCATTGTCATGCTGAAAGACCCAGCCACGTTTCATCTTCAATGCCCTTGCTCACTCAAAATCTCACGATACATGGCCCCATTCATTCTTTCCTTTACACGGATCAGTCGTCCTGGTCCCTTTGCAGAAAAACAGCCCCAAAGCATGATGTTTCCACCCCCAAAGCATGATGTTTCCACCCCCATGCTTCACAGTAGATATGGTGTTCTTTGGATTCAACTCAGCATTCTTTGTCCTCCAAACACGACGAGTTGAGTTTTTACCAAAAAGTTATATTTTGGTTTCATCTGACCATATGACATTCTCCCAATCCTCTTCTGGATCATCCAAATGCACTCTAGCAAACTTCAGACGGGCCTGGACATGTACTGGCTTAAGCAGGGGGACACGTCTCGCACTGCAGGATTTGAGTCCCTGGCGGCGTAGTGTGTTACTGATGGTAGGCTTTGTTACTTTGGTCCCAGCTTTCTGCAGGTCATTCACTAGGTCCCCCCGTGTGGTTCTGGGATTTTTGCTCACCGTTCATGTGATCATTTTGACCCCACGGGGTGAGATCTTGCGTGGAGCCCCAGATCGAGGGAGATTATGAGTGGTCTTGTATGTTTTCCATTTCCTAATAATTGCTCCCACAGTTGATTTCTTCAAACCAAGCTGCTTACCTATTGCAGATTCAGTCTTCCCAGCCTGGTGCTGGTCTACAATTTTGTTTCTGGTGTCCTTTGACAGCTCTTTGGTCTTGGCCATAGTGGAGTTTGGAGTGTGACTGTTTGAGGTTGTGGACAGGTGTCTTTTATACTGATAACAAGTTCAAACAGGTGCCATTAATACAGGTAACGAGTGGAGGACAGAGGAGCCTCTAAAAGAAGAAGTTACAGGTCTGTGAGAGCCAGAAATCTTGCTTGTTTGTAGGTGACCAATACTTATTTTCCACCATAATTTGCAAATAAATTCATTTAAAATCCTACAATGTGATTTTCTGGAGAAAAAAAATCTGAATTTGTCTGTCATAGTTGACGTGTACCTATGATGAAAATTACAGGCCTCTCATCTTTTTAAGTGGGAGAACTTGCACAATTGGTGGCTGACTAAATACTTTTTTCCCCCACTGTACATACATACAGAAATACGCATGTCAAAAATTGTATAAATAGATTTGCATTTTATTTTATTGACGTTTGGCAACTCGAACCTTCAGCTCCCTCCACAGACTTTCTATGGGATTAAGGTCTGGAGACTGGCTAGGCCACTCCAGGACCTTAATGTGCTTCTTCTTGAGCCACTCCTTTGTTGCCTTGGCCGTGTGTTTTGAGTCATTGTCATGCTGGAATACCCATCCACGACCCATTTTCAATGCCCTGGCTGAGGGAAGGAGGTTCTCACCCAAGATTTGACTGTACATGGCCCCGCCCATCGTCCCTTTGATGCGGTGAAGTTGTCCTGTCCCCTTAGCAGAAGAACACCCCCAAAGCATCATGTTTCCACCTCCATGTTTGACGGTGGGGATGGTGTTCTTGGGGTCATAGGCAGCATTCCTCCTCCTCCAAACAGGGCGAGTTGAGCATTGCAACTCCACGAGGTGAGATCTTGCATGGAGCCCCAGGCCGAGGGAGATTGACAGTTCTTTTGTGTTTCTTCCATTTGCGAATAATCGCACCAACTGTTGTCACCTTCTCACCAAGCTGCTTGGCGATGGTCTTGTAGCCCATTCCAGCCTTGTGTAGGTCTACAATCTTGTCCCTGACATCCTAGGAGAGGTCTTTGGTCTTGGCCATGGTGGAGAGTTTGGAATCTGATTGCTTCTGTGGACAGGTGTCTTTTTACACAGGTAACAAACTGAGATTAGGAGCACTCCCTTTAAGAGTGTGCTCCTAATCTCAGCTCGTTACCTGTATAAAAGACACCTGGGAGCCAGAAATCTTTCTGATTGAGAGGGGGTCAAATACTTATTTCCCTAATTAAAATGCAAATCAATTTATAACATTTTTTACATGCGTTTTTCAGGATTTTTTTGTTGTTATTCTGTCTCTCACTATTCAAATAAACCTACCATTAAAATTAGACGGATCATGTCTTTGTCAGTGGGAAAACGTACAAAATCAGCAGGGGATCAAATACTTTTTTCCCTCACTGTATTTATGTGTATGTATATACGTGTGTGTGTGTATATGTATGTATGTATGTATGTATGTATGTATGTATGTATGTATGTATGTGTTTGTGTGTATACAGTTGAAGTCGGAAGTTTACATACACTTACGTTGTATGTAAACCACTCCACAAATTTCTTGTTAACAAACTATAGTTTTGGCAAGTCGGTTAGGACATCTACTTTGTGCGTGACACAAGTAATTTTTCCAACAATTGTTTACAGACAGATTATTTCACTTATAATTCACTGTATTACAGTTCCAGTGGGTCAAAAGTTTACATACACTATGTTGTCTGTTACTTTTAAACAGCTTGGAAAATTCCAGAAAATTATGTCATGGCTTTAGAAGCTTCTGATATGCTAATTGACATCATTTGAGTCAATTGGAGGTGTACCTGTGGATGTATTTCAAGGCCTACCTTCCAACTCAGTGCCTCTTTGCTTGACATCATGGGAAAATCAAAAGAAATCAGCTAAAACCTCAGAAAGAAGTGTGTAGACCGCCACAAGTCTGGTTCATCCTTTGGAGCAATTTCCAAACAATAGTATGCAAGTATAAACACCATGGGACCACGCAGCCGTCATACCGCTCAGGAATGAGCGAACGTAGAGATGAACGTACTTTGGTGCGAAAAGTTCAAATCAATCCCAGAACAACAGCAAAGGACCTTGTGAAGATGCTGGAGGAAACTGGTACAAAAGTATCTATATCCATAGTAAAACGAGTCCTATATTGACATAACCTGAAAGGCCGCTCAGCAAGGAAGAAGCCACTGCTCCAAAACCACCATTTAAAAAAAGAACGACTACGGTTTGCAACTGCACATGGGGACAAAGATCGTACTTTTTGGAGAAATGTCCTCTGGTCTGATGAAACAAAAATAGAACTGTTTGGCCATAACGACCATTCTTATATTTGGAGGAAAAAGGGGTCTGCTTGCAAGCCGAAGAACACCATCCGATCCGTGAAGCACGGGGGTGGCAGCATCATGCTGTGGGGTTGCTTTGCTGCAGGAGGGAATGGTGCACTTCACAAAATGTATGGCATCATGAGGAAGGAAAATTATGTGGGTATATTGAAGCAACATCTCAAGACATTAGTCAGGAAGTTAAAGCTTGGTCGCAAATGGGTCTTCCAATTGGACAATGACCCCAAGCATACTTCCAAAGTTGTGGCAAAATGGCTTAAGGACAACAAAGTCAAGGTATTGGAGTGGCAATCACAAAGCCCTGACCTCAATCCTATAGAAAATGTGTAGGCAGAACTGAAAAAGCGTGTGCGAGCAAGGAGGCCTACAAACCTGACTCAGTTACACCTGCTCTGTCAGGAGGAATGGGACAAAATTCACCCAACTTATTGTGGGAAGCTTGTGGAAGGCTACCCGGAACGTTTGACCCAAGTTAAACAATTTAAAGGCAATGCTACCAAATACTAATTGAGTGTATGTAAACTTCTGACCCACTAGGAATGTGATGAAAAAAATAAAAGCTGAAATAAATCATTCTCTCTACTATTATTCTGACATTTCACATTCTTAAAATAAATTGGTGATTTGTCTGCTCTCTCTGTGTTTTAGCTGAGTTCTGGACGAGGGTCCACCAGCTGCTGAAGCCGAGCCCTGACGTGGTCCACTACATCCTCACACACTTCCACTGGATGTGGAACCTCATCAACAGGACCTTCATGCGGGACTGGCTAATGAGGGTGGTCCTCACAGGTTAGTCGCCTGACATTCAATGCAGTCATGAGCATTCGGGCACAAAATGGTTGCTATAGTGGGCACTGCGTATAATGGGTGGAAGGGCTAACTTAGTCCCATAAAATGTACAATGCTTTGCAACGAGGTGAAACATGCTATGATGATGGAAATGCATGCATGGATCCATTGTGGTGTTGGAACAGTTGAAAATGCATAAATGCTCTCCAAAGTGCTTCTAGAATTGCATCCTTACCCCATTATCACTGCTCAGACCCATACATATTCATATCTACTCTTATGGCACTGTGTTAAGAGAAGAGTTTGTCTTCCCTACCAATGCACTCATTGGATAGTTTGCTTACAACTTGTCCATTTGCTTAATGGTTTCTCTGTTATGTTCTCAGCATGTAAATATTTGGATAACACACATTGGCCCATGGTGTCATCACCATCCTCTGAGTTCTCCCATCTAACTCGCTAGAGCTGCAGACAGTTTTAGGCATATTTACAAGGTTTAAAATCTGAGGGGCATGGCGAGGTATTAAAAGTGATGTTGTCAGCTAGCTAGCTAGCTCTGGTATAACGTTAAGCCGGTTCAGAACTTTATTTTGCTGGTCAGAACAGTGGAACGGAACGAAAAAAACAATTGGAAAATAATTTTGGTTCCAACCCCTGGCTAAAATGCAAGCAAAACCTGACTTGTGTCAAATAATAAAGATAAAGAGCCCACAGGTTTATTTTGCTTTGCATGTGAATGACATAAAGTTACAGTATAGTTTATTGATATTTTGTACTATAATGTGAATTGCTTTTCAGTTACATCACATTGATACTTTCAAACCTCGAATGTTTGCTTGAGGCTTTGCAAATCAAGCAACACTTCTAATTAATTAAATAATATTTTTCGGTCTGCATGTTTCTCAACTTTAACTGAACGTTTCTTCATTTTATTTGGGATTAAATCCGAGGTGTGTTATAGTGCGGGGCACTAGACAACATTGCCCCTTTTAAAGGTAACTTACGCTTGAGCCGACATCCGCAGCATTTACCTTGAGTGCAATCTCTGTGAACGGCGAGGAAATTGTCTTTAACCTCTACGGGATTGGTGTGTCCCGTATACGGGACGGTTGAGCTAACGTGCGCTGATGTGACATGACTGTTGTAAGTAACAGCAAACCTTCCAGGACATAGACATGTCTTATATGGGCAGAAAGTTTACATTCTTGTTAATCTAACTGCACGGTCCAATTTACAGTAGCTATTACAGTGAAAAATTACCATGCTATTGTTTCAGGAGAGTGCACAACAACAAAAAACTTATCATGGCAACTGGTTTGATACATTCACCTCTGAAGGTAAATAATGTACTTACATTCAGTAATCTTGCTCTGATTTGTCTTCCTAAGGGCCCCAGAGATAAAATGTAGCATAGTTTTGTTTGATAAAATCCATTTTTATATTCAAATGTAGTAACTGGGTTCTACAGTTTGAACCCCTGCTGTCTCTGGCTCCACACCCACCCCGCACGGCCATCTAGATGTGTAAAAGTTAGTGTATAAGCTAATGATCCATCAAGTATGACTTTTCCTGGGAGTGTGTAAACTTACATTTTGTATTACCATATCAATTATGTATGTTCTCTATAGTTATGTACTTGAAAATGTATCAATTGACCAATTCTGCACCATTGGGCAGACCTGATACAAAATAGTCCAGAATTGCAACGCTTCACTGGATCAGTCTGAAACTTTGCACCCACACTGCTAAATTGCGCCTAAACTGCAAAATTATATTGTGGCCTTTTTCTTGCATTTCAAAGATGATGAAAATAAAAATGTATAGACAACGCATGTTTTTTTGTTTGTATTATCTTTTACCAGATCTAATGTCTTATATTCTCCTACATTGATTTCACATTTCCACATACTTCAAAGTGTTTCCTTTCAAATGGTATCAAGAATATGCACATCCGTGCTTCAGGTCCTGAGCTACAGGCAGTTAGATTTGGGTATGTCATTTTAGTCGAAAATTGGGGAAAAAAGGGTCCGATCCTTAAGAGGTTAAAAGGCGTATTAGGTGAGACGTCTACTGCACTGATTTATAATGGCCTTGGATTGAGTCCTGGTCTTAAACTGAAAGTTGATCATGTTTCTCAACTTCAATTGAAAGTTTCTTCAACTCACTAAAATCTGAAGGTTCTTCACAGTTGAGAATGTGTCTGAACTCTGCGGAAAGTTGCAGTTTTAAAAGATGATTATCATCATCATGTATGAGAGAAGTGACATCTCTTCATCTAAAATGTGTGACACACACAGGCTTGTTTTACTATCCTTGTGGGGACCAAACAATTGATTCCCATTCAAAATCCTATTTTTCCCCAACCCCTAAATCTAAACCTTAACCCTAACCTTAATCCCAGACCCTAATTCTAACCCTAACCCTAATTCTAACCCTAAACCTAACCCCTAAGACTAAAATAGCCTTTTCATTGTGGGGACTTGCGAAATGTCCCCATTTGTCCGAATTTTCCTTGTTTTACTATCCTTGTGAGGACTTCTGGTCCCCACAAGGATAGTAAAACCACACACACACACACACACCTATCTCATGGGTTGTATTTCCTCCTAACATTGTTAGTGCATTTTCAGTAAAACTTCAGGCCTATAATGATCAATGTGTCAAACAATTCTGTTTTCTCCTTCCCAAAGCCAGATCCAACCTTATTCCTAGTCCTCCTACCTTCAACTCCAAGTATGGATACCTCAGCTGGGAGTCCTACTCCAATGTTTCCTATTACACCCGTATCCTACCCCCTGTGCCTGAAGACTGCCCCACCCCTATGGGTGCCAAAGGTGAGATGGAGGGCATCCAACGTTCCTATCAGAAAATAGGATGAAGGGATCCCTCAAAGACTTTACTGGAGATTACTCATTCAAATACATCTTCCCAACCGCAACATGCATAGCTAACATACTTCCTTTCCTCTCTTTTCTCCAGGAAAGTCTGTCCTCCCAGACCCAAAGCTTGTGGTGGAGAAGTTTCTTCTGAGGAGGCAATTCAGGCGGGATCCAAAGGGAACCAACCTGATGTTTGCATTCTTCGCTCAGCACTTCACCCATCAGTTCTTCAAGACCCAAAACAGCATGGGCTTGGGCTTCACCAGGGCTCTGGGGCATGGGGTGAGTCAGTTGGTACTCCCTGTACTGTACAGTGCATTCGAAAAGTATTCAGACCCCTTGACTTTTTCCACATTTTGTTATGTTACAGCCTTATTCTAAAATAAAGAAAGAAAGAAATTGTTCTCCTCATCAATCTACACACAATACCTCATAATGACGAAGCCAAAACTGGTTTTTAGACATTTTTGCAAATTTATAAAAAATACAAAACAGAAATATTTTATTTACATAAGTATTCAGACCCTTTCCTATGAGACTCAAAATTGAGCTCAGGAGCATCCTGTTTCCATTGATCATCCTTCAGATGTTTCTACAACTTGATTGGAGTCCACCTGTGGTAAATTCAATTGATTGGACTTGGAAAGGCACACACCTGTCTATATCAATCCCACAGTTGACAGTGCATGTCAGAGCAAAAACCAAGCCATGAGGTTGAAGGAATTGTCTTTAGATCTCCGAGACAGGATTGTGTCGAGGCACAGATCTGGGGAAGGGTACCACATTTTTTTCCGCAGCATTGAAGGTCCCAGTGGACTCCATCATTCTTAAATGGAAGAAGTTTGGAACCACCAAGACTCTTCCTAGAGCTGGCCGCCTGGCCAAACGGACCAATCGGGGGAGAAGGGCCTTGGTCAGGGAGGTGACCAAGAACCCGATGGTCACTCTGACAGAGCTCCAGAGTTCCTCTGTGGAGATGGGAGAACCTTCCAGAAGGACAACCATCTCTGCAGCACTCCACCAATCAGGCCTTTATGGTAGAGTGGCCAGATGGAAGCCACTCCTCAATAAAAGGCATATGACAGCCAGCTTGGAGTTTGCCAAAAGGCACCTAAAGGACTCTCAGACCATGAGAAACAAGATTCTCTGGTCTGATGAAACCAAGATTGAACACTTTGGCGTGAATGCAAAGCGTCACAACTGGAGGAAACCTGGCACTATCCCTGCTGTGAGGCATGGTGGAGGCAGCATCATGCTGTGGGGATGTCTTTCAGCGGCAGGGACTGGGAGACTAGTCAGGATTGAGGCAAAGATGAACGAAGCAAAGTACAGAGAGATCCTTGATGAAAACCTGCTCCAGAGCGCTCAGGACCTCAGACTAGGGTGAAGGTTCACCTTCCAACAGGACAACGACCCTAAGCACATAGCCAAGACAACGCAGGAGTGGCTTCAGGACAAGTCTCTGAATATCCTTGAGTGGCCCAGCCAGACCCTGGACTTGAACCCGATCGAACATCTCTGGAGAGACCTGAAAATAGCTGTGCAACGATGCTCTCCATCCAACCTGACAGAGCTTGAGAGGATCTGCAGAGAAGAATGGGTGAAAATCCCCAAATACAGTTGTGCCAAGCTTGTAGTGTCATACCCAAGAAGACTCGAGGCTGTAATCGCTGCCAAAGGTGCTTCAAGAAAGTATTGGGTAAAGGGTCTGAATACTTATGTAAATGTGACATTGTGTGTTGATTGATGAGAAAAAAACACAATTTAATCAATTTCAGAATAAGGCTTTAACGTAACAAAATGTGGAAAAAGTCAAGGGGTCTGAATACTATTATATTATATTTAGGGGAGGATGACCGGTAGGTGATGTATTTAGGTTTTAGCAGGGGTGAGGAGGTGGACAACTCCAATCCTTAGAGCATAAAAATTAATAAAAAAGAATTAGCAGACGCTCTTATCCAGAGCAATTTACAGTAGTGAGCGAATACATTTCCATACTCCCCCCCCCCCCCCCCCCCCTATACTATTCCAACACCCACAATATAATCTTGTACCTGGCTGGAACAAAATCTTGCACACTCAGAGAGCGAGAGAGATTCATCTCAATCTCTTGCATGCATCATGTTTCACGAATGTAAATCTCTTTTTAATCTCATATTTTATGTTAATCTCTAACCAGGTGGATGCCGGCCATGTCTACGGAGATAATCTGGTGCGTCAACTAAACCTTCGGCTTCTTAAAGATGGAAAGATGAAATACCAGGTATGTAGAGTAAGGCATAACTCCACTCCAGCTGTGCGAAGGCATGGACAAGTCTCCACTGGAATGTTACTGTAGACATGGTACCACTCTGTGGTCCACTTTGAGGTACATGTGCTTTTAACCCTTTACACTTTTGTGGTTAAATATATTTTTTTTAAAGGTGGAACCAACATAAATTGCATTTAAAGAAAAATCTAAAAACGGTTTTGATCTACCACCGGTACTATATACAGGTTTAAAATGGCAGATTTGGGCACTGATAAACACCTACATTGGAACACTGTGGCTGTACAGTAACATGCTATAAATGACGTTAGAGGTCTGGAACTGCGCTTCACAGCGCTGTATGTGTTTTGACTGAGCCATTCGGAAGTTGAGCACCTCATGCGACAAGAATTTGCCCTCATCCCTCCCGCTAATTGGGCAGCTTTTGCATATTATTTGTTGTCTGAGGGAAGGAAATGCTGTAGATTAAGAGGACTCAATGTATTTTGAAAAATGAGAAGTTGAGGATTATAATAAATACCGCTTTGATGTCATACAAGCAAGTCAAACACCTGTGAGTCGAAATGTGAACTTCACGTTTCCATATCATAAAACTCATGTCATATACAGTGTCAACGTTTATGATCACTATGTTTTATGTACACTTACAAGATGACATGGTGTCATACTCTGGGTTTTTCTGAACAGAATGAGCTTATGTTTGTCTATTGTGAAGAAAATGGATTGCGTAAACAACAGTAATTGTATGATGGCGGAGATGCATGGTTGTGTTCCAAACAAAACAACTACCAAAGTGCTTGCTCTAATTCCTCAACAGCACAGCTAGGAGAGCTAAAAAAAAGCACCTTATAGTTGAAGACTCTTCTTTGAGTCATTAAAGTGAATTTAAATTACTTAGAAACTGTGTACACTTTGGAGAGGTGTGTGTGTGTGTGTGTGGCCACTTGGAGACACCAGTTAGTCCTCTCACTCAAACCCTTGTAATGTTTTTGTCTTATTTTGCACCTACCCCACATTTTCCAGGAATATTCTTATCATGTTACTGAATGTATACAGAGTATTTTCAGATTTTGTTATCAACAAATGGAAACATCCGCTTTCTGCCGGAGAGTGTCACATCACTAGCATTAAAGAATACACCTCTCGAGGCAGTGGTGTAAAGTACTTAAGTAGTACTTTAAAGTATTTTTACTAAAGTAGTTTTGGGGTATCTGTACTTTACTTTACTTTTGCTCCAATACATCCCTGAAGAAAATGATGTACTTTTTACTCCATACAAAAGATACATTTAGAATGCTTAGCAGAACAGGAAAATAGTCCAATTCACGCACTTATCAAGAGAATTTCCCTGGTCAAGCCTACTGCCTCTGATCTTAACCTGGTCTCAGAGCATTTTGTATTATTCTGTACGTAAATCCGAGGGACTCCATTTAGTATGATATGTTACATTTCATATGGTATGTATTAATTTGTGGAAGTCCATCACCCATTTCGTATGTTAGGTTACGAATTACAATTCGTATTATGTTACAAATTTGCAAAACGTATGATATGTTACAAATTCTAGCTAACGTTAGCTAGTCTAGGGTTAAGGTTAGGCTTAAGTTTAAGTTTAGAAGTTAGCTAACCCTTCCCCTAACCCTTTAACCTAACATGCTAAGTAGTTGCAGAGTAGCTAAGTAGTTGAAAAGTTGCTTATTAGCAAAAAATGCTAAAGTTGTCTGTGATGAGATTCGAACTCGCAACCTTTGGGTTGCTAGACGTTCACGTTGCCTTAAGCAACCATCTGTCTTATGTAACCATACCAAATGTAACATCATACTAATTTTTGTATCCCGGATTTACGTTTACTATGTTACGTCCAGGCTGCTGATCTGGCGGACTCACTAAACACAAATGCTTTGTTTGTAAATGATGTATGAGTGTTGGAGTGTGCCCCTGACTATCCATAAATTAAAATAACAAGAAAATTGTGCCATCTGGTTTGCTTAATATAAGGAATGTGAAATGATTTATACTTTTACTTTTTATACTTAAGTATATTTTTGCAATTACATTTACTTTTGATACTTAAGTATATATAAAACCAAATACTTTACTCAAATAGTATTTTACTTGGTGACTTTCACTTTTACTTTAGTCATTTTCTATTAAGGTATCTTTACTTTGACTCAAGTATGACAATTGGGTACTTCTCCCACCACTGCACAGAGGTAGCAGGTAACAGCATAGCCAATGTTCAGTGACCAGGTGCCAGTTAGTGTATTGTTTGAGTGACCTAAAATCCTGACTCATGTCAGGATAAAGAAGTACACCCATGAGGCCCATTGGCTTTATCTGTTGAATAAGCTGAATTCTACACAAAGAAGGACGTTTGGGAATGGTATCGGTTTTTGGGAAAAAGGTGTTGGTTCAGAGTCAGGGAGCGCTTGTGTTGTAAGAACCCTATTGATTGTCTCTTTCGGCAGTGGTATGCATGTGAAACTCAGGATGAGATGGCTGAGCAACTGTTAGTTATATATGGGTGGAGTTCAGGTAATCATTATTTACAGTAGTGTTTCCAAAATGTTGGGGTCATGGGCCATTCTTCCACTGCTCAAGACTGGGCTCTGGCAAGACATATTCATTGATTGGTTTGGCAGGTTGCTGGGGAAATTGAGTCACAGCATAAAGACATTGGTGAACAACTAACTTACTGTCGGCATAAGTTCTGTATAAAGGCCACATAATAAAATTCACATAATCTAACTCAGAGGTTCAGTCCTGACAGTGACTCACTTGAAGCCTTTCAAATGGCTTTTCCACAAAACCCCAAAGGGGACGCCACATAATAGTTTTTTTAATAATGTACACCAATTCGTAAAGCATGCTCACAAGTTACTACATTGTGCTAATGAATCAGTAAGGCTCTTAAGGGCTCCATAGTCTACAATGTAAAAGGGAAAGTAATACTATCTTCTCTTCCAGGTGGTTAAAGGTGAGGTGTACCCTCCTACTGTGGCCGAGGCGCCAGTGAATATGAGCTACCCTCAAAGGACTCCCGTGGGGCAGCGTATGGCCATCGGGCAGGAGGTGTTTGGGCTGTTGCCAGGCCTCACCATGTACGCCACCCTGTGGCTGAGAGAACACAACCGTGTCTGTGACATCCTGAAGGCAGAGCACCCCACCTGGGGGGACGAGCAGCTCTTCCAGACTGCCAGGCTCATCGTAATAGGTAAGTACATACTTGACTGGACAGAGATCTCTCTCTAGCCTTTCATACCACCAGGTACTGCCCATTTTAGACACTCAAGTGCTTTAGGGGGAATATTCATTTCAAGGAAACATTTTCATGTGCTTGGTTGCATGCTCCAGGCATAAGCAACATATGCAGTTGCTTAGGGCCCCAGGTCGCTAGGGGGCCCTGTCAGGAACTCAGTCGGGATCTCAACTTACTGTTGAGAGCTAGAATAGTAGGTGCAAGTTCCAAATTTGGTTGTACATAAGCAATATTTCTCTTGTTATGTCAGTCACTGACAGTCACTCAATTAGCCATGTCAGCTAACAATTGTTTTATACCCGGCTATCTAAACTTGTAGTAATCATGGCCGAATACCGACCGGTCACGCAGGGCAAGTTTCCAGGGGCCCTGACCTTCAGGAGGTCCCCAACCAAATCTCGCTTAGGGCCCCCAAAAGACTAGAGCTGGCCCTGCTTGATTGATTGAATAGTTGGGGGGGAATAAGAATCAACACACTGCTCCAGTAGATTCTCCCCAAAATGGATTTTCTGGGGTGTAGATCCATATTAGGTTTATATTCCAGGTGAGACCATCCGGATAGTGATCGAGGAGTACGTGCAGCACCTGAGTGGCTACCTGTTGGATCTGAAGTTTGACCCGGTCCTGCTCTTCAAGTCCCAGTTCCAGTACAGGAACCGCATCGCTGTGGAGTTCAAACAGCTGTACCACTGGCACCCCCTGATGCCAGACAGCTTCCACATAGACGGAGACGTGGTGCCCTACTCCCAGTTCATTTTCAACACCTCCATCGTCACACACTATGGGGTGGAGAAACTGGTGGACGCTTTCTCACGGCAGTATGCTGGACAGGTATGGGCTGTGTGGTGACACGGGATTTCATATGCAGTGTTGTAATGATGAACACTGGTCTCAAAATTGTTGTCATGCCATACATAAAAAGTCGGGGTTGGGGTCAATGAAAATGTGGGAAAAAAGGAGAAGCTATTTATTTGAAATCTCTTCCAGAATTATTATTATTTATTTATTTGGTCATTTAGCAGACAATAATAATAATAATATGCCATTTAGCAGACGCTTTTATCCAAAGCGACTTACAGTCATGCGTGCATACATTTTTGTGTATGGGTGGTCCCGGGGATCGAACCCACTACCTTGGCGTTACAAGCGCCGTGCTCTACCAGCTGAGCTACAGAGGACCACAATCTTATCCAGAGTGACTTACAGTTAGTGCATTTATCTTAAGATGGTTAGGTGGGACAACCACATATCACAGTCATAGTAAGTACATTTTCCTCAATAAAGTAGTTATCAGCAAAGTCCGAGCTAGTAAGGGGGAAAAGAGTCAAGTGCAATTGTTAGTTAATGAAAGGCTTTTTTTGGGGGGTGAGGAGGGGGTGCGAGGGGGGTTGCTGTGGGATTATTTAAGATTCTCTTTGAAGATGTAGGGTTTCAGATGTTTTCAGAAGATGAGCAGGGACTCTGGTGTCCTAGCTTCAGGGGGAAGGAAGCTGGTTCCACCATTGGGGTGCCAGGACAGAGAAGAACTTGGACTGGGCTGAGCGGGAGCTGCTCTCCCGTAGGGATGGGAGGGTCAAGAGACCAGAGGTGGCAGAACGGAGTGCTCGGGTTGGGGTGTAGGGTTTGAGCAGAGCCTGAATGTAGGGAAGGGCAGTTCCTCTTGCTGCTCCGTAGGCAAGTACCATGGTCTTGTAGTGGATGTGAGCTTCGATTGGAAGCCAGTGGAGTGTGCAGAGGAGCGGGGTGACATGGGAAAATTTGGGAAGGTTGAACATCAGGCGGCGGTAGTGTTCTGGATAAATTGCAGGGGTTTGATGGCACAAGCGGGGAGCCCAGCCAACAGCGAGTTGCAGTAGTCCAGACCGGAGATGACAAGTGCCTGGATTAGGACCTGTGCTGCTTCCTGTGTGAGGTAGGGTCGTACTCTACGGATGTTGTAGAGCATGAACCTGCAGGAGCGAGTCACTGCTTTGATGTTTGCAGCGAACGACAGGGGGTTGTCCAGGGTCATGCCAAGGTTCTTTACACACTGGGAGGGGGACACCGTGGAGTTGTCAACCGTGATGGAGAGGTCTTGGAGCGGGCAGGCCTTCCCCGGGAGGAAGAGCAGCTCCGTCTTGTCGGGGTTGAGCTTGAGGTGGTGGGCCGACATCCAAGTAAAAAGTAGTTGAGTTTCATCCGCATAGCAATGATAGGAGAGACCATGTGAGGATATGACGGAGCCGAGTGACTTAGTATATAGAGAAGAGGAGAAGGCCTAGAACATTGCCCTGGGGGACACCAGTAGTGAGAGTACGTGGTGCAGACACAGATCCTCTCCACGTCACCTGGTGAGTGACTTGAATTAAAATGGACCCATTGACCTTATGTTTGTGTTCTGGTACTTCTTCTTTTGAGCAAGGCAGATGTTGTGTAAGAGAGGAGAAATGGAGGGTGAGGTTGGGAGAGGGGAAATGACAAGGCAAGATTGCCTGATGGTAAATTTGACATTACTTTGTGTAAAGTACATAAATGTGAGCTGTAAAATAGCACATGTTGTAACTGTCACCACAGCCCTGCAAACCTGTTAGTTCTCTGCATACGGTATCTGCAGAATCAACTACAGAGCTGTTTTCTGTCGATTAGAGGCTGTGATAGATCATCACAGGAGGCTTTAAGAAGTTGCTATCTGCCTGATATTAATCTTCTTTCTCTGTGGCTTTTTGATATCAGTATTTCTCAGCAGAGCAGCAGCTATCTATGCAGTATTAGAGAGTAGAAACATGATATCTGATACAGAATCTAGTGCTCTTTGCTGTGCTGAGCAGTTCTCTATGTTATCAGACCTTCCTCTAAACGCTCAGGGTTGATGTTCACACTTGCTTTCCGTACCACTTTCCCACGTCTCACTGGCTTAGTGCATGCACTGTGAAGTCTATTGGGTGTATACTGTACACTGAGTATACAAAACATTAAGAACACCTACTCTTTCCATGACATAGACTGACCAGGTGAATCCAGGTGAAAGCTATGATCCCTTATTGATGTCACTTGTTATATCCACTTCAATCAGTGTAGATGGTTAAATAATGATTTTTAAGCCTTGCGACATAGATTGTGTATGTGTGCCATTCAGAGGGTGAATGGGCAAGACAAAAGATTGAAGTGCCTTTGAACGTGGTATGGTAGTAGGTGCAAGGCGCACCGGTTTGTGTGAAGAACTGCAACGCTGCTGGGGTTTTCACGCTCAACAGTTTCCCATGTGTCAAGAATGGTCCACCTACCAAAGCACATCCAGCCAACTTGACACAACTGTGGAAAGCATTGGAGTCAACATGTGCAAGCATCCCTGTGGAATGCTTTCGACACCTTGTAGAGTCCATGCCCTGACGAATTGAGGCTATTCTGAGGGCAAAGGGGGGGAGGGTGCAACTCATTATTAGGAAGGTGTTCCTAATGTTTGTTATACTCAGTGTATATGGAGTAATACATTTAGGGCCCTTCGTGGGTGGGTCATTCATTATTTTAATTACTTTTTTTAATTTAGTCCTCATGCATCCTATATTTATATAGGGGATGCCTGTTTGATCCGTTCAGATTTAGGGCTCTATTCTGGCTGGTTTTAATCCGGTTTCTCTGTTTCTCAGATAGGAGGCGGTCAAAACATCCACCCAGTGGTGACCAATGTGGCCGAGGGGGTTATTGAAGAGTCCAGGACTCTGCGTCTCCAACCCTTCAACGAGTACAGGAAGAGGTTCAACCTGAAGCCCTATACATCTTTCTCTGATTTCACTGGTAAGACCACATATTTAGAGTTTAGAAATGCCGGCACTACAAAAGGCTTCTATGGAATGGGAATGGGGTACTCTCTAAGCAAGCAGCTGAATGTCTGTTACACCATCACCTTTTCTTTTTTGTAAGACCACATATTTCTATATATGCTCATGGGCCATTACACGGTAACAGAGTGAAGCTGAGACTGATTTTACACTTTTAAAATGTATGCCAAACAAACACCAATGGTTGCAAAGTTGAACAAGCCTTACAACTCAATGTACAAGGACGACTTTTAACAATTTCCACTGAACATTTTATAAAAACACATTTATGTGAGGAACCGTGCAGAAGCAAAGTTTGCTAACAGAATGACTGCACAAACCATCATTCTGTTACCGAACTTTGCATCTGCACTGTTCTTGTGCATATCAAGGCTCAGGATAAGACCCAGATTCAGACAGTTCGAAATAGCAAAATGTTTATTTACAAAAACAGGGGGCAGGCAAATGACAGGTTAATGGCAGGCAGAGGTCAGTAATCCAGAGCAGAGTCCGAAAGGTACAGAAACGGCAGGCAGGCTCAGGGTCAGGGCAGGCAGAATGGTCAAAACCGGGAAAAACTGGAAAACAGGGACTAGAGCAAAACAGGAGTATGGGGAAAAACGCGGGTAAGCTTGACGAGACAAGACGAACTGGCAACAGACAAACAGAAAACACTGGTATAAATACACAGGGGATAATGGGGACAAATGGGAGACACCTGGTGGGGGGTGGAGACAAGCACAAGACAGGTGAAACAGATCAGGGTGTGACAGTGCATTGCGTTGTATGCTTTGTTTAACTTTGCAATCATTGTTTTCTTTGTTTGGCATACATTTTAAAGTGACAAATCTGAGTTTCAGCATCACTCTGTTACCGTGTAATGGCCCTCATGCAAATTGAAAATATCAACATTCTCTCAAAGCAGCTGTCATTCATCATAAAGCATCATCCTGATATGGTTTAGCATCTGTTAAGAAGCCAACTGCAGTCTTTGTGTTGTCCTCTCATCTCAAACCAGTCTTCTCTTTAACGTGATCATGTGTTTCTAATGAACTCTTTTACTCTTCTCTACTGTATTGTATTTGTATTAATTTACTTGAAATGTGCCCTATCTGTGTAGTTTGCTGCAACCGAATTGCCCTTCTGGGACAATAAAGAATTATATAAATTGTCCCCAGGTGAGGAGGAGATAGCCAGGGAGCTGGAGGAGCTCTATGGTGACATCGATGCGCTGGAGTTCTACCCCGCCCTCATGCTGGAGAAGACACGTCCCAATGCCATATTTGGTGAGAGCATGGTGGAGATGGGGGCTCCGTTCTCCCTGAAAGGCCTTCTGGGTAACCCCATCTGTTCCCCTGAGTACTGGAAGCCCAGCACGTTTGGAGGCCAGACAGGCTTTGATATAGTCAACTCAGCCTCGCTGGACAGGCTGGTGTGTCTGAACAGTAAGTGGTGTCCATACGTAGCCTTCAATGTCCCTCCAGCCGAGCATGAGGAGCCGCCAACGAAACAGTCCACTGAACTGTAAGACACAGTGATTACTGTATCCATGGTTACATTAGGTTTTTGGTATGGTGTTACTGTATTGCCCTTGTCCACCTATGATGCCTGTACTGTATACTATGTTTACTGCCAAAATAAAGGAAACGCTTGAGTAAATGAGGGATACAAAGTATACTGAAAGTAGGTGCTTCCACACAGGTGTGGTTCCGGAGTTAATTAACCCCCTAAGGTCGATGTCCGTGCCCCCGCGGAAATCTAATTAACATAATTTAAAAAATCCCCATGAAATCTGTCAATTGAAGCTACTGATTTTTTTGCATTGGATGCGTCTCAATCCACCACATTCGCCTATGTCGCAGTTCCACATCTGCGGTGAAAGGGTGATTGCGCTAGAGAGGTGTTTGTCAGACCATGAGACATTCCAAAAATTGGTTTTCTCACAATCCTCTGTAGTGTCTAAACGGTTTGACCTACAAACTATTATGACCCCTCTATGCAAAGGTGAGACTTTCACGTTTTGCTTTAGGACGCCCACAGGCTACACAAGA